>NW_020209262.1:315730-614341 GCF_003025095.1 Trichoderma harzianum CBS 226.95
CCCTTTATGAGGTAAACTGATCACTGTGGTGTGAGTGTTGTTTCCTAAAATATGGCGCTCCTTCACGAGCTTTACTTCGTTCGCTGTCCTTAGAAAGAGTTCGATGTCGGTGCCCTTCAAAAGCTGGCAGCCTGTCCATTTCTTTGTCCTTTGCCGAGTGTCTGTGTCTCTTGCTTTTTGCCTCCTGGTCTTGTATCATTATGGTATCAAAGTGCTCTTCGTGGTTTCGAGTGGTTTCTAGCGCTTGATTTGCAGTGGCGTTGCCATTCTGAACAAGCGATGAGGTCGAGTCTGCATCATGATGAGAGTGTGCCATTTGCGTCTCTCCCCTGACTGCTGCTGTTGGGAGTTCTTCGTTTCTGTGATGCCTGCAATCATCTGGAGAGTCGCTGTCTGATTTGTCACCTCATGTGTCAGTTCTGTGCTGTCCAAGGTTGTCTCCCCAGTCAGGTCGAGCATCTCTCGTGAAGGTCGGCAGACCATCCTCCATTACTCGCTGATGTTCTCTGGAAACTTCATCCCACTGAAGCTGTTCGTCAAGTATGGCAGATTTTCTGAGCTGTTTAAAGACGGGAACTATACCTTGGAGGAGATCCGTCAAAAGTCTGTCGAGACACTGAAGGCCCTTTACTGAGGGCCTCACATAAGCCCCATAAACAAGTATGCGCCCCCTGACAGACACCCAAACCAGATATGCAGCAACCCACGATTGGGAGACGTGATATGTGATGGTTTGATCCTGCGAAGGAAGACCGACGGAATCTGCAGCTTCCGCCTTTGGACGCCCTATCTGAAAGCCCTTAATATACCGCCGGGGATCCTCAAAAAGCTGAGAAAGGTCGCCATGGGATTCCTAAACGAGTTGCTCACCGACGAAGATCTCCTAGATTCTAGTTTCGCTTCTCGGAGGAATGAAACTGTGTCTGTGATTCTCGTGGTGTTGGTTGGCTAGCTCATTGTTCTAGTTAATCGTCTCCAGAGTTAGGTGTTCGATCAACGTATTGCATGGAGGTAATGGGATACCTTCCTCAGCACCCGGCTCAGCTTCAGCCGGCTCACCCATTACGAGTGGGCTGTCTTTTGTTTCTAGGGTGAGCTTCTTTGTTCCGCTGAATCAAGAACTCTCTTTATATTGTGCGGGTAGGACCTTTGTCAAAAGGGATTCGGCCGTTGGCGGTGGATAAATTCATGGCAGCCGAGTTCGATTGATCACGTTCAGAGCTGGGTACGGAGGAGCAGAATAGCGAAGACGAGGAGAGAGAAAGAAGAGAATGTTGCAGAAGAAAGTAGAAAAGTGCCGATTTTCTCGGAATGAGTGCGTTTCAGCTGCCAGGCAGTGCCAGTGTTGGGGAAGCTGCACTTCGAACTACCTAATTCCTCTCAGGGTTTAGCAGCAGGCAGAAGTACCCGTCTGAGTTACTTCTCCCCCTTTACGCTTAATATCTTCTGGCTATTTCAGAATCATCAATTTATTCTTCTTGGATAATAATACCTCCTCAAGGGGGTTTGATCTGCCCATCTATGAGCTCTCTCGTACGAGTTAAATGGAAGACTCTTCTCCTGACATTACATTCGCAAATATATTAGAGTAAAAAAAAGAAATACTGTTCAAAGTTCGAACTCACAACCAAAAAAGAATAAGGTGCTTGCCGTCATGCCCGGCTTCAATGTGAGTTGAACGTACCAGTGCTCGAAAGGATCTGGTCAAACTGGGTAGGCAACTGCACCACCCCGAGGGGCGACAGAAACTACATTATTTACTCCTATATACCTTAGTACCTACTTAGGGCGAGTGGTTGCTGGTTTCTCCATTGAATTTTGTATCATTGCCGTGATATACACTGCCATGCATCTCAATACTACTAGGCATGTATGCATCTTGCATACATGGGTAACGTAGGCGGCGTACATTTTCCTGGACACTATACTTGCAAACAGAGTAGAAAAAAAGAGGCCTGTTTGAAATTCGAACTCACGACCAAAAATGAAGAATAAGGTGCAGTGGCCTACCTCAAGACGAGTCCGGATACGTACCAGTCCCCTAGAGGCTCTGGTCCGGTAGGCCACTGCACCACCCCCGAGAGGGCGACAGGAAGTATGTTATTCACTCTTATATACCTTAGTACTGACCTGTGAAGAGAGAGAATTGGTTATCATCTTTCATGGACTTCTGTATCATTATCGTGATATACACTGCTATACATTCCAAGCCTGTGCACCCTACATACATGAATAAGGTATTTATTACTGCTCTTTGGTGAGATTGATATCCTCCCCTCTCCTCCACCAACCAGTTTGACAAAAACGTACAGCACACCTAAAAACCAGTCTCCTCCAAGAAATATATATACTACAGTACATGTATTAAGAGTCCAGTATCTCATCAGCCTCGTCATCGTTGAATACATGAAAAAAGAAAGCCAGCTTCAGGAATTTTTTATATAACAGAAGCCGCGCACTCCGGAATCCATCCCAGCACATATCCAGCGCATTCAATGTGCCAAAACCGTGTATTGTCCCAGCCAGCTTGCGAGCGTCTCCAAAATAAAAGCCCTCCTCCCAAAAACCCCCCCTTCCCTCCCAGACCTCAAGCGGTCCGAGGTGGCCTAGAAACGCCATGCACTATGCCTTGAGTCAAAATAGAGAAGCTGCTCCCACTTCCCACCTCAGTGGACCAAATAAGAAAAAACAAAATAAAAACGCCTTTTTCAAATGGGTATATGGTGTACCGTTTGTTGTTAGCCAATCGTATTCTTTTTCAAAACTCTCTGGCCGGTGGGTGCTGCTCGAACGCCTCGCTGTATCGAACTCGGCTTGATCTCGCCGAGGGGTCAGATTGATAATCTATCGCTGCTCATGCTTGATTTAAGCATGCTCCGAGGTGTTCGATTGCTTGCGGCAAGGCATACATTGTATGTGTTGCTCTTTGCGACGTAGCTGTAGTCGAAGAGATATTCGCTTCTTGGCGCACATCGTTTCTGACTCTTTTTAAATTCTCATTTCTTCATGCCGGTCGGGCATGCTCAGTTTGGCCCCATTGTAAAATCGGCCAAATCACTCGATAAATGGCTTCTTCTGGCCACCAACCATACACAGGCCCAAAGCTCGTAACGAATCTCGATCGTTGGCTAGGACGATTGAGTGGGCGGGAAGCATGGGGTTGTTCGGGTCGACATGCGAGGCCTCTCTGGCGGCGATTTCGATGGCGTCCATTTCCTCCTTGCAGCCTTGCTGATCCAGCGGGCATATCACGATGGGTTGTCGTATTTGGAGGTCTCTGGCACCACTCAGTTGTACCTACACGCAGCTATGTAAGCGATGGCTCTCTTCGAAGAAAAGCAAAGGCAAACACATAACAGAAAAGAGGTCATACCTTGATGTTGAGATAAAACTCAATCTTGTAAAGGGTTGATGAGGTGGTAAATGAGACAACTTCGTACTGGGGAAAGGCCGGTTTGCCCCTCCTGATGATGCCGTCGGGGTCTCTCAGATCTTTCGAGGGGAAAACCAGGCCAATATTGGTTGCGTATCCAGCCTCCGGTAACTTTGTCTTGACAACCTGGACTTGCTTCGCTAGCTTGTTGACCTTTTTGGTCGGTTCGTCGCCCTCCGGGTTGAACGTTATTTCCTCCTCTATGCCCAGCGTGATCTTGTCTATGGTGACCTTCTGGGCCTTTTTCCACCAGTCGGGGTTGGGAGATATCTTGATGTATACGGTAATGGGATCGTTGGGGCCGTAGCTCCAGCGCGGTAGGTTGATGCCGAGGTTGACGAGGTTGTCGCTCGCAATCATCTTCGTTTCAGGCTTGTTGTACATGCCAAAGGTGGACAGAGTGTCGTATCGGAGGAGAGGGAGCGGAAAGCTGTATCTGTATTGGTTGCTGTGGCCTTGCTGGACTGTCACCACGAGCTCGTAGTACGTCTCAGCGATCCTACTAGGGAGCTGCAGGGACGCCGGCGGTATTCTTCGGTTGGTCTCTTCTCCGCCCCTGCCGAAGGGGATGAAGATGACAAAGGGTAGGTCCATGGAGATGACGTTCTCGGCGTCCTTGCCCGATGAGCATCTAAATAGCAGCACCTCCTTGCCGACGACATCTGTCGTCTCTTTTCGGGGGGCGCCGAGATGTCGCTTGGTGAGGCTATCGGCGTCGGGGTGGATGGTTTCGCGCTTCTGCAGGCTTATCCGTACTAAAGACACCGGCACGGGCATGGAGTAGCCATGGCCCGGTCGAATCTCAACCTTGCCCTCGATCCGTGGCTGTAGAATGGTTAGCTGTCAGCACAAGCTTGTCTGGACGCCGAGTCTCTTGGTCGCATCCCCCGGACCAAAGACGGAGCTGGCGAGGGGAGGTATGGCAGGCTACAGCCAACGTACCAGAGTCGCGGAGATGCCCGGATATCCCACGAGAAAGCTCCTGTTTGGAGGGCCCGAGACCCGGACACTGGCTGGCGTGGTCGCCATGCTATCGCGGTAACTTGTGGTCGTCGCAGTTGTCGCAGGATTACGAATGCGCGGAGGGTGGCGGAGACGTCAGCGGCAGAGCTGGAGATCGGTGCTTGGATGTCAGGGGAGCGTCGAGGCAGCGGTCGTGGAGTCGCGAGCTCGGAGCCGTGGGAGTTTGTTGAGTTTGGATCCCCCAAGCCTGGGCCGACAGCAGATGACCAGCAGGCATAGGCCTCTTCGGTGAGCAGCCGTCACGATACCAGACCGCACAAGAAACAGAGACGCAGACACAGGAAGAAGAAGAACAGGCGGGTCGATGCCAAGGTGGGGTTGGCACGCTGCGGATGGGTGGGTTTCTGGTTCACAGGGCTCGTGCCAGCGGGATCGGATCGCCTAGACCGGGTCGCATTCGCTTTCAGCAGGGCTCAGCAATCGAGAGCAGCGTCAGCATCAGCCTCGGCGCGCTGGCGCTGCAGGTGTCGAGATTGTCGCAAAGGGACGGTTGGAAGGCGAGTTTGACAGGAGGAGAGGCAGCAGCAGCGGCGCCTTTTGGGGGGTGGTTTAGGTAAGGCGGCTCGAGCAATGGCGACCCTCGTCGACAGCTGAAATCGGGGACTGGCCGCAAGATGCATTAGCTTCTGTGGAGCTGCAGCGGCTCTGCTGGTGCTTGGGAGGACGAGACGAGACAAGGCGCCGGGTCGCTAAGCTGAGAGGGACGGGATGGGATGGGAGCACCTACAGGATAGTACCAGGTACTTGGGAGGATTCGGGGATCAAATGCGATAGATTGGACAGCAGAAATTGGATTGTGCGCCGGTTTGAGGCAGGTTGGTGAGATTGCTCGAGAACAGCAGCGGGGGGGCTTGTGGCGCCGGACCCGGTTGAGATGACGCCTGCGCCTCTGAGCACAGGAAGCTTGAGCTTACTGATGGAGCTAATTATGTCCAGGAGGAGCAGCAGCAGTAGCTTGTCAAGGCGGAAACGGGGGCCAGAAAAATAGAGCGAGTGAGTGAACGAGTGAGCGTGAGAGGTAATAGAAGGGAAAGGAAGTAAAATGAGCTGAGCTGAGCAAGCAAAGCAAAGCAGAAAACGAGCGACGCGGCACAGAACAAGGCCGGTAAAGCACACGCGCACAGGGCGAGCTCGTTATAATAAGCTTCAAGCTGCGTGCTCTCTGTCTGTCTGTCTGTCTGTCTCACCTCCTTTCCCGCCGTCGTCGCCGAGGAAAAATCCGAGATGCTCGCTGGTTTCAGCTCCGAGGCAAGGAAGAGAATAGGATTGTGATTTGGGTGTGCGGCCCGGCAAGGCGTGGGTGTCGACAATCTACGTCCATATGTAGGCCGTTCCATTAATATCTTACTTACTTAGCCCACAGCCCTGTTGCGTTGCTGGCGCTATGGCTGAGGCTCCATCTGGCCCATTTCATGGATACGGCAAAGTACCCCGCGATTAACTCCGTCCAGTCTGGATTCAGCCTGTTCCTGTTGCCGTAGGGCAGAGACACGCTGTGTGTGGTTCGAGAAATCATCAATGGTCCATGACATGCACGGTACGTGTATCCTGCACGCAGGTGAGGTGAGGCGACGTAAGGTGAGATGGCCTTGACCCTTTCAACCGCATGCACGTGCTTGACTACAACTCCTGACACTCTTCTAATATTTATAAGAAAAGTAATAATCAGATTAAGAATTGCAAGAATAAGCAGATTAACCTTTGCGAGTAAATTGAACGAGTAGGGCACATTCTAATCGATGTTTCTAGTCGCCCTCGTACCGCCGTCGTATGCGATTTAGCTCGTCCCTGTACCTCGTACATGTCCGGCTTATTCGCAGCGCCAGGCCTCTGCCATTCCCCGTACGGCGTAAAATGGACCTGTAATAATATCATCACCGTGCCTGTCGTTCGTTGGCCCGTTCGACTGCGTCACCGTCCGGGCATCTTTGTCCCCTTGCCAGTTCTTACCGCGGCGACAGGGGGAGCGGCAAGGCTTTTTTTGGCGAGCTCCATAATGGGAGCAGGAGGAGAGATGCCAGGGCCTGCATTTGGATTTGGATTTGGTGCGCTTTGATTCCTCATAAAACCGGTGATGTCTTGTATGTCACATTGCACGTGTGCTTGTATGCATATATGCGCATACTGTATCCGGAAATGGACTCTATGGACGAGATAGGCAAAGGATAGTCTGGATGATCGCTGTGGCTTTGACGTCGATTGAGTTAAAGATAGGTACCCAAGCTTAGTTGGTGTTTGTTTGGTTCCCGGTAAGGGTCCCTAGCAGCGCAAAGTACTCCATCGGGCTCACTCAGACTGTTCTATTACAGCCGCAGTCAGCCTCGTCCGATCCAACAATATCCAGGAACAGCAACAAGATGCTCAACACCCGGTCACCGCTGATTACTCAACCGTCATCAGCATTCCTCACTATTCGTCCACTATTCGTCACGTTTTCTGCCCCTTTTTCTTTTCTTCGAGAATCCCAACAGGCGAGATTCGGGCCACATCTCACATTTTGCGTTTCCCGTCTCGCAATGTAACCCCTCCGCCTGAATTCTGTAGTGGAGTGACATTAGATTGTCCCAGCAGACTACAAAGTCCATAGCGTCCACCCTGGTCCCAATGCGGTTTAGACTGGGCTGAGCTTCACAGCCACCTTGAAGCTTTGGCCATCCATAGCAAATCGACTTTTGTTTCAACCCGAACAAACATTACACTCTGAATATCACAGTTGGACACAAGTTCTTCAATCCGGCGACACAATGTCTGTCACTTTACACACGTCGCTAGGCGACATCAAGATTGAAGTCTTTTGCGAGAGTGTCCCCAAGACGGCCGAGGCATGTTTCCCTCTCTCCAAACTTTTTCAGATTCCAGGACCGCTGCTAACGAACCGCAATAGAACTTTCTCGCCCTTTGCGCCTCCGGCTACTACGACCAGTCGCCCTTCCACCGCCTGATTCCAAAGTTCATGGTGCAAACAGGAGCTCCCGCCAACCCGACTGCCGAGAATCCGAAGGGCGGACAGTCGATATGGGGCGCCCCTTTCGAAGACGAGATACGACCCGCCCTGAGACACAGCGGCAGGGGCTTCGTTTCCATGGCCAACAAAGGTCCTGGCACAAACGGTTCGCAGTTCTTCATCACCTTTGACAAGGCGCCCCATCTCGACGGCTTGAACACCGTGTTTGGCAAAGTTATCGGCGACGAGGGCCTCGTGACACTGGCCAAGATGGAGGCCGTCGAGGTGGACAAGAAGAGCCGTCCAAAGGAGCCGTTTCGCATAGAAAAAGTAACCATACACGCGAACCCGCTGGCTGAATAAGGATATGGCGAACCCGAGTCTCACAAAAACAATCGAAAAGTAAACCATGTCGAGTGTTGCACAAACACATCTGCGACAAGGATGCTGCCCCTAACGAGTCCCCAGTCTCGCGACCGGACGTATGCCAGCTATACGCTGTTCAGCGCTATTGGATTCTGACCGTCCTTTGACGACTATAACTCGATTAGCGACTACAGGCTTGTGAAAAGGAGTCATGGTTTGATGCTCTCAACTATCAAATCTCGAGGGAGGAAAGGAGAAAGTCTACAGCATACAGACGGAAGAGGCGGCATGCAGAGTGTTTGACGATGTTCAGGCCGAAGAATCACTTGAGCCACTCTTTGCCTTGATTCTGCGACTGGATTGGGTACTATTGCCCTCGGCAAGCCGATTCTAAGCCCACAGTTGATCGCAAACTAGCATCAACAAAGTTTGTGAGCCGGTTGCGGCCTACGTAGGATGGAGAATGCTCAACGCTTACCCTCTGAGACGCAAAGCGAATCATTGCGCACACAGACCAGCGGCGTTTCTGCCCGAGGATACATACGATTTTGCATTCGGTTCGCCATCATGTAGAATGAGAGGATACAGCTTAGACAACTAACGTCGAACCAAACAATTTCGAATACAGGCTATAAAGGCCCCCAACAAATCTCGTGCCCTGACTTTGATCATTGACTGCTCTACCCCTCTTTCTCACCGGTCTTCCGGGTTACTTTGTGCGGCTACTCACTTCCTGACGAGTATGTGGTGATGACCTTGATGGCCAAGCAATTCACAGTTGATGATGCTGTTAAGTCATGACATGTGATACACCAGGCTGAATGAGTTACAGTCTTTCACATCCCTAGTGCTTCATATGCCCTTTTATTGAGCATTATATGATGTCATCTTGCTGAGTTGATAGGCCATTAGGCTTTCAATCGTCTTCCACTCTTTTGCTCTCGCGAAAAATTTGCGCGGATACCAACTTCGCTATCCGTTGCCACTCATACGTGGCCTGTTTCACGAAGTTGTTGAGAATTCAGGAATCCAGTTGTAGCAGCACATTCACTCTTGTCTGTCATGTCGTGACCCGGCAAAGATGACGTCGGCTCTCTTTTCTATCTACTGCACGATGAGTTCAAGTAGTATAGTAGCGATTATATAAAGACCTGTTATTCCTCCTTCTCTCAAGTCTCCATTGATATCATTCTTTCTCTTCTTCTATATCCAGGAGATAGCTTACAGTGCAATGTGCTGCCCACTTACAGAGGCGGCTCGACCTTTGCGAAGTCTACTATTAACAGTAGCCTCAACTACTTGATAGATTACCCTTCGTTTTACTACACATTGTAAGTGAGCTCAATGTACATTTGGCTGGCTACTTACTCCTGACTACTGACCTCTTTGGAGCAGATGGAAAACCACAGCAAAATCTGACACTTTTTCTCTGGTAAATCATACATGACGAATCGTTCCATCTCGGAATACCCCCTTACAGTACGGGAATGTTTCATACACATCTTATTACTTTCGTTTTCTCCCCACTATATCCCATCTTAACCCCTCATTATAATCACCAACTTTCACTGTCAGTATGATCAATACACTTCACAGGGTGCTAGAAGAATCACACTGCTAAAGTTGTCATTCTAGTCGGCTCTGGAACGTTCTTCCAGGTCGGTGCAGCCACATACTTCCCTTTTCATTCGTTTCCTCCATCTTTCACTCACCGCAACGATCTTACTGCACAAACAAGGCGATCCCTCTTATCCACTGTTTACGAAGGTGGGGTGGAAAGGGATGAGACAGTCATCCAACTTCGTCTCTCTGTGCAAGAACACGGAGCTGTATTACAGCACTCTGACGAAATTCAATGGAAGAGGCGAGTGTCTGAAGAGATCATTTAAGAAGCACACTATTATTCAATACTCTGCTTCCATTGGCACTACAATAAATGAGACCAGAAAGAGATCAAACAAGCTTTACTATGCCGTGAGTTATCTCTAGCCATTGAACCCATTGGAGCATTTCACCCTCAATGATCGTGGCGTCAGAACTGCTGTAGCTATAATGGCAATAACTGACCACGTTTAGAATGAATCAAAACCGCTCATACCATCTTTCGTTGTAGTAGACGAAGCTGGAAGGTTTATCGAGCCGGCAACGTTGAGTCTTGCAAGTCTGACGCTCGCTGCCTGGTAACAGACACCTACTCAAGTCAACATCGACCAGCACCAACAATAACTCACTGCAGCACAATGTCCACTGCCTTTCTAGCTGCGCTGTCACTTTTTTCAGTACCGCATTTGTCGCGCCGTTGCAACATCCAAATATCCCAACAATCTTCATTGGAGACACGAAGCAATTCGATTCAATGACGATAGGGCTGCCAGACGCTTGCCTGTCGATGATATAGTATATATTAAGGGCACAAGACCTATCATTGCATGTCCAAGATGCACAAGCACTCTCACAGCAACCCGCCCACCTTGAGGAACAGGAACGCCCTTCCCAGGCGAAATCGAAAAGGCAGTGACAGATGGCAATCTCATAGAATACCATCTGATTTGCCCCGGTATGGGCAAAATTAGATGTTGGCTGCTGACAGTCGACGAAGCCCGCATTAGATGCTGCAAAGCCCTGAAGCTACATCTTTACCCGTGGCATCCCCGTATATCGTCTCACAACCCAGCTGCGAATGGGTAACAAACTATCCAATATAGTCTCCAGCATCATCTACAAAGAAGTATCTAATGTCTATGCCAGCCTTTGCAACATAACCGCCCCATTTGACTCTGGCAGGGCCCTAGAAGCTTTCATACAAGAAGAATACCCGGCTATTATCACCCAAGCAGCCCCCTCAATATCCACTTTGCCTAGACAAGGCCATTACCATCGACCAACGATTCTCGATAACCGATACAGTGGCCAGCCATGAAGGGAAAACACTAAGCATACACAACTACCTGGAATACAGGCGATACTTCGACTGAATCGCCAAGTCCTTGAGCGGAAGCAAAAGCCTCGTCATGGACAACTACGGAAGGCGATAAGATGGTGTATACGCACGAAGATCAAGAATTCAACCTCTCAAGCATTGGGTATTAATCATGCTTTGCGTCTGATAAAGATGCTTACTATCTACGTTGACAGTCACTCTTCCCCAGAACCTAGAATGGAGAAGATACATGATGGCAAAGAAGAAATTTACGAGTCGGGATTTCAGTCTGTATTCCAGAAATCGCCGTCACCCGAGATTCTGATTCTAGTGAAACTGCCGGGTTCATTGGAAATCCCACTTCGCGTTGCCGCAATCTATGGTGCGGCCGAATATGTCGACCCATCGATTGTGGAGAGTGAATTGGCTCCTCGCCTTAAAAGCCACCATCCACAACCGATCACCGGGAGAATGCAGAAACAACTAACTCAGCATTACCACACCAAAACGCCCTCTATTAGTCTACCATCTGGGAAGCTATGACTTTGGGTTAAATACTACCGAACGGCATACCGATTATCATTATGTCAACAGTCATTTCGCGATATACTTTCACAAAAACACCAACTAATGGTGAAGCTACTCAACTTAATAGCATCGCTTGGAAGCGAATCCCAATCAGCATCACCTGGCCACTACTTGTTGAACTTTGGCATCAATTCCAAAGTCACCTCTTGGCAGATGGTGTTCTCCTTCACCGCATCCTAGCGACGGCATATTTCATGTCAGCTCGATATAGTACCGCATCGGGAAGCCTCTCTTGAAAGGTTAGTATCTATTATCCCCCCCTTAATGGAGCTATTATCCAGCCAGCGATCGAATACAAGCAAAATATAAACAACGGAAGCTTGCCACTTTCTTTCTGTCCTACGAAGCTAACGAGAGTGAAGATAGCAAAACTCAAATGGAGATAGGGGAGTAGTCAGTATACTTCTTGAAGATGGTCGAGCTGACCCCAATGAGCAAAACGACCGGGACGAAACGCCCTTGGGATTGGCTGTGCAGCGCTGCAGGCAGGAAGTCGTTCGTCTCTTTCTTAACTATGACCGAGTTGACCCAAATGGAAAACACATCAACGGCATGACTCCATTATTGGTGGCCGGCTCTTCAGGCGAACTACAAAGCGTACACGTCATTAACATGCTGTTAGAGGACTCAAGGGTCGATGGCCATGCACGAGATGATGACGGAGGTAACGTTTGCATGCTGGCCGCGAAAATTGTTTAGGGGAAGATTATAGCCGGCCTTCTTCCCACACTACACGATGCTGGCGATGGCGACCAAAGACCAACCCCTGAAAAGATGTATACACCTCGGTGGAGGACACGATGGCTTATCTCAAATAGCTTCCAACGATCGTCAAGAGGGATAACGCCCCGTCTGTGTTTCCTTACCCTGTCAGCATGACCACTGGCAAGGAGAAATCGAAGTGGATGAGCGAGTTGAAGGAGGATTTGGCGACAGACAGCCATGGTTGGGAAATACATATGCACAAAATACGTTGGTGTTTGATCACATACATCGGCGAGATGCCCAGTCGGAGGGCATTCAGCACTATTCGCAGAGGCCACTTGACAGCCATGAGACTATACATGGGATATTGCCCAATCTATGGAGGCAAGAGCTGAATACGAGAAAGGATGGGAAATCGCTACATTTTTTAGTGTGCAAAAGTACCAACTACACAGAGGATTTATATTCCACGATCAAGCAGAGACCGCGGCAGTCCATACCGAAGAAATCAACAAAAGGCATCGATGACGGCAAACAAGATTGATGAGTTGATACCATTTGAAACATACAAGGAAGTGTTTGAGAAGAACTCCATCGAAGACTTCCCGGCACTAAGCAATCTCTACCCGAGCAATTCTACACCAAAACTCATAGACCAGGAACTTGTGGAAGACTTATAACATGGCAGTATAAGACAGCCACGGTATTTCGCAAAGTTTTGCTCCTTCAAAGGAAGAGATATGGACCCATAGGTCGGCTTCATATTAGGTCTCCCCCTTGGCAAAGAGCAGATTGGCAATGAACAGAAAGGCTTTGGAGTCCGTCATGCTTGTGAGTTAACATTTCCCAAAACCACAATATGTAACGCGCTCTAACCTTAGATATTTGCAGTTGTTAGAGGTGTTGGCGGCGGTGCGGTACTACCATCAGATCAAGCCGAGATCTATATCAAGTTCCCTCGCGAAGGATGCAGCTATACCTTCGAAGAGGCTTCAAAATCCATTTTTTTTGATCGGTTTTCCAACGCCAAGGGACGTGAGAAGGGCCTTACAGTCATTCGTGTTAGCCTCGCATATGAAGCCTGCGTCACAGTCAGTGGTTTCGGCATGCCCTTTGCCAACGCAGATGATGCTTAAGTAGAAGGCTGGACGTTGTCAAGTTCAAGGACCTGATCAAGGCCAATAAAGGCCACCAGTTCGAAACAGCGTTCAGGTAAGGCTTCTTAGTACCCCTTTTGTTTTGATAGACCTAAGCTAATAGCTTTGAAGACAATCTGATGATAACCATCACATGACTGCCGTGATACAGTTCGAGGAGCACGATTTCATGTGGCTCGACCATGTGGCTACTGAGAGGTACGTGAACTGCAACTTCTTCTACTTCTTCTACTTCTTCCTCTTCTCCCTTCTTTTTCCTAACATAGAAACAGATCACTGCGAACAAATTTCCGGCCTACTTCGTTCGCCCCGACTCTAGAACTCCCACGGCGGACACTACACGCTTTTTTGTTGTTGCCACCATGCGAGATGGGTTCAGATAGGGGCATGAGACTACTTGGCGCGCCGCTTAACCAAGTCAGACTCCTTCCTCCTCCACCTCTATGACAATCTCGAGAACATTGAGCCCCGGTGCCAAATGGTATGTCTTCTTCTACATCTCGCTCCATAACTTGCTTGACTCTAACAGTGACGGACCTAGGGAATGGAAGATAGTCGACCACCCAGAATTAAATCCTGCATTGGAAGCTCATAAGATCGAAAAGCACGAGATTGTCCTCCAAGTCTGCCGGCCAAAGAGAGCGGATATGAATCCTGATTACATCGTCAGGGACTTTGCCAGCCGTACTGAAACAGAATGTACGCCACGGCGAATAACTAACCTTGTCTCTTTCCATAAGCCAACATACTCTGCGCAACGCCCGCAGCAACTGAAAATGTGCCACAGTATACAGAATGGATAACTCGGCTCGCTCGCAGCGTTGCAGTGGATAAAGCGACCTTTACTGCGTTTGGGGCAATACTCAACTCTCTTGCCCTGCCTCCTTTTTGGGGACCCTAAGCAGCTGCCTCCGACCATCATCATAATTATTAGAGGCGACTTGTTGAAGATATTGATGAGCACCCTCAACCCATCGAGCTCATCACTATTTCCAACCCAGATTTAGACGATGACTTGGACAAAGAGTCGAAGCAACATATGATATTCACCCCAGAGGCTGCTCAAGTGATGAAGAGAGCAGTGATAAATTTCTGAACCGCTCTATAAAGAACGACGGCCTATCGGCCTTTTTCTGCTTCATGATTTTCGATCTTATGAGCTTCTAAAGCAGGGCGTATGACTCGGAAGTCGACAGCCCTCAGCGCGAACATCATCTCCAAAGTCCAGGAAGTTGACAACGGGCAGTGGAGTACAAACACCGATACCCTACGCACACAAAGATAACATGGCCTCGACGTCACTTCATTCTGACCATCCAGTCGTAGAAGCCGTTCCCCGCGAAGAAGAAATTGGAGAAGCTCCATATTATCCTTTACCTCCGCCAAGGTGGTTCTTTGCTCTCCGTTAACGGGGGTCCCCATGCTTGTCCACCCGCATGTCGGGGCCATCCCCATTGAACGGGACTAAATAGCTCTACGAGGGAATGGAAGAGAGCGGCAGCCGAGTAGCTCAGCATCAAAGCAGAGATCAAGACGATATGGTACCCTAATTGCCTAACAACCTATGAAACATCATCTTAACAATGCGAATATCTATGTAGCCCCATCTTACTAGGCCCACAGAGACAACTATTGTTTTAGTTTAGAACTACAGAGACCACTATTGTTTCAGTTTAGAACCACAGACAAGAAAGACTATTATTTAGTTTAGAACTCGACGTATCAATTACTGCCTAAGAGCATTTTCAACAACTACCCCATGAGATAATTAGTAGCATGCCCATCTAGTAGCTATTGAGAGCCCTCAAGGTGAAAAGAAAAAGAGCAAAAACCATCCCGACCCAGAATTTATTACGTCGCACAACCACATAGCTTTAGAAACAGGGTATTCAGGACGAAAAGGGAAAAAAAGGAAAAGAAATCGGATCGACATGACAGAGAACGGCGAGCAAGGAAAAAGGAGAACCTGACAAAGAAAGACGCAGCCCGTTGAATAGGAGAAGAGACAGAACAAGAGAAAACGAAAACCGTCGTGCAACGAAAAACAAAACGAAAAAAAGACCTCGATTCACGTTGGTCATGCCACCGTCTCCCAAACGAAAAAGAAAAAACGCCGCTGTGCATGTCGCATTATTCCTCCCTGGTGTGCCGCAGTACGTGTATATCCGTCTAGGCAGCAATGTATGTAATCGAACCCCTCAATAGACTTGAAAAAAGAAATTAGAGGCGAAGAATGAAGAAAAGAAAGGAAATCAAGTCAGTGGGAAATCCATCGTCTCCCTGTCCATTTCCATCTTTGTTGCTGCCTTTTAACACTCTAAGCTGAACAGTCTTGGATCATCCTGATAATGCAGTTTTCCATCCATGACCGCGTTGTGTTGAGTGATGTTGTAACGGTGACAACTCCCCGCGCGTTCTTGGTTGTACAATGAGCCCAAGTTAAACCATAAGTATGGTAGGGTAAAAAGACGCGGTTAAAAAAAAGAGGGCTTTGTAAGGACGCGATATTCAACATAGTCTTCCCCATCAATGTTAATTATAGTTCCTTGTGACACGAGTTTGCCCATAAACGGCCCATTCGTCTTGCGCTCATACTTGACGCCGTCGTACACCTTGGCGTCTTCGGCGCCAGCCTTAAGGCGCAGAGTCTCCTGGCGGGCCCAGACCTTATTCAGGCGCTGCATATCTTCCGACTCATGGAAACGAGGAGTTCTGCCGTTGGTGGTGGCGGCGGCTTGGGACGGAACCGTGGCAACAACGGCGGCAGCAGCCGCAGCCGCAGCGTCAGCGACGAGAGCAGCGGCTCGTTCTCGGTGCATGGCGTGGCGGTCGGCGCGGCCCTGCGCAGCTTCGACTCGCGCAATCTCCCTGCGAGCAAGGGCGTTGGTTCGCTCCATCCCGTCTGAGTTCATTCCGCGGTTTGTGGCTCGGGAGTCTGGACGTTGTGGCTCCTGTTCGGCATAAGCTCGTGGCTGGCGTAGGTCGTTTTCGTTGAAAGACTGTCGTGGAGCAGCCCGAGATTCCCCGCGGCGCGACTGCCGGAGTTCATGCTGAGCTCCACCAACGTCTGACCGGCCATTTGCCAAGTCTGAGTCGTCAGCAGCAATAGGGTGGTATGGAGCAATGGGCTGGTGAATGTGTCTATAACCGGAGCCCGCTCGAGCCTGAGCTTCGTGTACGGCCCTGATTTCGTTGCCAATGCGGTCTTCAGGTACTTCGCCTTGATCCAGTTGATACTGGCGGACTCGGCAATATTCTTTAATCTCCGACCTCTGAAGCGGCTTGAGGTGTGGTTCAAATTCCACCTCCTCATATTGAATCCAGAGCGCGCCAGCACCAGAGGGAAAGTTGCCATCGACAAATCGGCCATCACGAGTTTCACGAACTACTTTTACTCTGAACATATCATTCTGACCCAAAATGCCGTACACGGCGTGACGATCCCTAGGGTCTTCCTCGCTGGAGCCCTTCCAATAACCTAGCAAGATTCGCGTGGGCCGGGTACCTGGAAGAGGCCCATGCAGCTTCGGAACATGGGGTGGACGAGGTTGCAGAGCAGGCTGAGATGGCAGCAAAGGCGACCGCTCCGGTGGGCTATTGCTACCGCCGGGGTTGATGGCGGCAAAGCCACCGCTCACGCGTCTTCTCTTGGCATCCGGGCGGCCGGGGCTAAAGGCCGAGTCAGGCAATTCAGGACCGTGGGCTATGGCAGGCTGAGTAGCTGGGTTATCAAAGGCAGGGTTTTCTTTGACTCTGCGTATGGCTTCCTTGACTGCTGCTCTCTCCGCAGTCTTGCGTTCTTCCTCATTCTCTTCCTGAATGTCAGTTCGCAACCTCACATACTCTTTGACTTGAAAGTGGTCAAGGCCAACCAAATGCTTGGAAAAGACGACGCGTTCGAAAGTAACCCAGCTGCCGCCAGGTCCCGGAGGCATGGGGTACTCGTTGCTGATTGGCTCGTTGGCAACGGTATAAGGCTGGATTCGAGTACGTAATCGGTCACGAACGTCAATGAAGCCTATCACTGCATGGCGACCTTCGGGATCAGGGATTGGCGAGTCTCTCCAGTGGCCCAACAAGACGCCCCGGACGGTTCCCAGACTCTGTCGCGATGGCTTGGACTTGAGGCCCGGTACGAGAGGAGGACTCTTTGTTCCGTCATTGGAGATTTCCATCTTGCTCTCACTGAGGTCGGTAAAGACCGAGTTTCGCTTGCGCTTAGGGTAGTGAGAAACTGCGGCTTCATTTTGGGTATCTTTCATAGTCTCGTCGTCGTTTTCAGAAGTGACGCGAAGAGGAGAAGACTTTAGATCACCGTTAGTACTGGCATGAACGATAATAGAGCCGGCTTGATCATTCAGACCCACCCCTGATGGTGAATGAACGTTGCTATCGGGCTCACTAAGCTCGCTTTCTGGTTCGTTGTCGTCAAAAGGTTTGCTGTGTCCGTTGAGCGGTCTGGGATTCATGTCAGCTGGTGTCGATGGAGCGGTTGAAAGCCCGTCACTAAGAGGCGAAGAGACGGAGGAGCAATGGTCCATTTTGACTCAAAATGATTTGCAAACCAGAAAATAGTCTTTTAAAAAATTGAATGATGAAAGAACAAATGCTGAATCAAGAAGACAGGGAAACTCGAGAAGAGTAAAAGCTATAATCAGATAGCAAAGAGAGATGGGTTGTCTTTGGGCCTAAATGAAACTAATGGGCCAGGCAGCAAGATGGAATATTGCACAAAACTAGCGCCGCAACTTCCTTTTCCTGTCCTCTTGTTTCTCTTGACAACTGCTCTCAAGGAAGCAGGCGCCTAGCCGACGTGCAAGCGTTGGGGAGAAATGGTGCACGGAACTCCGGTGCTGCAGATGCAAGATGGCATCGGAGCCTATCTTGGGCTCTTGAAGAGATTGACAGCAACTCGCTGTCTAGAGCTGCAGCATGAAACATGTCATAAGCGGCATGTGATTGATGGAGGGCAATGGTAATGGGGCAGAGATCAGGGGGTCAGGTTGAGATGCAAGATCGGAATCAGGCCACTGCCGCGCACAAGTCATCGATATAAGACGTCCATTCCTACGGGAACACGTTGCGCCGACTGCCAATAAGTGCCTCCGTCCTCAGCCACTAGGCTTGAGGCAAAGTTTGTGAGCGGCACACCTCGATCGGCAAGGACAGGCTGCAGAGTATTGGACCAATCAAGTTGCCTAGCAAACTCAGCTCACCTTTGACGAAGACTGCAAGGAGATGTGAAGGATGGGATGCCCATGGAAATGGTGTGTCGAAGCCGAAAACGACGATAAGAACAACCCTGACAACAGAGAAGGATCAAGTTGGCAGAAAGATGAGGCTGATGGTGTTTTGTGCATTCGAGATGTAAATGGCACGACTATTCCATTCCAGCTGCTTGGTTGCCGATATCGCGATTGCGTCTTTGCGGGTGGGATTCTGGATTTTGGATTTTGCAGTGAAGAAGGGAAGAAGGAAGAAGCAGTCGAGGCGAAGAAGTTTGCTAAGACAATTGCAAGGCAGTTGGTCCCGGGCGAGACAGAACTAACGGGCAATCACAAGGAGATGCTCGGGCAGTGGCAGGCGGAAGGGCCCCACAGCGATAGAAGACGGCCGGTGAATCGCAGCAAAAAAAAAAGTCTTGGTTTTGGTGCCCTTTTTTTGCTTTGTTGCCGTGAAACAGGAGGCCAAGGAAAAGGGCGCAAAAAAGGGGGCGAGACCAGAAACTCGAGTTGCACACGGAATTGAGTTCGGTTCGAGCTGCAGTGGCGCGGATAGGCGCAAGGGCGAGAGAGAGAGAGCGAGATAGGCTTCATACTTATCTGCTGCTTGCCGCGGACACTTTTCCATGACGAACGATGCATGTGTATTTGAAGACGAGAAAAAGAGACAGAATAGAAGACATATAAGACAGTAGAATAAAAAAATAGTAAACTCACTTCGGCATGTCGTTGATGATGGGTCCGTTGGTAGATTCTCGCGGAGGTGTCGTCGATGCTGAAGGTCCCTTATCGACCGGCGAACGTGACAGCGAGTGCGAGTGTGAGTTTGAATAAGATTGATACGACTGAGGCTGAGGCTGAGACGGAGGTTGAGACTGAATCTGAGGCAGCGTGTTTGGATGCAGCGGCTTAGGCTCTTCAACAATCGGCGGCGGCGTCTTCTCGATGATGGGATTCAACAGGGCCGCCGTGCTCAGCATTGGGTGGTGAGGCAGCTCTCTCTTTTCTGACGGCTCCCTAGGCTGTGGAGGTGGAAGAGTCGCCATGTTGGTCTCTGTTGATGGGATCGGCGGTGTCCGCGAATAATGTTCAACAGCTACGCCGTCCATCATGTGAGATTTCTCGAGTTGCGTTGTGTTGTGGAATTAATAACGCGCGGCGAAGGGCTGGGGTCGTGATTATATAAAGAAACGATGCTATCAAGCACTATTACCGGGTCAAGGCTGACCGGCTGGTAGTATTTTTGTCTTGTCAGCCGGCGAGAAGCTCGGCTGGGTCCGATGGATGTAAACACCGAATACCACAATACAGATTTAGCCGACGGAGAGTGAGACTGAGACTTGAAGTATGGAAAGCACAAAGGGCGTCAAGATAAGAAACAGGGGCGTTGTCGAGGCGGGAGATACACGTGATGGGCGACGAAGTTTGGTGATGACAAACTGTGCCTACAAAAATATGGTTTAGGGAAAGAAGGAAAGAGAAAAGAAAGAAAGAGAAGAAGAAAAAGAAGAGGAGGAGAATATTTCGAAATGATATTATGAGGATCCCGCAAGTAGCCTCTGTCCGGACCTGGGCTGAAGAGAGATTGTCGGGTCCCGGAAACCAACAGACCTGATCGGCTGCGAGTCTGAGTCTAATCGGTGACAAGGGGGGGGTGTGCGATGCAAAAGACGAACATGGAGCTAATAAATAACGAGAGCAGGTGGGAATCCAAGAGGGGGAAAAAATGGAAAAAAGCAAGGGCGTAACGAGTGAATAATCAGGTCGCCACCCCCGAAAGATACTAGCACGATATACGAGTGGTGCTAACTGATTAATACAGCTTTTTTTACGAGTACTGTACTTGGCCGGACAAATTCGCCGTATTCTGAAATGACTCGAAAACGATGGGCGATGAGAGAGGAAGAGGGAAGAGAGCAGAAGTTTAAAAAAAAAAAAAAAAAACAAGTTAGCAAAAAAAAAAAAAGAGAGGGGAAGCAAGAAAAGGACAGAAGTCGAACAAGAAACAAACCAAGATGAATGCTATACTTGTCCCCTTGTTCAACTACTGTTCAATCTACCTACCAAATACTATCTCTGATTGACTTTTCGCCACACACAGACGGCACTGAGAGAGAAATGGAGCAGCAGAAAGGGAGGAAATTAGCTGTTCTAGCGGAAGGGAAGGGTTAATATGGGACTCTGTAGACTACATGACTACCTACCTACGACTACCTCTACGTCTACAGCCCCGATCCGTCTAGACGCTGCACTGAACGACAACGAAAGAAAAAGCCCAGCGAGAGGGAGGGGGCGTGTGATTGTGATGGACGACCAAAGTTGCGACAAGTTGAGCTACTTTGGACGGGTCCCCTAGAACGCAGAGTGGAGGCGGGTGCAGGGGTGCGAAAGTTGTCGTAACGGGTAATGAATGAATGAGACAAGAGACACAGTCGTGTCTTGGTTCCTTCTCAAGGGATGGCGCATGATATATTGGATTGGCTTGACTCGGTGCGAGCGAGAGGCTGGCGAGACAAGGCCAAGCAGGACTCATCAGAGACAAGCAAAGCAACACATAAGTATACCGACTCGGACAGCCATTCATTTATCCATTCCTGTGCTTGTGCTTGCTTCCGTGATCCTATCCGGTAGCACATCAATACGGTACATATGATAGCTGAGGTACCTACCTAATGGACTACGAGTACTATTGAATTGCCAAGTGCTACAAGGACCATTGGATGTATCCGCTCCCCTCCTTTGTAGGTAATGATGCATTACAGTATGGTAACTAGTATATGCACGAGCTAGGCACAACGGCATCCTATAGCATGCGTCCAAGGCACCAATCACCGTCGAACGAGCATCTCGAGCTATGACAGATACGAAGCGCCGAGAGAAGGCCATGAATAACTTGACATAATATTGCCGCACCCTCGCTGCTGCGGTGAATCGAGATCCTGCTTGGGGGGGCTGATTGGCTGTTGCCTCGATACTACTGCGAGTAGTACTAGGGGACCAGACGCCAGCCTCGTCACATGTTCCCGCAAATGGACACAACGACAAAAGTAATCGTTTGTAATCGTCACAGGCAAGGCGGACTATTGACGTGCATTTCCCGTTTGTTGTGCTGAATACGCACGCATTATATTTGGCGCTCCTTACAAGCACCCAAGCCCGGCTCAAGCCACCAAAGCTCTAATACGCCCCGGCTAGGAGATAACAGTGGTTCAGAAGGATCGAGTCCAATAAATGCGAAATACGATCAAACCCGCTCAGAGGGTTCTAGGCGGGCACTTTTGGGGCTGTACTTTGTGAATTGATACTGGAGCAGCTTGCTTGGCATTAACAAAGCAGATGCATTTTCGGCGCAGGGCCAAGGCGGCGAGACTTGGGAAATGAGATGGATAAAAAAAAGTTCTCAGCGTCGTATTATTAGCTTCTGGTTGTGTCTCTCTCCCCTCAACCAACCTTGCGTGGTAGTACTACTCCGTACTGTAGGAAGAGCTCGTTGGTGAGCACGCAAGTCTTTCTCTTTTGGGAAGCGCAGATTAATATACAAAACAGCATAAATTCCGAGGCACGGAGCAAAAAAAAAAATTGACAAAAAGGAATTGCCTGAAGCCCCAAATAAAAACAAACCATAACAGGAAAAAATAGAAATAAAAAAAAGTCCGCGCCCAGTCAAAATGGCGGTGCACCCGGCACGGCGCAACTGTCATTCTGGCGGAGAAAATACGCACAAGGCTCAGTTCACATGTTGGCCTTTGGGGCCGAGTCTCCGTTGCCCAAAGAGCGCACGGGCGCAGGGCCGTCGTTCGATTTTCAGTTGCGCCAAGTTTAGTTTTGGAATCTATTCTTCCGCATTACTCCATACGAATATACGACGGATCACCATAGCCCATAGCCCATAGCCCATAGCCCATAGGTACCTTGGGTTACTAAAACCAAACCAGGGACTTACTTTGCTGTGATAGGCAAGGAGTACGAGGCAGCCAGCAGAATGTCGGCAGATAGATAGATAGGGGGACCACCCAATCAACCAATTGTTCAATCAAGTCCATACGGGTACAATGCAACTGACGAATTATCAATCAAGTTGAAATAGTTCAAATGAAAGTAGTCTATGGAAATGCAAAAAAAGTTGTCAGTTGCATAACTCGCCCGTTTCACCAGTGCTGCTAGTAGAGAACCAGGCAGCAAGACAAATGAAACACAAAGCAACACGTCACAAAAATTATATACTTTGGCTCTCTCTCTTAGTACCAGGACCTCCCTTTGTTGGAATGAGCACTCGGACCCCGGAAACGCGATCTCCACTAGGAAACTACAAGTACAGGTCCCTATAACGCGTGGAACTCCGAGAGCTGGAAGCAAGGGGGGGGCGTGTTGCAAAGTCTAGAACAGGCAATTCACGATGACGCTCTGCAGAGATGACGAAGGAGTTCTTCCGTTTCTCGAAGAGCATTTTGGGCAATGGAAACTTTGTTGTCATTCAGTGCTTCTCATTGGAAGCACTAATCAACAAGTTCCCTTTCTTTTCTGTCTTCCCCTCGGCCTTCTTTTTTTTCCCACCTCGGTAAGTGTGCCTAGTACAGGCAAGGGGAAGACCGGGAATCTCACACAAAAACTCACGCAGTCAGCAACCCAAAAATCCATACTTGCCGGAGTCTAAATCAATACGACGCAGGAAAGATGAACTGGAAAATGATTACCAGAGCAAAACACAACCGCAGCACGCACCTCAAGCACCTACACAATCACGCACAAACGCAAAAAAGCCACCCCATGTTTCTCCGCGCTCCTCAAATTCTCCCCTAACATGCCGTGTCAACTTAGCCGTTCCGTTGCTGTTGTCTCTCATTGGTTACATCGGTTAATACAGGCCGAGCACATAGTGAACCCCCTACTTTTTGAGGCAAACGCTGCTAACGCAGACCAATAACCGAATACGTAAAAAAACATCAAACACAAAAAAGAAACAAGAGAAAAAACACAGTCTGGAAAAAAAAGAGAGACAGAGAGAGAAACCTGTTTTTTTCTCGGCAACTTTACGCCGCTTCGAGTTTCCGGCTGTTGGTTGGGTCTTTTTTCCCGCTCTTTTTACTAGTTGCCCTTGGCTTCAGGATGGATGAAAAGGATTCGATCCTGCGTGCCCACTTACTCGTCACCATCCATCATAATCGCTTAGAATGAGCTGCATAACCCGAGAAGAGAGGGCATTGAAAACCTCGGCCCCGAAAAATAAAAACACATGGTCGAGAACTTTGGGCCCTGCGAATGGCATCAAGTTCCATTTTCCCAAACGGGGGGAGGGCCTTTGCGTCCAATCCCGTGGCCGCAGACACATGCTGCTGCGCTGACGCGATAGGCCAACCCCCACACCATACATAAACCCGAAATTTCGTGTGTGTGTGAGTACCTACCTACCTACAGTACTACTCATAGTGTGTGTGTGCGTTCTCTGTCGGCTGAAGGAATTACATATCCAATTGCCTTGTTTAGCATGTCCCAGGTTTGACTCGCTACGAGCGGTCACAGCTGGCTACTAGCAAACGGGCTAACAGTAATTATTTGCCCATCCGCAAAAAGTTGATTTGTGATTAGTGATGGAGCCTTTTGGCGGTCTTAGGCAAACCTCGACGAAAAAAAGGGACAATCAACTATTGATGACAGGACTTTGCACCGAGTCGTACTAGCTTGCCCAGCAGATCCCCTTCGACGTCAGCTTGGGGGACGAGGACCCCCCCAGCTCTTGGGGTATTTTCTGCCTTCCTTGCATCAGCCCATCAATGCTTATTTTTACTTGCCCTGCTTGCTGTTCGTCCCTCGAGACCAGGCCGTCCCAAAAAAAGCAAGCGATTTGACATGCTGAGTCAACTTGAAGCAAAATACTCCAGCAACTACTCAAAACGGTCAAAATGAGGAATTGGGCGCCCAAGGCAAGAAACCCCGAGAGCCTTGCGTCTTTTGTCCTTTCTCTTGTGTGTCATATCATATCATACCACCTACATCCCCGGCTTGCAGTAACTAGTTAGCACTGGGCACTATTTAGCATTGAATGATTTGTTTTCGCATGGAACGTGTTTTTTATGTACTTGTACATTGCTCCATAAAAGAACCCGCGAGACCCGTGTGCAAGTTACAGCTAAAAACTTTACCTCTGACCGTGCCGCCAACTAGCGCAACCTAATTACGGAGATGATTATCACAGGGCGAGAGACATTGTTTGGATTTCTTGGGCAGATACGCCTCGTGGCTGCGTTGGGCCGACACAAAAGGTTGATAGAGCGCAGCCCACCAGGCCAGATTACATGCAACTTGTGCCGCCGACATGCCACTCAGGCTGGTGCCGCAAAAGGCCGCACTCTTTTGTGTTGTACCTCTAGGGTAATGGGAGGATTTTGGGTTACGCCTCTTTTTTTTTTTCTTGGTCCGGCAAACAGAGTAGCCGATAGATAGTGTTACCTTGATAGGCAGTAGGTGGTTTTACTAATAGGGACGTCTGCATGTTCAAAGGCATTTGGCATCACCGGGGCGAGTCCCCTAGACTGATCGATTAGCCTATGCGCTCGATCCTGCCGGGAATCTCTTGAGTCGAGACGAGAATCGTGTGATGCAAAGTACAGCCAGTACATTATACTTTGCGAGATGCCCGTCGTTATACCCAGTTGGGTAATTGCTGTAGTATATCGTCCATCTGCATTAGCGCAAATTAGCTCATTGTATTTGGGAACGGGCTGGAACAGCCAAGTCGTAAAATAGAGTAATTAATTTAAGCAAATAAAATTCCAAATGCGGCACTAGGCACAGCTAAACACATACGAGGCGCCGCAAAGAGGAGCCCCCGGTTAAGGTTGTGAGCATTTGCCTGTCTCGGATCAAAAACAACGGTCAAAACACACACATTGAAAGTGGGAATTGCTCAAAATGCACCAAGGGAAAACCCCCAAAAAAATAAAAAAGAGACGAATAAGAAAAAACACCGCTAGACCCACCGATAGTCTTCAGCTTTTTTTTTTGTTACTACCGTAGGCGGGGAATGGGGGAAGGGGGGAGGATTTCCGGATAGACAATGCTTGTGTGTGGTTCGTACATATTTCCTCTTCGGAAGAACCAACAGAAGCTTCTTCCAGGGGGTGTGCAAAGTAGAACCAAAATTCTTCCGGCGCCACCGAATGATTCCATCTTGCTTTTTACTCACTTGCTGGCTCTCTTTCTTTCGATCGATTAAGTCATCTTAAGTCATCATTACTCTTGCTTAGTAGGTTTCGGTTTTCTTTCTCCTTTATTCCCGCAATTGCCCATCAGGGTAATTCGGCAAGCTCGCCTATTATTCACCTTCATGGATAGTCAATGCCGATGGCTTCGCTGTGTGTTAATGGACGGACGGACTTGTTCACTGTCTCACTCGGACCCCTACCAACATGTACTAACTGATACTAGCACTTGTACGGAGTAACAAAGGGCGTCTTTTTTTGCTGCTGCCGGGGGTCGGCATGGTAAAGTGACATCCATTGACAAGATTGACCGGGTATCTGTAATCGCCGTTCCTTGTTGCTCTTGATACAGCGCGCTGCACTGCACTTTTGGTTCCGTACTCTGGGTTAGGTAGTACCTAGGGTAGTTCCTTTTGCTCCGTAACTCTGCAGCCAGCTAGTAACATTGTCCGTGGCGCTTCTCTAAGCTTCTTGGCATTTGATTCCAGATTGTCAACTTTTTGCGAGCAAGAAACAGAGAAAAGCGCCGATGCGGGTAAAGCTACACACACCGGAAAAAAAGTAACTAGTGAAAGAGACATGAGAGAGAGAGATACGGCGATTCGATAGAAGCAACTGCAACTTCGTACAGTGCATATGTGTTATGTGCATGTGCGTTGTGCATGTGCGTGTGTGTCTCGTTCTCGTTTGGCCACAGCCGATATTGAAAACCACAACCATTGGATCCTGGGCTCTGCTATATGCAGCCCACAGAGAGCGTAGTCGGACAGCTGGTGTTGCCTGAATGGCTGGTCAACGCCGCCACGGCACAACAAGTCACACGGGACAAGATTAAATGTTAAACACGTAGACAGACACCATTGAGACGAGCGTCGCATTGAGGGTTGCGAGAGGAGTTGACGCACGCCGATTTGCAAACATCCGAAACCCCTCAAAGACACACAGTACGAATGGCTACAAAAGACCCTGTCTCTATGTTTCATAAAAAAAAAGAGGGGGATGGTAGTACCCTTTCCTTGGCGAGTTGCGAATGAGTTTCTCTTTAGTTATGTTTCCTGTGTAACGTTTTTTTCTCCCACTTCTCTAATCTCATCACTCGAAACGCAAGCTCCTATTGCTGGCATCCTTGTTTGGGAATTTTTCCCGATATAAACTCACACCTGGCATGTCAATGCGGCCGCTCGGCCAAGTTCGTGTCGTTTTAAAGCGGAGATATAATAACAAATAAAGACAAAATAATGCTCACTTATTGATTGCATGGTCTCAGTGACCATTGACCCGGCTAGCTCGCCAAGATATGTCACAAACTCAAAGGCCGTCAGAAAAATAAAATTGGGTTAAATAGTATGGTCTTCTTTTCTAATCCGTTGTGCCCTCGAAACGGCCGTTGGTCTCCCCCCAAAAGGCCGCCATAATCTTGCTTACGGGAGCAAAGAGGTTGATGATATGAGATTTTGTTGACGGCATAGGCATATTTCCGCATAACCTCGTACCAATTCGTCGGCTTTTTTAACCCCTTCTTCTGTCTATCTTTTTCTCTTTTTGTTGTCTGACTATCCATCGGCCTTTTTGCTGTGGAATCAAGAATACGGTCTTACCACACAACCGGATCTCCTATTCCCGTTGCCTTTTGCATCCTATCATGGGAGTAGCGTGCGAGATAGTACTATGCAGATGACAGTAATATCACATCTCGGTTACTCCATATTACTACTACCCATAAAGGTTCTCAGCAACTAATCCTCTCTCCATCTTGTCTAATACAATATTACGAGTATCATCCGGCCTTTTCGGATTAATCATCGGCTTTCTCAATTGTCTCATGCCACGTATCACGGATCTGCGCATGTAACTTCGTTAAAAACCATAACCCCGAACATTTTGCGAAACCATCAAAACCCGACCCCGTAAAACATCCTCCCCTTGAACATATCCAGAAAACGCCGTCCAATCAACCCCCCGCGAGCCTCTTCAACAGCAACTAGTATCGCTTTTTGCTTTCAAGTGTCAGCGGTCCCCCAAATCAAGTAAGTGTTTCGCCTTTTCTAAAGCCGAGTCAATCAGTGCATGCAGGGCCGCCAATCTGACGTGTGGATCTCTCCGCCTTTTCAATGGGATTTTTTTTTTTCGTTCGTCTCACGCCCTTTTGTTTCCAGAGGGGGAGGGGGGTGTGTGTAATCTGTACTTTTTTTTTGTCTACTCTATATTCACCTACGGGGCTTTTGATCTAATTATCGCAATTCCAGCTACAATCTCCCCTTCCCCGTTTGGGTAATTGCAAGGGGGCGTGTGTGCGTTGATTGTCTTGTATGTGTCATCTGGATGTAATCATTAGCAACGCTAGATAGAAACAGAGCCGGTTGAAAGTGCTACAGTAAAGTTATCGAAACTTCGTATCTCTCGCACTTACTTCCTCTTTTAATTCCGACTGATTTGCCCAGGTTAGGCTTTTGCAACTGTTTCGGCGATAAAGGTGGACGTGCGAATCAGCCTTAGACCGAGGTTGCGGTAAGTGCCGTTGGCCTCTCTAGTTGTCTTGTCTGTCGTATGAGATAATACGATAATACGCAAACTCGTCGCCTTTTATTGCCCAGTTTGGCAAATGCGGGATCCCTCTTGTCCATCCTAGAGTGCAAACAAAGCGATTGCGCCATAATCAACACTGTGCCCGCTTCCTTCAAGCAAAAGAATTAGGCTACCTAATGATAATACAACGTAAGTAATACTAATTACCGGATCCGGAATACGACTCGAACTGCCCTTGACCGTTTCATTGCTCTGTAAATAGCCCATGACTCGCACTTTGTGGAACGCCCATTTCGCGGCACTGATAGACTCATCCATGCGCAAATAGAACGAATACCCCTGTAATATATCCTACAGATTGCTCTTTGAATCATGGCAACTCAAAGACGTGTAGCATCCCCAGTGGCCCAACTCTCTCAACCCTCCCCACCCATAGCTCCGTTGCTTGTAAACATAGATTCATAACTCCCGTCGCTGTCGTAAGAATGCTGTTGCGTTCCAGCGTGCCATATCAAGAAAGCCCGAACCTCGGGATCGAGGGTTGAGTTGTCGCGGGACACAAAACTATCACCGTGTATCATAGAAAGCAAATGGTCTTTTTTCCTCCGAAAAATCATGTCGAGATCCGTAGTGGTGAAACTCCCACAACTCCCAATGTTCCGCCAACCGGATAATTAACCGTTTCATCACCGCCCTCCTCTTCCTCGGCCTCTCCCTCTTCCGCGGCCGCGACCACCGCCGCGACCGCCTTTCTTACCTCCTCTTCCGCTGTTTCTATTATCGAATCTTTCAAACAGTTGTTCCTCTCCAAATGCGCCCTCTCCGAATCTCATAAAGTTGACCAATCCTCTGTCCACCACAGCCACAAGCACGTTCCTATGCCCGTGCTTTAGTCGCTGATACAGCCTCCCGGGATTTCCCTTCCATGCTTCTGGCGCAGGATCATACGGTGTCGATTCCAGCAATGTCTCAATCTGTTCCAGTGTTGGAAGACATGAGTCGGCTGTGTCGGCCACGGCAATTCGGAAATCTGGGGGCGGAGGATTCTTCTTGGAGAACCCGCCCGCGCCCGGCTTCCATACGTGGAAGTGCACTCGGAAGGGATCCTCTGGCTTGGATGGGCTCGGTGGTACAGGGAGAGGCTTGTGTCGAGGCACAAGGGCAAGTTGCTGGTATATAGGTCGATAGGACCGGTACAGTCCCGGCGCGACAAGCGGGCCAAATGGCTGCTGTCGATGTTTCCCATCCTGTCCCGTTTCCCATTTGACAAAGGAAAAGAGCCATTGCCATAGCGTCTGCGAAGGTTCCGTTGGCTCTGGTCTCGGTTGTTTAGGCGGCGCGCGGAGGATGTTAAATCCCGCCCGCTTTAGATGGGCGTAGACCTGGTACTTGGGCAGCGTTGTCTTGCCCTGCTCATCCTCGTAGCCGATAAAAAGTGAATATGCAGCTTCTAGACTCAGCGGTAGTCCAACGTCGTAATCGTCCGGACCAAAGCCAGGCCGAGGCGGTCCGCTAGTAGCGCTTCCCTTGGGCACGAGGGTTTCAAAGTCGGTATATGGCCACCATAGGTCAATAGTGCCTCGCTCGACAAGATAGATGGCTTCTTCAGGAAGCAGCCATAGCCTTCCCACGCCAAGCTGATCTTTGCTCCCAGAGGCCACTCTTCCAATGTCCTTCATCCAGCCTCCCTTCTCGTGCTCCATAACCACCACGCGGTCCTTTAGCCACATGCCCTCGTAATCGAGCGCAACGTTTGTCTCGTCCATCCAAAAATCTGGAAAACACCAACCTCTAGCCCACGCATCGCCTTTATGTATCCTTGTGTAGCTCAAAACATCCTCCAGCGCCCTGCGACTCGATTCTAGCGCTCCGTCCTGAGCTCTGGTCCCGTGCGTTTCAAAGTCTTTCTCGCCCTTCCGGATCGTCTGGCTGGAGACGCCCTTTTTCGAAAATGCGGATGCAAACAGCTTGTAGTCGGGCATGTCGTCCTCCAGAGTTTCCTCCACAGTTGGGGCACCTTCACCATCCGCAGGAGCTGGGCCCGCTGCCAGCGGGCTATCGTCGTCGTCAAACGCCATCTTGTCTGTATGGGATGCGCTGTCCAAGGAAGAGAGAAAGTATAGTCTCAGGTGCCGCCAAGTAGTCCGATGGCAGGTTGAGGCGCGACGGCGCAAACGAAATTCTGCGCTTTTTGCTGCGTTATGCCTGAGGCGCCGCGAAAAGATTCATCTGCTCGCCAGAGCCCTGCATGCGTAAATCTTGCTGCCAGAAACCAAAGCAAAAATAATCATGCCATCGCACCCTCAGTAAATGAAATCAATATCGGGGTCGAGAAGAAAAAAAAAAAAACTTCAAAGGTTGTACAGATTGGCTGTATCGCGATGCTCAGGTGGGGTTGGGATTTTCCTATGGATTCTCACCACCAAAAGTTTGTGTGAAAAATGTACCGTACTTGGTACTCTCTACGTCAGACACGTGAGAAATGCTGGTCGGGTACGTACCTAGACTAACGTCGGTACCTGGTTGTTGAGGAAGGTGCTCCTTCCAAGAAGTGTGCTTCCGATAACGATTGGCCCGAAACGGGAATTCAGGGTCTTCACATGTCACTTCGCAGGTCACTTATACGATGCCTTCAACTCCTTGATATAAGAGAATAACGCCAATCCCTTCAACAATCAATAGCGAGTTTGGCCGAGTGGTTAAGGCGCTGTGTTTAGGACGTAATAACCGATCCGCAGTGGGCATGCCCGCGCAGGTTCGAACCCTGCAGCTCGCATTCGATATCTTTTTGTTTTTTCCCCGTCCCGTTTGGCCCGGTTGGGCGCTCATCACAGAGTCAGACTTGCCCTCATATGTCTCAATTGACATAGAGAGTACATTTTTGCTCATGGAGAACTCAGAATCAGCGAAACTTAGCAGATACTGCGTGGTGCTGATGGAAAAGATGGCCCTTCAATTTGAGAATGGTTTGGCGGGCCAGCCTTGCTCCATGATATAGTATATCACGCTATCACATTTAGGCAGCGACCGCATAAACAGAAGGCAAACGTGGTTCGCATGCAAAGGAATAACGAGAGCATATTTCTGTGTGGAGGAAGCGAGCTTCAGGCATAACATTTTGTGGTCCAAAATTTCCAACTTTCTGGTTCCTCTCCTACCGCTTGACTTAGTTCCTTCAAGTGGGGTATGACTTACCTCGACCGAGCCATATTACACACTGTAAAGTGATGCCTTCGGCATCATTGTCACCGTGTATAAGGATGCTTTAGAGCAGATACAGAGAAGTTGCAAGACGGTGCCCCAAATTTGAAGGGAGGGTGTCTTGTAGCCACTCTCATAGAAAATCTGGCCTTCATCGAAGGACACTCTCTTGGATTACCTCAATTGAAGAAACAAGACAAAACTCCATACAGCCATCTGATGAGAGAGCTACTAAAAATCGCCAGATATGGTGAGAGACTCCCGTCTCACCACGTCCTCCCATGCCCAGATGCCCAGTTGGGAACGCCCTCGCGATAACTCCCTGAGGGGGGAAGTCCAGAGTGATAAGGGAGATGTGAGTCCCCGAGAAAACAACCAGGGGGAGATGGATCCTTACGGAAAGAAAAAGTAAACTAGAAGGCATACGAACACAATGTCCATGACTTGGTCACTCTTGACCATGGCGAGCCACACAAACTGGATGATGATGAGTGAGGTAGCCCAAGTGATCCCAACGTTGATAGACGTAACTAGATAGAAGGAACCGTTGGTTGGTACGAAGATTTACGGACCCTCGTTGACTAAATTGGACTGCAAAAAGTGAAAACAATAAATGCCTGAGGCGTGGTGGGTGGTCAATCTGACGCAGTCTTCATCTCTACCCCCTAGAGACCCCACATTGCATCTCTTGTGAATGGATTAAAGGTTCTCCTACGCCACACTGTCAGGTTCCGGAGCGAGACCTGACGCCTTGAAGTTATTGCAAGTTACGCTCCCCTCGCCCAACTTGACTATCTTCGACGCAGAGACGCGATCTTTCCCGGATGTAGTCACAATAGAGAGCAGAACTACCCATATTTTTGGTCTCTCGCATCCCATCATAGGCATGCCACTCGGAACTCCTTAGGTACTCTCTTCAGAGCCCGGTGATACCAACAGGATCAGCCTCAAAGATCGAAGACGAGGGCATCTCCCTTGAAGATACCCGTGTGGCCACCCATGAGGCCTTTTAATGAAGAATCTCAACTGGATGGCCTTGGTCCAACCGGATGACCTTGATCCAACTTATTAAACCCCTTGAAAGTATCTGAACAGCTTATTGAAGGACCGTACCGTTGGTTACAGTAATGACCTCCTTACTCCCTGCCGCAGTAGCTGGACCGTCTACATCAAGACGATCATCAACTCAGGCACATACCTACCCCTGGCGGATCATCGAGAACGGGATGGATAGGAATTCCAACTTCTCAACGTCAAGGAGTAAGTCGAGACCCTCAACGTCTGATGGATCATCGACACATACCCGGACCACGCAGGGAGGCACCCAGTCAATTCGCTATAGTTCCGTGGAGCACCGAGTACATGGTGATAGCCAGCCATCGAGCAGCTGAACCCTCCAGCTTGGGGCAATTGAAGGTTACTGTAAGGTATCAGGTTCATTGAGTACATGTATTACCACTACATTTGTGCCACGGGATGCTGGGTAATAGTACATCTAAGGTGCCGAATACATGTCGGTAACCATCCCTTGCCCGGTACTCATAGGAAGTTAATAGCGGTAAGAAACAAAACTTCTTTCTAGGTACATATGCCTTATACTTCTGCGACCAAAGTTTATCCCAGGCACCTATATATTCTCGTTCCTCCCCGTTCTCGGTTTCGCTCCATCCTTCCTTCGTTTCCACACCGTCATTCAGAATCTTCGCCTACGTCTACTTCACCTTTTCACAATGAAAGACGATATCAAGTATCAGCTCTCACAAGAAGAGCTTGATATTCTCGCCCTCCCCCATTATGCGTTCATATATCATGAAATGCGCGTTAGTTGCGAGGAATTTCGTGAGTTTATCCAGGACTTCCGAAAGGACATGCAGACATTCCCTGAGAGGGTTCGCAGTAAGCTCGAGATACTTCGTGATGAGATCAAGGAGTTCCGTCGGGCGATCGGGCCATACCGTATGGATCTCTACGATGTCGGCCAGCAAGTTATTGGTGATCTCCAGCCATACCGTGTTGCGATCTTAAAGGAGTGCAAGACAATCTTTGGGGAGATACAGATGCTCCGTAAGGACTACCCCGAGGAGTGCCAGGAAATCCTTTGTTGGCATATCCAGGAATTACATGACGATGTCAAGGGATTACATAAAGATGTCCAGGCATTTCGCAACCCTGACCCCAAGAGAGAAAACCTTGAGTAAAAAAGGCACACCTGGTTTGTCTCCAAACCCCCTTGACAAGCAGAGATAAGAGAAGCTGACTACCTAAGGTATAGGATGAAAAAACAACGCCCCAAAGTTTACAACGCCACTCTGTTACCTTTTATGTCTCGGGCTAAAGAATGGCAAACCTATTTCAGGATTTCCCAAGTCGATGCCGCCTGGTTGAATCTTTGATGCAAAAATTCTTATTCTGAGCCACTATTTGGCTTTTTGTTGGTTGTGGGTAGTTTGTGGTGGCTTGGTTGCGCTGGACGGATGGGTTATTTTGATGATGTTTTGTTCTTTTGATGATGTTTTGTTCTTTTGAGGATGTCTTGTTCTTTTGAGGATTTTCTTGTTCTTTTGAGGATTTTCTTGTTCTTTTGAGGATTTTCTTGTTCTTTTGAGGATATTTTGTTCTATTGAGGATGTTTTGTTCACATTAGGTATTTTCTATATCAAAAAATGGCGTTGCCCAGATGGAAATGAACAGTACCTACCTTAGTGACACGTACGGAGTAAATTGTGATCGTCAATAAGACCTGATACAAGTGATGGGTTGGCCAATGAAAGGCGCAGCCTGCGGAAATTTGCTTGTGCAATATGATGAAAACATGAACTACATATTTGTTTATGGCTTGAGGGCATTTTGTCTCCTCTCAGTAGGTAGGGAGAAGGAAAGGATTAGGTTGCTGAGGAGCTTCCGCGTCTTATAAGGAGACTTTCACTACGATTTAGTAGCCGAGACTCATTACTGCGTTGCTATTCAGGAAGATATTTTATTTTTCTATGCCCATATCCTATATCTTGAAATGCCCTTTTTTAGTTTCACTTTAGTTCTCATCATCATACGTTAAAAAAATGTTCAGTTTGTCTCAGCCTCAGCCTCAGCCTTGGTCTCTTCCTTTTCAGGCTCCTCATATCCCTCGACCTTCATATCCGCCAGACCCAGCTCCTCCTCCTCCTCCTCTGTCCTCGTGTATCTCTCCTTCTTGATCTTGGGATCCGGTGCCGGGGGGTCAACCAGCGATTGGACATAACTGCTGGCAAAGGGATCCGTCAAGATGACAGTAAAGGGCTTGGTGCCGGCAATGGCGTTGTCCAGGTTGGCGAAGAACTTGTCCCACTGGGACTTCTCGTCGGAGCGAAGGGAGTCGCCGCCCTCGCCAGCCTCAAAGATCTGACTGTGAAGGTCGTTGCGGACCTGTGTGAGGAGACCCTCGACGGTGGTGAAGCGGCCGCCCAGGGTGCCGGGGTTGACGTGCAGCTCGAGCTCGGGGCACTCAAGGCCGCAGGTCTCGCTCTTGAGGATGTCACGGGCGAGATCGACCTCGCCGTCGACTTCGAGGATAATCTTCTCACCATACTCGGGGATCTCGCCGCCGGTCTTGACGTCGTTGGAGCGGTAACCGCAGGCGTCGCACACAGTCGACATGAGCACGACTTGCTTGAAGTGGGGGATGTCGACCATCTTCATGTGTGTTGTGCAGGAGTGCATGCAGCCGGGGCATGTGGCCGGGAAACTGTAGACCTCGTTGGGGATGATTTCGCCATCCTCAGTGAGACCTGGGTTGTTGAGTGTATGGTCGGCGTTGGCGTCGCTGTCCGCGAGGCCGAGGGCCTGGTTCTGCTCGGGAGTACGGGCATATTCGTGCTTCTCCCACTTGCCAACACCGTCCTTGAGGTCGGGCGCGATGAAAGAGTTACCGGTAGGGTCGTCGACGTAGACGCGGAAGGGGAACGAGTCTCCCGCTAGCATGGCCCTGCTCTTCTTGATGATATCTGCAACCTTGTCGAAGATTTCAGGAGCCTGCTCCTTGCGCGCCTCCTGTCCCATCTCCAAGTCGTCAACGACGCCTGTTAGTAGGCCCTCTACATTTGTCAGCTGGCCGCGGCCTGCAGGGATTTCGAGGTCGATCTCGATGAACTTGACGGTCGCGGTGTCGGACTTGACGACCTGACGAGAGAAGTCGGCGAGGGTGGTTAAGCGCAGCTCGTAGTGCGTGCCCTTGGGCTGAATGGTTCCGGCCGGCTGGATCTCATTGTTCTGAAAGTTGCAGTGGTCGCAGGAGAAAGACATGATGACGACCTCGCGGAAGTAGGGGATCTGGGTAAGGAGGAGCCTTGTCATGCCCTAAAATCTTGGTTAGTATATGATCACGGCATCTCAGGAGGGTTTGTAGCATATAGCGACTGACATTTTCGTGGCAGTTCATGCACAGCGACTCAATCTCGTCCACGGGCTTGATATCATCGTCCTCGGCGGCAGCGCCATCTGTTCCAGTTGCCAGGCCCTGCGCCTGGTTTCCGATGGGCTCGAAGAAATTCTGCTTTTCGCTTTCGGCGGCCATTTTGATTTGGGTATTGCGAAAACAAAAGAATGAAGAATGGGGAAAAGAGACAAAAAGACGATTAAAAAAATTGAGGTTGTCGCAAAAATACACCCTGCAGTGTTTTGGCTCGACGGCGGGGCCTTAAATTTTTTGGAGGGGCAATTTTAACGGTCGCGGTTATGTCATACGGGCTGGCCTGCACTAGAACGTTCCCGATGCATCTGCCTGGCGCTGGCGCATGAAAATCAGGTGGTTCATTTTCCACTGCTCTTCAACAATCAGCGCTGCCGCCATTCGAGATGAGAAATTTGTCGTCTTGGTCGCCGGATAAAGATGGTTGACGGGGTAATTGATCATTGGTACGCCGATTCATTTCATCATAAAGTCTGCAAGTGACAGCGAGTTCGATTGGCGCTGCTGGCCAGAGAGCAAAGCCTGCAAGCCAGCCTTGCGATTCTTGGCGCGCTTCTTGCTGCTCGCGTTCGCAGTGGCTGGTTTTTGGGCCTCGACGTTGCCCGAGGGCTTTTGCATCTTTGCCTTGGAAGCTTTGTGACGCGTGATGGGTTCGGGAGCTGGGAGGGGGATTCTGGTGACTCTGGCGCAGAAGCCGCACGTCCAATCCTTGGATCGCTCTCGCGCAGAGCCAGGTTTTGCCGTCTTGGAAGGCCGCGTCTTTCTCCTCGTAGCCCTCAATGTCTCCAGTTTCAGTTGAGTTCCTTGTCCGGGAATCATGATGTGCCCGCACGCAGCGCAGGCATGCTGTCGTTCAAGGTCTGAGGGTGCCATGTCGTGAGAGTATAGAAGCCCTGCTCTCTGGCTCAGGAGATGCGCCGATGTCTCTGGAGCTGCATCTCGAAGCAAATGAGCAGCGTCCGTGAGGAAGGTGATTGCCGGGGAGTTTGCGGTGACAGCTGCCATTTCGTGAGTTGCGCTGCTCTGTTCAGCTGCTGCAGTAAATAAAAGTCGGGACAAGTTTGAAGCTTTTCAAGTTCAGCACCGTGATGGACAGGTGTGGGGCAGGGGTGTCTACATGATTTTGTGGGGAGTGCATTTAATCGGGCACTGAAGCATTTCTACCATCAATGGTACGCAGTTGGACGGGCTTTTCGATCTATTTATTAAACTAGAATCAACATTTTTACATTACGCTCTCCTTATTTCCCATACAAGCTCCTTGATGCTGACCTCCTCGCCCGCCTTTTCGTCGTAGTCAAACCATTCTCCGTCTATCAGCTCGATTCCGGTAAACTTGGTGCCGGAGTCAATTCCATCGGCCAGCCACTCGCCCTATTCAAGCGAAGCATTATCAGCAACGAATCTCATACGATCAGCCGGGGATGAACCCTTGACATACCTCTGCCTTAAACTCTGTAAACTCCAAACCTCTGCAGTCAAACTCAAACACCTTTTGCGGCTTGGGGGGCTCTCCCTGCTCATAGGCTGCCGGAGCTGCCTTGATCGTCGCAGATGACTCTCGCTATAAGAAAACAAGGTATGTTAGAAGCTATTCAGCAACTTATTAGAGCGACAGCAAAATATACCTTGCAGTTTTTGCATCTCCAAACAAAGTTGGCCTCGCCCCGACTGCCGCTCATTTCATTTGTTTCCTGCTCAGGAATGTGAGTTTCGTAGACATATTGGATATGAGAGATTAACGCACGAAGCGGTTTACTCCAACATAGTTCTCATGCGTCTCTCTGCAAGACGTACACTGGACCTTGAACATGTACCAGAACGGGTTGTCTTGCGAATCATCGGGGCGCAAATTGGTGACGCTGTTTTTATGTGAGTGACTGCATTCTGTGAGACCGCGGGGCAAAAATCAAAGCACATACCCCGTCAGCTCTGCTGTCAGTACAAGGGCGAACATTTCTGCGTATTCAGAAGCTTTAGTATATAGAAAGAAATTTGAGAAAGGAATCAAAGAAGAAAATAAATAACGAGTTCGTGATATTTTCCACTCTGACTCCCATGAATTACGCAGATGGTGTAAGAGAGATCAATTTCATCGAGGTGGGGGAATTGGCGGATCACGTGACGTCGTAGAAACCTCTCTTGCAGCATCGTTCGATTTTCGTGGATTTGCATTACACCCGGAGCTTCAACGTCAATTGACGGCCATCATTCGCGCCGCCTCTCTCGGAAACCTCATGTGTGCATACAAATGCCTGAGTGATGCAGACGATTCTCTCTAGAGCCGGTAAGGCTCCTCGCAGTGGGTGCAAAGCCTGCACCAACGCCATTGAGACCCTGGGCAAGAGACCCGTCTCTGCTCGCCGCAAGCCGACGTTCGCCGAGCTCTTCACAGCATGCTACAGCTCGGTATTCGCCACAGCAGCATTAGTAGATGCCGTCAGGAAGGATGACCGCAGGAAAGAGCTGGATCGTCAGCTAGACGAAGTTCGAAAGGAGCTGGCCGACCTTCAGGATGGCCGGCAGCGGCCCAGCTCGGACGACGACTCGACAGCTCCAGAACTCAATCTTCGACAGATGGATGCGCTATGGCAGAGCCTAAAGAAGATATACAACAGTCGTCCCTACATGAAGGAAATACACCAGCCAGCAACCATTAGCGCATCGGATCTTGTCGAAGCTCTAAAGCACGAACACTACGGCTGCTCAGACCAGCCGCTGCGGAACTCCAAGAGACAGATGGATTACGATAGGCTCGAAGGCGCAATTATGCAAGAAGAGAGTGCAAATGGGAGATACTACCGAGAGCCCCGGAATCAAGCCCAGTTGCTTCGCGAATCCCTGAGTATAGAGACTCTTGTTCGCAAGCTTTTGGACCGTACAAGATATCTTCCTGAAGACCAGTCCGGCCCCTCCCTTCAAAAAGCCCGGAGTTTACTGGAGAAAGGAAGTCAGGGCTTTACATTCCGATCTATCGACTCAGCCAGAGCTCGGGAAAACACTATCCTATTGAACAAGCGCCTGAGATCCTTGGCTGCTGCGTCGAATCTTAGTATGAAGGAGAAAGTTGGTAGGATTTGCTACAACCTGCTAGTTTCATCACACCCGCCAGATATACACACCTACAACACGCTCATTGTTGCGTTTAACAAATCAGGCCATCATTCATTTGCCGAGGCACTAGTTGCTTCGTTCTTCCAATACCGACTTTTACAACCTACACCATCCACATTCATCGCCATCTTAAATCACTACCAATGCACTAATAACCACGGAAGATTCTTACGAGCCCTCGCATGCATTACCGGACTCGACAATCGAACTGGCGCAAAAGTTCGCCGGAGGCACGTATCGGACATTGAAGAAAACCCAAATCTCCTACCTTGGGCCCTGGACTCTAGACGCCGAACTCTCACCGGAGACTATATCTGGGACCATCTACCACTCTCGCAACCTTTGGTAGAAGAAATCATCGGCGGCCTGTTGCACTTCAAGCTCTTTGACCAGGCTGCGGCGTTTTTCATTTCATGCGTGCAGTCTGGAGTCAAGCTGAGCTTGGATTCAGTCAAATACTTCCTTGATGAATGCATCAATGCTCTGGACTGGAAAGCTGCAGTTCGATTGACTTCCAGCTTCGCACGATCCCAGCCAACTTTGCAGAGTCTGCTTAGAGTGGGAGGGGATAGCGAGAATACCTCGTACATTGCCGACCGAATACGAGTATTGCTAGACATATGTGGTCTTGGTGGTCTAGACAAGCCGTCAAAGTCGCTTCTAGTCAACTTGAAGGTTTCGGGTCCCGCATTTACGAAGCTCCTCAACACATTGACCCAGGAGGCCGGGCCCCCGAAAGAGAGGCCGACGTCCGGAGAAGAGATATACAGGAGCAAAAGCAGAGTGCTGCAACTGGAGAGTATATGGAAAGAGTATGAGTTTGTGAGAAAGACTACGATCTCCATCGAGAGCAAGCTCCTCTACCCCGACTTCTCACGGACCTTTCGAGCCTCAATGGCACTCCATATTGGCAAGACGGCCACGCAAAGAAGCGAGCAGTTGGATCAAGAGCTGACACAACTCATGGAGAGCACCTCTTTGATTGGATCGACACCGGAGCCACTTCTAGAGAGTGAAGATGCCACGGAGCGCAACCGTGCTTCTCTAGATACTATGCCCCTTTCCGAAGAACCCGCGCACGCAGAGTCAGGCGTGTCTTTGCACCGACATGCGACAAGGTCTGAGAAGTTGGAATTGTTCGACCATGGGAACACAGTTGAGTCCAAGCTCACAAGACCGAGGCCTGGACAATTGCTCCCAGCTTGGCCGACTTGTCTACCAAGTGAAGGCGGCGTGCTTCGGAGAATGGCCTTGACTAATGAGAGGATGATGAGAACTGAAGGATGAGAGAAGGAAAAAAAAGAAGCCAGACTTGAACAAACATTCTACCATTATTTACGGAGAACTACTTGTCGTATTGTATTACTTGATATCAAATATTTGTATATGGAACAGTTGGTGATGGACCAACATTTACTGGGATGTCGCATACCGGCGCTTTCTGGTGGGAGGGGAACTAGGGAACTAGGGCTCAGAAGCCACCAATTACTGTACAGTACAAGCATGACGATGATGACCGCATCAATTACCCAAATTCAATGCTACTGTGGCACGAGTTTTATAACGATCAATGTGTCCAACTTCCATTTTTAACTTGGTGATTCTCCAGCTGGCCCAGCGCGTGTTCAGATCTGGAGAAGTGGCGGTGGCTAGCGTAGAAAATATCGAGGCTTACAGTGCTGTTGGTACCGTGTCTGGTTTTTGAAACCCAGCGCCACAGCGATGTGCGGTCGTGCCTGGCAGCGCCTCAGCCCGCTAACTCTCAGCGGATCTCAGCGATCTCAGCGGACGGGTCACAGTGAGACAAAGCGGCAAAGCGAACTGGCCTGGCGGCAAGACCGGAATGGAAGAGCCGGCTCGGTCACGAGGCGCGGGCGTGTCCACTCAAGCATCGCATGTGGTCCATGTGCTCCAAAGGCTTCATGTCACTGCAAGGAATCTCTCAGGGGGCTCCAGAAGGCGACAGACACGGTGCTCCACCGGGGCGAGTGGCGCGCAGCTTCGATTCAGGGTCTGGTCCTTTTGGGCTTGGGTAAGTTTGTCGGTTGGTTTTTTATCGCAGCGACTGAGCGAGTGAATTGGCCTGTTGCGAGATGGAGGCTGCTATACGAGTACTAAAAACCTCCAGTCTTGTCGCCTACTAACTGATGCTATGACCGCTAGTGACGCTGCCAAAAGTGGGTGGTGATGGATGGGGTGGAGAGTCAAACAGTCTGATTGATCTCTTCTTCCTCTTTCCTCTTTTTTCCCTTCTCCAAAGATCCATCTCCACCGGGACGACATTGAAAAAGGCGGCGTGGCCTCCGAACTTCGCTTCTGCGGACCCTGTCCTGTCCTGTCTGCCGCATGTCAGATGAGCCTTGCCAGCAAATTACGAGTATTCACCTCCAAGAGACAGTATCAGAACACGGACGTGTGACCGACGCCACTGGCTGCTCCCTGCAAGTCGTTGTTGGACATTGCGAGTAATCCGTCGCTGGTCGAGAGAGATCGAGTTGCTTATCACACCTATGCGTCTGCGATAACACCCACCTCGTTCGTTTGTGCTTGTGCAAGTAAGTCCTCGGCTTCCCACTTCCGCTCCGTCATCATTCACTCCCCCCGTGAGTTTGTGAGCAATCTAGACTCAGCGCCGCCGGGCTATGGATTGTTTGGTGGCTACCCGCATTTGTTAGAGCTTGTTGAGGAACGTGGAGGCTGGTCATCATCACGCGGTCTGCTCTGCTCTGCTCTGCTCTACATCTTTTGCCTTCTTCTACCGCCCGGGTGAATCTAGGCTCGCTGTCTCTCTCCGCGCTCTAACTTTCTTTCTCCAGTTCTCACCGGTCCTTTCTTTGAATATTGGCGAGATTGCGCTTCTGCTTTGTGAGTAGGAGCATTCTATCCTCCTGATCAAACCATACCGCCACGATCTGGATCGCCATTCATACGACAATTTGATACAGACTGCCCCTCCATCAGAAGTCGGGAAAAAACCGTCTGACAGAAACCCCCACACAGAGCTCTGACCAATCAATCGGCATAAGCAGGCTGAAATTAAGAAGCATACCGAAAGAGGAAAGATAAGAAAAACCGGGCGAGCTGGGAAGAAACCATGAAGTTTGGACGAAAGTGAGTTGCTCGAGGTCAATTGGAGGCATTCACTGAAACGGTCCCCTTCCAAAGCCTTCCGCGAAACCAAGTCCCTGAATGGGCCGGCGCCTATATCAACTACAAGGGCCTCAAGAAACTCGTCAAGGCCGCCGCCGAGAAAGCCCGGAATGGCGAAACCGTAGATCCAGCAGGTGGGCTGCCTTGAACGCTACTCTCCCTTGTTGAGGCCGAGCCTCCTCCCTAACTCATTCCTTCCACGCAGAGCTTTCCTTTGCCCTCGACCGTAACCTTGAAGATGTCGATTCCTTTTATAACAAAAAGTACGCCGAGGCTTGCCGACGCGTCGACCTTTTGCAGAATCGCTATGGACGCGTGCCCGATGTCGTCGCGACTCTGGACCAGGACGAGATTGAGGAGGTCATGGGCGCGCTCTTGGAACTGAGAAGCCAGTTGAGAAACCTGCAGTGGTTTGGTGAAATAAACCGAAAGGGTTTCGTCAAGATCACTAAAAAGGCCGACAAGAAGGTGCCCGGAGTCGCCTCTCAGCACAGATACATCTCAACAAAGGTTGATCCAAAGCCGTTTGCGCGGGATGGAAATGTCGTCAGACTACTCAGCGAGATCAACCGCTGGCTTTCGGTGCTGGGGGACGCGCAGAACGTAGATGATTCCACGTCAGAGCGGTCTACTCGTTCCCTCAGTAGATCCTCGGCTAGAGTATTTCTTCATATGCCACAGGCCCAGTTCGATACGCTGGAGCAGGCTGTCCGCAGCAATGACGTTGAGTCGCTGAAGTCTGGTTTGGCTGATGCCCATGTTGTCTCGTCGGAGACTTCGTCACAGCCATTGTTACTCAATCTTTTGCAACGGTCAATTTCAGGAAGATCCCGGGCCTGTATTGCATATCTTTTGCAAAACATCAAAGATCTCGACGAGCCAGAAGACATCAATGGACGGAATTGCATCCACCGCCTGGTCATTCACATTGGCCGCACCAAATCTGCGCCAACAAACGAGGACGCTAACACGTACCCCGTTCCTGTTGGCACACATTTCAACAACAGGCATCTGCAGCCTGCAGTCTCCTCTACCGTCCAAGTCAAGGAAATCAACAAGCACGAATCCGCTCTCCTCGGAAAGGACGATGAAGCTGTGCAGATCCTTGAATATCTGTTTGACAATATGTCTGAAAACCAGCGAGCTGCTCTGAAGAGCCCTGACGCATTTGGCCGGCTACCGCTTCACTATGCTGCCCAATTTGGATTCGTCGTTGTGTGCCAAATTATCATGGCCAGGATGCAGCAATGGAATCAGTTTGACGTCAAGGACGGAATCGATGCCCCTGAGTGGCAAGACAGTGATGGTTACGCGCCACTCCATCTCAGCGTCATCGGCGGCCATCCTCTAACCACCCAGGCTCTGCTCCAGGGCGAGATTTGGCAGGGCAGCAGTGAGGCCAAGACGGAGATTCGAAAGACGGTTGCCAAGTCTGGCGCCGTCCTTGCGCTTGCTACCAAATCCAACTATACTGTCATTGTCAAGATGCTTGTCGATGCAGGTGTTAATGTCAATTGGACCGACAAGACGGGCGAGACGGCTCTCCACGTTGCCGCCAGGTTTGGGCATGACGAGTGTGCTCGCGTCATCCTAGAGAGCAAGTTGCAAAAGGTCGATGTGGAAATCACAGAGAAGTCTTATGCCTGGACTCCTTTGCACGTCGCTGCTGTTGACGGCTCTCTCTCTGTTGTCCAATTACTCATCGATGCTGGGGCAGATGTCTCCAAGCCAGATGCATCTGGCTGGACAGCTACTGAGCATGCCTCGTTGCGTGGTCATATGCAGATCGCGAGGCTTCTCGCGGCTCACACTGACGAGTCTGAGGCTGCTACCAGAGCCGTGACTGCATCTCCACCACTGAACCCTACAGAGGTCTCATCCTCCATTGACGGCCGTCGTTCGAATGGATCTCCGCCAGCACCGCGACCAGCTGAGCTTGTCAAGACGTTCGGTCATCGTTACCTGACTAATGAAAGCCTGGTCTTGGTTAGCCTTGGATCTATGGATATTCGAAAGAAGCTCGATGCGGTAACTCTTGACAGCGTTCCTCTCGCAGAGGCACACAACACACAGCTCGATACAGCTCTGTCTGTCGTGGTAACCGCCGACGGGGCTCATGGAGAGTCAACTATTATTGATCTCCCGGTTCACGAGCATATTGCTACCGAGCCGATTGTCTTCACAACTCGAGACGCATCCAAAGTCAAGCTTCTCTTCGACATTGTTCCAACTTATTCTGGAAACAACAAGCACAAGATCGGCCGTGCCGTGGCCCTTATGTCTTCTGTCAAGCCATCCCTTGGCACTGGCCGTATGAACTTGCAAGGCGACTTGTGCGTGCCTATTATGAATAGCAGCTTGGAGGTTATTGGAACAGTCAACTTCAACTTTTTGGTCATTACACCCTTCTATCACCCTAACATGGAGATTACTTCTAGACAGACGTACTGGAAAAAGCTCTCATCTACCATGCTCATTGGCCATCGAGGTCTCGGAAAAAACATTACCTCAAACAAATCTCTTCAGCTCGGCGAGAATACATTGCCGTCTTTCATTGCTGCGGCCAATCTTGGAGCTCAATATGTCGAGTTTGATGTGCAGCTCACCAAAGATCATGTGCCGGTCATCTACCACGACTTTCTTGTCAGCGAAACTGGCATCGATGCACCTGTTCACACGCTCACTCTGGAGCAGTTCTTGCACATCAACCCAGATGGTAGGAGGAGCAACAGCAACCGCAAGAATAGCCCAGCCCAGAGCGGAAAATCGACTGTTGGCCGTACGCGCAGCAGCAGCTTTACCCCACAGCGGTCACAGTCTATGGGCTACGCCGGTTCTGGTTTGCAACAGGAGATGGAAGAGCGCATGAAACACACTAGGGACTTCAAAGAGAAGGGATACAAGGCCAACTCGCGAGGCAACTTTATTCAGGCGCCTTTTGCGACACTGGAAGACTTGTTCCGAAAGCTACCGGAGCATATTGGTTTCAACATTGAAATGAAGTATCCCATGCTCCACGAAAGCGAGGAACACGAGATGGATACGTATGCGGTGGAACTAAACTCCTTCTGCGACACCGTGCTGTCTAAAGTCTACGACCTGGCGGGGGAGCGCCACATCATCTTCAGCTCCTTCAACCCGGATATTTGTTTGTGTCTCAGCTTCAAGCAACCCTCCATTCCGATTCTGTTCCTGACAGATGCCGGCGTCTCCCCTGTCGGAGATGTCCGAGCCTCATCGCTGCAGGAGGCCATCCGCTTCGCTAGCCGCTGGAACCTTCTCGGCATTGTTTCCGCAGCGGAGCCCCTGATCAACAGCCCCCGCCTCGTGAGGGTTGTGAAGGAGAATGGGTTGGTGTGTGTCAGTTACGGCACGCTTAATAACGACCCGATGATGGTTCAGGTAAGTCTCCGGCCGCTGGCAAACGCCACATTATTTTATCAAATTTTTTTTCGTCTCGTCGTTCGGACTAACAATCATTGCAGCGTCAGGTCAAAGAAGGCATCGATGCCGTCATTGTAGACAGCGTTTTAGCTATCCGAAAGGGACTCACCAGCGCTGAAACTGCTGTGGAGCAGCAGAAAACGGACACTTCGACGGAAGAAGAGGTCGTGGCTATTGCACAGCCCATCACGGAACAACTACAGAACTTCAGCCTTACGGCGAGCACACCAGTCTCTGGTTAGACATGTTTGGGAAAGATGAGGGTTAACTTAGGGGCTGTTGTTGTTTTGTTTTGGCACTTTTCGACGTTTTGTTGCAGCTGAGACCTGAAACCGGCTTCGGCGAACCCTATGCATGCATGCTTTAGAACACTTCGATTTGTTTTCTTTTTTGTGGCATGTGCTGGAATCATTTGAGATTTTGGGATGATAGAGTTTTAAGCGATGGTAGAGATGGCCTTGAACGGCTGAAACGAAAAAGACGATAGAATAAAGATACAGATTTTTGTTGCTTCCATACTCTGCTCACCATAGCATCCAAATCATGTTAATTCCAGTAATCATATCTAGCCCCCAAACATTGTAATCCGGGTTAATTAGCAGCGAAAAAGCTATATTACTGGCTTATGCCCGTTTAACGTATATAAGACGGACATCAACACCTAATTATAGGTACACCTTTCTCCCAATCCAGCAGTTGAAACAAGGCATCCTGCATAATGCCATCACAGACAGTAATAACAAAGTGCCCGCTGGTAATCCCGAATGGATCCATCAACAAGCAGTTACCGGATGACTGGGAAAGCGAAAAAAAAGAGCTCACGGACGTTCGTTGCTTGCTCTTCTCTTATTTCCCCTCACCAAAATAATCCCTGGCAATATCAATGCAGATGCAGCGCATTGATATCGCCGTCCAAGCATCGGGATGCAACTCCAAAAAAAGCCAAAGTCGGGGCAGTGGTGTCAGACAGAGAGACAGAAGAGAGGGACACCTTGATGAGCTCCCAAGCTCGACTTAGCATGAAACGCAATCCTTGGCTTCTCACTCGCGAACTGGCAAACCCCGCGCTTCTATCAATATCCCAGTGCCCTGTCCTGGGAACCAGCAGGGCTCCAAAAAATGGGCGTGTGAACCGAGCCCAGCAGGGTAAAAAAAGAGAGCTTGTCATCACAACTATCTTCCTCTTTATTGCATAGCGCGGGCCAACAACCATGTCGTGGAATCATGCCCGTCTAAGACAGCCCCCCCCCCCGGCAGCCAGCGTCCCTCGTGGCCCCCAATCTCTCTCTCTCTCTCTTTCTCTCTCGCTTACCCCTACCCAGACTCTTGCGCCTCTCTACCCGGTTTCTGCCAGGGGGTCGGCAATCAGCATGCCGGACGAACTTGGTCCATCCACGGCCTGTTCCTTTGTGTGCGTGCGTGTGTGCATGGAGTATTACTGGTACGATTTTCTCTCTCTCTCTCGATATGCCTTGTGGAACCTCCCTCGATCCCCTGTCTGTTGACAGACCGAATGCAACGTCAAGCAAACAAACATGTGGACCTAGACCAAAAACTGATTTTCCAGCAATGCCCAACTTGGGATATTCGTCTAATTGTGGCTAGATTGTCAGTATCACGGCCTCTGCGTCCGCGTATGACACCAGAGATAACTCACTCGTTCACAGCTTCCCGTGGAGATTAGCATTCGCCACTGCATGTAAAAGTAGGCTCAACAAGAAGCTTTCAACGCCGCACCGATCCATAATCTAAGCTTAGGCAGAGCGGGCTGGCGGGAATTCTCCGATCTCAGTGGGTTTATTTTCACCTTTCAACAACCCTGCCTCGCCTAAACCCATTCACCACGATGCTGGCCGTCCTTTCTCTCTTCTCGTTTCGGTATCTGCACTCCGATTTCTGCTAGCTCTTGTCGGATGGGGGCCAATGACAAGAAGTGGCGATCCACGTGCCACATGTCCCAAGAGTTCATCAGAGCTGAGGAGGCTGAATAATAGCTGAGAAACAAATGTGATGGTGATTGAAACATGGAGGCATGTAAATGCCTGCATGGTAGTGTAGGTAAGATCCATGCGTACCTTGGCCAGGTGTCTCACTGTCAAGGCGCTGCATATACCAGTATATCTGATACGCGAGTATACGTGTAAACGTATCTAGTCAGCTTTCTAACGCTCAAGCTCAAGAGGTGCAATCAACCCGCCGACGCTTTATTTGTAATTGTCAAGTATAGACAGTAAATTATAATCTCCCCGGCCGAGTTGGAAAACGAGCTTTATTACTAGCCAGTACTGAAGGTTGGCTGTCCGCATGCAGTCAGATGAGGCGCGCTGACCTTTTTAACCTGGATAGTACTTAGATTCGTCGTTGTATAGAAATAGCAGAAAGAAGAACTATATTAGATGATGTTAGAGGAGGGCGGTACCTTGTACAATGCGTATGGTAGACCGGAGTTGCGAGAATCCTCTCCGAATTCCTGGTCTTCCATCATCGTCCATGGCTGCAGTACAGAGTGTGGAGCAGATCAAGATCTCCTTGCAGCTTTCTCTGCCTCTAGTACGGAGTATGCGCGCTTGTTTTGAAATACAAATCAAGTCAACAAGTCTAGTCAAAGCGTAGGGGCTGAGCCACCCCCCTGGTAACACAATGCGCACGGTTAAAACGCCACGGCTTGGTCATTTTGGAACTCCGGTTTCTCACCCTTGACAGGCAGGCTCACTGACATCCAGTAAAAGTCACTCTCATCGAAGCTTCAACCGGTGTAGACGCATTGGCCCTTGTTACTAGCCTCACCGAGTGGAGACTACTGCGAGAGTGCAGAGGATCTAGACTTGCCTTGCATGTCTAAGGCAAGGCAACTCAAGACAATGTCTCTCAACTTTGACGAGACAACGCCTACCGGGTTCCTGGAGCAGTGCATGTTCCTGCAGCCGACATAGGTAGACGAATGAAGTCGTAACATCGGCCTTCTCTAGACAAGCTGAGGTGTACCACGGCCGATGCGATGCTGCGAGGGGAAACGGACATCTAGGCAGCCATCTGATGTTTGTAGACCTGGTTAACAACTGTTGCATTTCCTCACACATGGATATATGTGCCGACAGTTGGTTAGTGCCAAGTGCTCTTCGGCATCCAGGGTATCCCAGCTTGGGCCTGCGGGTAAAGTGATTGATTCATCCAGGGAGAATGGGTTGGAAGAGCCTGCCATTCTACCCGAGCTGGTGAACGGATACGATATACGATCATGAGAAGCTTACTGCAGGGTATCTCCCCTGGTGGGCGTGGTTTCTATCCGTGCAACTTTTCTGGATAGCTGTCCCCACAGCTGTAGTCCGTCTCCTTGCAGACGAATGAAACCGGCTGTATCTGCTCCGATTTCATTGATCAATGTAAGAATGAGAAGCCGTATTCCGGGCGATGTAAGGTGTCTTGCTTGGTGTCCAGGCTATTGGAAGGCGAGAAGTCAAGGTCTTGCGAAACAAAGACGACATCCGCGTCAAGTGCCTGCAGAGTGCCAATCGTCATCATTCACACATGCATCCACATGCAATATCTTTGCCATTTTGCCGCTTTAGAATCAATCTAATGAGCCTCAAGCTCCGATGGGGTCCTGAAGGATGCCGACTTGGCTAAGGCTTGCAAGCTGAGCACATCTGAAATGCCAGATTTGCCGTCTGCATGAGATTCTGTTTCATCATGTAGTAGTAGGCTAGCGCAAGAACTTTCCAGCGTAGCCTTGCCCCTTGCTCTTGACTCTGTTGTAATGTTTTTGTGCCACGACATTTGAATATAGAGCCTTGTGGTTCCTGGATATCTTCGATACGGAAAGCAAGCATCCGGGCTAGAATGGTACGATATGCTTAATTGTTTAATGGAGTAGAGCTTGCCTCTCCTGGTCTGTTTGACAGCCCTCGGCCATGCCGTAAATGTCTCAGGAATCTGATATCTAGAACGAATGCTGCGCGAGTTTCTCTTCTCTTTTTGGATTGCAAGCCACGCTCCCCTGTTCGACAGCTCTGCAGGCTCCATACCATTCGTATTAGTGATATGGATGCGCGGGGAGAGACGGAAAGTGGGAGATCTGCTGCATCAGTACAGAAACGGCATCCCGTATCCCAAAATCATCATGTGCTTTCATGCGGGTTCTTTACGAAGAATAGCTACCCTGTCGCGCTCTGTGACAGTTCTGGGGAAGTGCATGCTAGATGCATACATACCCGACTAGTGCTCCCCAATACGAACAAGATATGCGTGTTTCATATCTCTTTCACAACTTGGTCTTCTAGAATGCGTTTGATCACTCTCACTCCAACAGCTGGATACAGGAACATTGCCGATGTTGTAGCTACTACCCCAAACGATACGTTCTCTTGACCTGGAGCAGAAATCAAGGCACGATCCATGCTCGTCAAGGTTGCATTATTGGTTTTGAATCCCCAAAGCTTATGGGAGAGGAGAGTGATTGGTTCCTCTATTACACCAAGAGAATCTTCGGTTAGCAAGTGCTGCTTGTTCTGAAGCGAGGCCCATCCACGACTTCGGAATTGTTTCGGCATGAGTATTATCTTTTGGTATCCCGTACACCTCTGGCAACAAGGCTATTGCGTTATCTAGATAGCCTAGAGCAAGGGGATGGTTGACTGGGCTGCTTCTCCACGGACAAATCGGCGAGAACGGATGAGTAGCCTTTGCCAGAGAAACGACCGAATGGGATCCACGGTGGCGTCCTTCGGAGACAAAGCTGTCAGCAGTCTAAACGTCAAGAATAGCAATGCTTCTCTTTTAGTCTCCGACATCTAATCGTAATGGTTGCCCTGGGAATCCTGAAGTGCGACATATTTGGTCCAAGCGGGACTGGATTCGGCGTCCGGGATGGCTAGGCATGGAGATAAAGACGCAGCGGTATTGCAAAGATCCGCAGGGAAGACGAGGGGAAGCTTCTTTTTCGCGAGGCATCGGCTCCGTCAATGACCAATCTGAGTATCCTTGCGTATCTTAAAAAGGCATGTGAGGCGGTAGCAGCACGCTAAGTTGACATCCTTCGCATGCCGGCCGTCATTTGGGCCTGTTATTCTTGTACAGGCATTTGCAGCAGAGGAGGATACATGTAGTGGGCACAAGCCGCTGCTGCTGACCACCACTTCACACGGCAGCTGCAACGGATTCTAGTGTTGGTCTTAGTGTCTCTGAGACGGTCGATAGCAAGTCTGGGGATCGATCTAGCTGGTGTTCAGATCCTCCACGTGGGCAACGGCCTTCTTCGGTCCGGTGGTTATACCGTCAATATCCCGCGGAGCGGCAGTTATACCCATTATCAGCGTTCGGGCCGCTGGTTATGCTTGTAGCATCATTTCGAAGCAGAATTGGTCATTCTTGGAGCATTCCGTAAACCAAAGCGGGAATCCTAATGCCCGGATAGGTCTACCGTTTGGCGAGTGATTGTGCGTCGCATTGTAGGAGCCGTCTGAAACGCTCATGCTTTTAGTTACTACCAGGACAACAGATGACGTCGAGACTAGTGTCTTATGCGACCACGGGCACGAAGCTCGCAATCCTCTTCGACCAAGAGTGCACTGATGCTTTAGCAGATCGATAGACTCGTCTCGGGGGGCTAGATTTCCCCGTGCCCGCAGGAGTGATGCGAATCTGGGTCAAGTAATAATGGAACTTGTATGCGACCAGCAGGTCAGCACTGCGTCTGCCAGTGTGTTCGTTTAACCCTATCTGTAAAGAAAGACATTGCTGAATACTGGCTGGTCGTTTATTCCCGCCTGTCTTGCAAGCCGTTCGGAGGACTTTGGAGTGTACCCTACCAGCCCTGCTGGGCAGGGCCAAGGATGGGTTGCTGCCCCGGGAATTGGTCCCGGGTGGCTTTGGTCGAATGGCATTCTTGGCTCGAGATTGAAACCCTGCAAAGAGCTAATGCAATATTTGAGCAATTATAGACATGGATCTCAGACCTCTCCCCACCTTTACCCTGGTCGAGAACTCCCCCAGCCTCTCAGACCTGAAGCGATGGGGTTATTGCCTCATGAGGGTTGTATCGGCGTAACAGTGATTGCGTGCACTGGGAATTGGGCGTTGGAGGGGTGAGACGCGCATCTGTGTGTCGACTCGACAGAGCGGCTTCGAGAATTCCGCAGTACTGTAATCCAAGACCGCATGCGGACTGTTCCGTCCTTTCCTGGGTCCTTGTTCGGGTCGCTGACCTTGCAGAAGCAGCGGTGCTGAGCAGAGCAGTGGCCGCGGGCGAGACAGAGCCAACCTTGCTCATCGGAAATCTAAGCGCACGCGCACGGTTTGCCGCGAGCATGGCAAGGTGCCAGTTGCCCCGTGCACGAAGGCATCTACAGGCATCATGGCGAGGAGAGGAGTCGTTATCCTGTCCACCAGACCTGTACATACCAGCACGGAGGAATACCACGCGAGAGTCGCCCTGTCCATGTCCTTGTCGGTCCAGCATCTTTCCTTGCCCGCCACGCGAGTGATGGCTTGCTAGTCGGTAGAACGGAAGCTGGGTATGGGATTAAGCTGCTGCTGTGATGTGATGCCGTTGTCCTGGACCCGTGTAGACGAGGATGTAAAATGCAAATACCGACCCGGTCAAGGCAAGGTTCGCGATGGATCTAGTACTACTATAGGTAGGTACGCGCGAACTGAGGACTCAGGTGACGATAAGTCTCCTACTAAGCTACAAATCATGTGCGATAAGACATCCATCCAGCCCGCGCCTTTGCACGTGGACATATCCTAATGTACCTCCTAGGTAGCGTTGAAACCTCGTACTATAGTCCGTTTGTGAGTGGGATTGTGAGATTACCACGGTCTCGGCCTGGGTTGTAGGCGCAAGTCTTGCCGTTTCCCAGCTCGAGCGTATCAAAAGCGCCCCCGAGGGAACAAGATGGTGTGGCTACATCCAGAAGGCCAGTATGAGCAGGTTCAGGTAAGGTAGCCAAGATTAGATTACAGCCCGCAAGCCAAGCTCACGCCTCCTCAACCCTGCCCCGGACAGGTGAAAAGAGAAGTTCCGATATAGCCTATTGAGCAATGGGATGTATTGTCAAGTCCTGGATTTGCATCTGCCGGCCGCCTCCTTGTAGGGATATCTAAAGTCCGAAGGAGTAAGGCCCAGCGCAAGATGCTTGATGGCGATCCCCCATTTTGCGCAATAGCCGCGGTGGAGAAGCTTTCTTCGCCCTTCCTGACCTTGCACTTACCAGGTTACCATGTCCATTATAACACCCTCTCCCACGTGTGCCTGAGGTAGCAGCTGGATTGGGGTTTATCAAACCGGCATTCCCGCAGCTGCAGGCCTTTTGGGCTCTGCGTTTCAAGTTTGATATCAAGAATCAGGTCGGAAAGTCCAGGAGCTAACTGAGACGGGAACTCTCCAGGCGCAACATTAAGACCGGATCATGCAGTCCCAGGTGTAAACAAGCAAGACATGGCGACCTGATGGTAAACACAGTGGCAAGGATGGATTGCTGTAATTGGATATTGCTGTAATTGAGTACCTCATAATCTAATACTTTGTTGTGGTGGCTAATAATTCCGCGGAATATTATCATGGTGGTGTTGAAGCGATTCCACTTCATGCATGAATCTTACACGCACTCACTCTCCTTTTTACTATGAGCGAAACCTGAAACTTTGACCACAAGTAAAATTGGACGATAGATGGAGTTACCGTACTGAAGGACCGTAGTTAATTATTGAAAATTGATAATTCCACACGTATACCTGCATGTGATGTTTGACCATTGTCCTTGGCCTCCATCACAATAGGAGGTAGGGTGTGCAGTCTTCTAGAAGGCACCTATACTCTTGTCCCAGGCAACAGGAAACAAAAGTGCCTACCATTGAATACAATTACACACCTTGAGGGTGCGTGCTAATGAATCCCGTCTGCAGGTACTTGCTTTGTGGCTGGCTGCACTGCACAGGCCGTGTCTTGAGGCTTCACCATGAGCTGCATCGCATCATCTGGAACACAAAGATCCACGTCCAACCACAGAACCTCGGGTCTGTCCCGAGTGGGTTGGCATGGCATCTGGTCCTGGCCTAAATTTTAGCGGCAGATCAAGCGTAAATTCCTGCGCACACTTACGGGCATGTTGTAGGGCGTAGATGCATAGATAGGTACGTAGATCTATGCTGTTACGGCGCAATGTGCAGCTATCGTGTGTTTCACCCCACCCCCACGATCCCCTGTCAACTGTTTACTTGTGCCTCTCTCGCACCAATTAGAGGCGGCGATCAGTACACCAGGCAATAATCCTCCTCACCCAAGAGCTGCTCCCCGCAAAATCACATCTCACGAGTCACACACAGCCCGCGGTTTTGATGGAAGGCTGATGAATCGATGGCATCTCTTGCAAGGCCGATGCAAGACATGGTCCAAGTACAGCTCGAGCAAATTAACTATTCCTTCTTTCTCTCTTTCTCTCAGATACTACGAAACGCCAACAGCTCTGTCTCTCGCGATAGCAGCAGCGTCGACACTGGAGCCCGTACCTGCATGTCATACCGTGTCAGCACAGCCTGCCATTGATGCATTTCTTGCTTCACACTCGTCCCCACATCCATTGTTACTTTTCGCTGCTTCTCACCCTCCAGACTTTCGTCCCTTCTCCTGGTCCATGCTCTGGCGATCCTCACAGCTGAGCCCACTCTGGAAGTGCGGGCATACACCCGCAAGCCCGGATGCAATGTATCTGCACCAAGCAACTGATGCTACTGCCGAGACAACCTCAAGAATGAAAACAAAATGAAAGTTGCATTGGAAGGAATCCATGGGATTTGCTATTGCTCAGCAAAGGGATTTTGCGTCTGAAGACGCTTCCTCATCCTTCTCGGCCCGCCCAGACCGGCCCGCTTAGCAGAGTCAACCGCGCGCAAGAACTGCCCCCATGTCCTCCAATGTGGTATTTTCCTAAGAAGAGCCCCCATTGTCTGCCCTACCTTTGCGTGGCAAAATTTCTCCATTTGTCTTCGACGGATTATGGACCACTCGGCAACAGTCAGGTGAGCTCCGTTCTGAGCTTGGCCGCCCTCCCTCTGGTCCTGAGTATTCCCCGTGCCTCATGATGAAACGGCTGCAAGACCCTCAGGCCTCGCTCTCACCAGGTGCGTCTCTAGACTCGATCGAGAGAGGTTCCATGGCCCATGTGTTTGAGCACAGCCAGTCACAGCTGCTTTATCCGCCCTAAAATAGTTCTGGTCGGTTTCTTTCCACATGGCTAATTGAGACGGTTCCAAAACAGACATGGGGGTTTGTTTGCTCGTCGTCTCGTGCTCAACCCCTGTTCAACACTACACTGGTACATTGCTCCATCACCACTTCCAATGTACATGAGATTACACCCGAGCATACAAGCTTTGCCTAACTTGGCTCCCCAGAGGAGTGGCCACCACCGCTGTTCCCGCAGTACCATCCAATGCAATGCATGCCCGAATCCCTGCTCCGGTCGTCGTATCACGTAGGCAGCTAGCTGGATCCGACTCAACTCACAGGTCTCTGGTTCCTGTCAAAAGATATATATACGTATGGCATCACTTTTCTCCTCTGGTCTGCATCGTGGCTTTGCCGAGCACCGATAGCTTTACCTGCCATTGATGCAACTCAGGAAAAGACACGACGATTACACAACAATCACCTCATACATTCATTCTATTTCTTGGCTCTGCTCTTAAAGCTGGGGCCATTCTATCGCCACTCCTTGCTTTCAGCTTCTCATTACTCGACGCTCAGAAATTTTGATCGCTTGTCCTACCGGATTCTTTCCCAGGCTGCCCTCATCCACTCCCTTCCTAGCACATGTTACACAGCGTCTTTGGAACTATATTTTCCATCAAGACATCCATAGCGTCATTCGGGAGCCTCCTCTGATTCCGCGGGACCAATGGGCTAAGATCTTCCCGCTTCTTACAACTCGCCTTGGCCACTTACTGGACCACAAATCTCACTCTCAAGCCACTCATATCTCCCTGCTACATCTCAGGATCCGCAATTGGACCGGTGTAAAAGAAGCCACCGGTATTGTGCATCTTAGCTGCACTATATTTGATCAACACCCTGTTGGATAATTAAGCTGTGCGACTCTTCTGAGAATAAGAGTACCCACGGTGATATTTATCAACCCCCGGCGCGCGCTCATCCAAACCAAGTTCCAACTCCTACCAACTACCGCCATTTCCATCAATTGATTCAAAACACATCGTATTCATTCCTTTTCACAGACATCATCGCTTATAAGCGTCTGTGATCTTACCAACTGTTGAGCATATCAAGCCTCTTGATCATATAACATTCTTTTTAAAACGGCATTATGTCGCAAATGATGTTCAAGGGATTTACAGACGGACCTGATCTGAGGCCGTTTGCCTGTGATTGGGAGTCCTGTAACAAGGTACGGATAGCAATTGGTTACCAAAACGCAGCCATTCTTTGACACTTGTTGACACATTAAAAGGACTTCAAACGCAGATCAGACCTAACGAGACACTACAAAATTCACACGAATGAGCGGCCACATCCGTGTACGGCCCCTGGCTGCGAAAAACGCTTCATTCAACGCAGTGCCCTCGCTGTGCACACTCGAACGCACACCGGCGAGAAGCCGCATAAGTGCAAATACCCCGGTTGCATAAAGAGGTTCTCAGATGTACGTTATCTACAAAACCCCCCAACGGGACAGCAAATTAATAATGTGAATAGTCGTCTAGCCTTGCTAGACACCGTCACGTACACACTGGGAGTCGTAGTCGCAGATGCGCACACATCGACTGCCCGAAGAGGTATGCACCTTGATGTCCTATGGAATTGAAGTGGCCTAACTGACCAAATTAGCTTTTGTCGTAATAAGCTCGCTGTCAGGCAGAGGGAGCACTCTCAACAGCGTGATATCTTCGGCGGACAAATCGATTGCATCTCTGACTCGGAATCCAGCCGCTCGTCATCTATGCCAGCTCAGCCATCCACCCCGCAGCCTCTTCATGGCATCACCGCCCACCAACTCTCGACTTTACAAGGAAGCTTATTCCAACATACTCCACCTGCTTCCGATCTCGATGGCCAGGTACACATCTGTTGCATCGATGAGCCATTTCACTCCCCTCACGCCGCTACGGACGAGCTGCAAGACATCAATACGCTGCATCGATTCAGCAGCATGCCTCTGTATGGCATTGGACAAGCCAGTTCCCATATTGGGACGATGAACTTGGACGACCAGTATACTGGGTCGATTGGGCAATCCACAATGGATCTGTCGTACTCGTCTCTTGGTCTCAATACTAATTCACACAACAGTCCTGCCAGCATCCAGTCAACTTCCAGTCATAGCGCCTTGTCACAAAAGGGCTATCACAAGTATCTGGGACTACAAAATTCAACATACTCTCTGAAAAACGCAACTTCTCTGGGACAGTCTGCGCCAATAATGACTTACTCTCAACAAATGGCTCAAGCGCGGCAGCAAATGCTGATCCACCCGGGGCAAATTCCAAGCCATATTGTTGGACGATATGGTTCTCCTACATCGGTGAAGTCTGAGCCATGGTATGGATACGAGACGTATGGTGTGTACAATATATAAGCAGCAACAAGTCCGTTTGGTGTACAAGAAGCAAAAACTGCTTCGGCGGGCTTTGGGGGTGAACTGGGTCCAGCAATTCACTCGCTCCCACTGCGTCTACTAATAAATCGGAATGAATTATATGAGGGTTAGAAACACTGGGAGTTTATCAGGGGCGGTTTTTTTCTTCTTCTGGGAGGCATGGAGGGAGGTATTTTATGGAATAATAGCACGGTGCTATTAGGAGGCGGATTAATTGCGTGTACGAATTTTGTATATTGGTGACTTTGTGTATATATATGTAAAGCAAGGCTATATTTCAACAGCATAAAGCCAAGTATATGAAGCAATCTACCTTTTTTTTTTTTTTTCTTTTTGAAGTTGACTGAAGCTACCAAATTACCTAAAGTCAATGCATTGGAGACTGTCGCTGTTGATTTCCTAAAATGGATCGTGGGCCCCGGCCTTTTCCCGCTAGCTTCTCTTGCGTCTGTCAGGTCAGGTGACACGTCACTTCGTGAAGGTTCGGTAGAAGCTGGCCTGCCGACCATGGCCGATAGAATCCCGATCGTGGCGATTCTCTTCCCATCCTCATACTCTTTATAAATCCAGCCGGCATCATGAGGGCATCGAGGTAGAGGTTTTTGCACTCGGAAATATCCTCGCCCGCGATCAACTATCATCCTTCTACTTGACGATTGGTAGGGGGAGGGATCCAGACTTGTTCTTATTCATTGCTGGACCTGGCCGGCTTCTCGATAGCGCCAGGCCTTGGCCCGGCAGGCTGCTGCTCCACGTCATACGATAGGGCGGCATTGACTATCCTTGCATTCTCCTGTCTCTAATTTCCTCTCTCTTGTCATCGCGGGGCTTGACATTCAACATTCGACCTTCGCCTTGAGATAGGCGGCGTCACTCCCGGCGATGGCGTTCCACGGTGGCTTGCTGCCTGTAAGTACCTATCCAGGTCCCTTCGACGCATGAATTCCGAAAACCGAGGCCATATGCTGATGGAAACTTGAACAGTCAATGGTAGCAGCCGCAGCGGACACCTTACCTTCCATCACCAACACTCTCATGAGGCCCTGGCGACCTTCGTCGGTGCCGCGCCAGCAAACCGATGCTGTTGCTGAAGCCGAGACTGCGCGAACCGGTTCCGTGGTTGAAGCGACAGAGAAGGTGGGAATACTTCTTCTAGACTATTTACAATGACTTGCATTGCTAACCTTGATGTTGTTTTCCCAGTCGGCGCGAACCCTGCTACCCGATTTTCTTCAGCAAGCACCGTCGCACGTACCAAAGGCCATTACATCTAGCGCGATGATACCGACCAACGTCCGCACTTCCATCTCTGGACTCGGCCGGGTTGGGTTGCTCGCAGCGAACCCAATCCTCCGGAGGCCTTACTTCCAACCTGTTACCACCGTCTCGTCTCCCCTCGTCAACCTGTTTATGCGATCTACTCCCGCCGTCTCGACCCCGCTTCGCGCAATGTCCACGACCCGGATTCTCTCCGGAACACTCGGTACACAACGCAGAGGCTTTGGAACGTCCAATGGAATTTCTCGCAGTCAATTAGCCTCCGTCGAAGAATCAGCAAACAGGAACCCCGGAAATGCGAACCTACAAAACGCCTTTTACCAGCTTCTTTTGAGAGCAAACATGCCTGGCATCCTAGTGGAAAGATATCAAACTGGCCGTTTCGCAACAAATGCAGGCACCGAGGACGCTTACAAGCGGGCTCTGGCTGCTCTTAATAGTGGTACGAGCACCATCGCGACAGCTACAGCGACACCTGGATTTGCACGAGGACAATGGGCTGGAAACGAACAGGCCATTGCGAACGCAGCTCTTAGCGGATCGATGGGCGTCAAGGGTGAACCAATCCACGTTGTTGTCCAAGAGTCAACCCGGTCGCTTGTCTTTCGTTGGGTCAAGTTTTTTGCTACCTTTATTGTCTTCACCTACCTCTGTTTCGCAGCCGTGACGATCCTGATTGAGACGTTGAGCACCTTCAGGCGTGGACCAGGAGCAAAGACCGACTCTGAGGTCAAGGCCGAGAAACAGACGACCCGATTTGACGACGTTCACGGATGCGACGAGGCTAAGGAAGAGCTACAGGAAGTGGTCGAATTTCTCCGTAACCCGGATAGCTTCTCTGATTTGGGCGCCAAGCTGCCTAAAGGTGTTCTCCTCGTTGGACCCCCTGGTACTGGAAAGACGCTGCTCGCCCGTGCTGTCGCTGGAGAGGCCGGTGTTCCCTTCTTCTACATGTCTGGCAGTGAATTCGATGAAATCTTTGTTGGTGTCGGCGCCAAGCGTGTCCGAGAGCTATTTGCGGCGGCCAAAGCCAAGTCCCCTGCTATCATCTTCATCGACGAACTCGACGCTATTGGTGGAAAACGTAACCCAAGGGACCAAGCTCACTCCAAGCAGACTCTTAACCAATTGCTCACGGAACTTGATGGATTCGATACAGATACAAAGATTATCATCATGGCGGCTACCAACTTGCCCAAGTTGCTGGACAAGGCTCTTACCAGACCTGGACGATTCGATCGACACATCAACGTGGACCTGCCGGATGTTCGTGGGCGTATCGCCATCCTGAAACATCATGCTAAGAAGATCAGGCTATCACCAGACGTGGATCTTGATGCTATTGCCGCACGTGCGCCTGGACAATCTGGTGCTGACCTCGAGAACATGCTGAATGTCGCAGCCCTGCGCGCTAGCCGAGCGAAGGCCCGTGAGATTTCAAAGCAGGATATCGACTGGGCATTTGACAGAATCACCATGGGCGCCGAGAGAAAGTCGATGGTGGTGACGGAAAAGGAAAAGGAAATGACAGCATACCACGAGGCTGGCCATGCTCTTGTCCAATTGTTCGAAAAGGAAAGCTCCAACCGACTCTACAAGGTTACAATTCTCCCAAAAGGCCCTTCCCTGGGCCACACCGCTCATGTCCCTGCTATGGATAAATACTCGTACACCGCGGCCGAATACATGTCCAACATCCGCGTGCTTCTTGGAGGCAAGATGGCAGAGGAGATGCGGTACGGTGACGATAAAGTGACGTCCGGTGTTTCCAATGTAAGTTATATATATACGTATCGTGAAATGCGAATGCGTGCTAACAAACCGGCTTGCAGGATCTGGAGAGAGCTACTGACCTGAGCTATATGATGGTCACTCACTTTGGCATGTCCAGCGCTTTGGGACCTGTTGAATACGGCAGAAGATATGAGAACCTCAGTTCTGAGACCAAGGCCGTGATTGAGGGCGAAGTCCAGAAAACGCTGAGAAAATCCTACGAAGACGTGAGAAAGGTTCTGACGGAGAAGCGCAAGGAACTCGACTTGCTAGCTCAGGCATTGGTACAATACGAGACGCTGGATAAAGAGGAGGTTGAGAAAGTCATCCGTGGAGAAAAGCTACCTGGCCGTACAATCGTGCCCAAAGGACCGCTAACACTACCAATCCCGGATGAGATTCCTCGACCACCGGGACTGGGAGTGCCCCAGCCGCATCCTCCTGAAACACCAGCTCCCCCGGCTTCCGCTAGGTCATCTGCCACATGAAGACGATGATGAGGACGATGATGAGTTTGATGATGGCCGTGGTAGTTGGGTTATGACGGGTATGACTTGGCGCGATAAGGCAAAAGCGTGGTATGCGATGAAGTGACGAATATGGACCTGGATGAGTGGGAAATATGACCCTTCATTCTTATTTGCATGGAGCTTTTTACTTCGCAGTGGCCAACGGGGTTTGGCTAGCGAGCAAGCCGAAGCGATGTTTTTGACATTCCGGATCTTTGAAAAGGCAGGCCAAAAGAGCCATGTTCGCAGCCTGGACGATTTATTTCCTATCGCGGTGCACATCTGGAGGAAGACTTTTTCAAACTGGTAAGCGTGTTGGAGGGGCCCTTTGAGCAGCGTGGTGTGGCCTGGAACGAAATGAACTGCATTTGAGACGGAAATTGGGTCTTGAAGAATGCTGCTGTACTGTATTAAAATCTCTATCTTGTACATTGAATCACCGCTGGATTTCTGATACCTCGGAATATCACTGTTTCCTGTTGTTTTGAAGCTCAAGAAGATGACACTGACATGACTTGTGATATGAGATTTGAGGTCCATCGACTTGCATGGTGCATTGCATATCGGTGGATATGAAACTACTCCAATTTTCAAGGCTAGTTCAGTTCATTCAACCCCAACTATTCTAACAATTTACTCGTCAGTTTACTCGCATTTAGGCATATCATTTAGCCCAGGCCTTCTTTATCTCCGATCGGATATATCCTGCCCAGTGGAGGGATTTTCGTGTTTGTTTCCCTCCTGTTACCACTAGCATCGAGCCATAGTCTTCGTGGGGAGGGGGATTTTGACCCGCTTTGGACGTAGTGGGGAGCAGAAATTGGAGGCGGGGGAATCAAGAAGACGTGATTTGACGTCAAGATTGGGGGGTCCGTTGAAGATGGGAAGAGAGGAAGTTATTGGTGCTTTTTCCTTGTTCCGTTGGTCTGGGTTGACTATTTGTTGGACTTGTCTCGTCTGTTTTCTCTCTTCTTTTCTTCTTATACTTTTTCTTTGAACTAGGACACATTGACTCAACCTCAGCTTGTGTTTGTCGAGTTTTGAGGATTTGTTTGCTATTGTCTGGATTTACAAGTGTTGAGAAAGAGGGAAATAACTTGAATTAAGTCACAATGACCAAGGTTCTTCTCACAGGTGAGTTACTACTCAAGACTTTATGTATGAGTGTGATGAAATGGCTTTGCTAATAAGAGGAATGAAATAGGTGGCTCAGGCTTTATTGCCGGTATGTTTCGTCTTATTCTCGTCATTCAACTTTGATCGTCTCATAACAAGGCATGAGATGATTATAGCACCACCAAATACTCTTTTCAAGATGCCACCTCTCATTCACGACTCTTACTCTAATCTCATGAGTAACACCGAGGAAGAAGAAAGCTAACATATGATTCCAACACAAAAAGCCCACATCCTCGAACAACTCCTCGCCAAAAACCACACCGTCATCACCACCGTCCGCACCGACGAAAAAGCAGAAAAGATCCGCGCCGCCCACCCAGACAGCGTCCAGCAGAACCGTCTCACCGTCGTCACCGTCGGCGACATCGCCCAGCCCAGCGCCTTTGACGAGGTCATTGCCGCCCACGCCGACGGGCTCGAGGTCGTGCTTCACACCGCCAGCCCCTTTCACTACAAGTGGACGGACGCCCAGAAGGAGCTCATCGACCCTGCTCTCAACGGTACTCGCGGTATTCTTGAGGCTATTCATCGCTCGGCAAAGTCTGTTAAGCGGGTTGTTATTACGTCGTCTTTTGCTGCGGTTCTTTCGGAGGAGAGATTGTTTGATCCTAATACGACCTTTACTGAGGAGTCGTGGAATCCGGATGGCGTCGAGGACGTTCACCGTTCGCCACCTACCGCTTACCGCGTCTCCAAGACGGCCGCTGAGCGTCTCGCCTGGGACTTTGTTGCTCGAGAGAAACCCTCTTTCGACCTCGTCACGGTGAACCCGCCCGTTGTCTTCGGACCCGTGGCTCACAGCTTGGCCTCGCTCGACTCAATCAACACATCCAACGAGCGTATCGTCGCTCTTCTACGCGGTCAATGGAAAGAAAGAATCGGCGACACCGGCCCCGTCGGCCTATGGATCGATGTGCGTGACGCCGCAGCCGCCCACATCAAGGCGTTCGAGATCCCCGAGGCTGGAGGCCGTCGTCTCTTCACCGTCGCAGGCAGGACGTGCAATCAGGAGGTTGCTAGGATCGTCCGCGAGGGCTTCCCTGAGTACGCTGATAGATTGCCCGGACCGGAGGTGCCTGGTGGAGAGCCCTTTGATGAGACAAAGTCGTTCAAGTATAACAACGATGCGACGTACAAGTTGCTGGGAATTGAGTGGATTCCCATTGAGAAGAGTGTCTCTGACACTGTCCGCTCACTCAAGGCCTACGGCATCTAGATTGTTCAACTAGATAGTGTACGCGTACGAAAGAATTGACGAAGAATTAATAAAAATAAATTCTTAGATTAAAAACTTAAAGGTCGAAAAGACATATCTATCAATGTTGGAGCCTGCCATATAAACCCCCTTACCTCTTGTTCCTCCTTTTACCCCATATAGCACACATCATGAATTATACCGCAGAATGCAGCCATCGTTCCACCATTCAGACGCCCTCACTCCTTCTTCATCATGCTATTCAAGCCAAGTGGGCTCCTCACATGTCTCGCCCTCCTCGGAGACTGTACTGGCACATCCACGGGCCTCCCAGCGCCACCTTGGCTACTCCCCTCCCCTGACCTCTGAGATCCATTGTTTCCTTCGTTCGTACCCACAGATGGCCTAGCTGCAGCCGCGAAACTCGGTGATCCTCGCCGGCTCGGACTCGCGGGCGACGTCAGGGGCGATTTGAAGGGGCTCACCCGGCCGTCAGCAGGAAGACTTGGAAGTGCACGTGTAGGTGGAGGCCCAGGGCTAGCCAGACCACGAATCATCGGCGGTGTTTCATATACTCGTGGCGGTGGTCTGGGAAGATCGGTGGCAGTGGCACCGCTGTAACTGATCTGCGTCGAGTCAGCGGATGTATTGGACGTGGCCCGCAGGGTGCTTGCGCTGCTGAAGATGCTCGAAACGCTAGCGGCTGGCGCAAGCTCGTCCCTAGGGGGCCTGTTGACATGTGTTATTTGCGAGATTGTAGTTGTTGCCGTGATGCCACCGTGCTCAGATTCTTCTGAGTTCCATCTAGTTCTGGGGATGGAGAGAGGTGATAGGGGCGACAGTGGCGGCATGGGTGATAGTGGCACACCAGCCCATTCCTGCGAGTCTTCTTCATTGTATTGACGGCGTTGGTTGTTTCGGCGAAGGCTCAACGCTCTGGTCAGCAAGAAGCGCCGCTCTTGTAGTCGTGGAGGCGGCGTCAACGGGCCACTTGGCGGTCCAGCGTACGAGCTCGACGGTGATATGAGCGGCGTAGGAGGAAGACTGCTGGGTTTGATGGGGCGACTGATGCGCTTCTTGTTGCGCAACCGCGCCTTCATCCTCAGATGCCATGCGATTAAAGCGAGGACGGCCAGGATCCCGACCATGACAGACACACCGATGGTGACCTTTGTGCTGACAGGTACTGAACTTTTGCCTCCAGTTCTGTGGCGAAGAGGCTTCGAGGTTTCCGTCGTCGTGATTAGATGAATCACAGGGGACGCCGAGGCAGCCACGCCAGGGGCTATCTCGGAGGCCGGAGGCGGGCTTATTTTGGTCGTGACGGTATGGAATCCCTCTACAAGGAATCCTGACGGAGTGGCAGTTGAGACTCCCCAGTCTGATGATGTTGTAGACTGTTGCTGTTGCCGACGAGCATGTTCCTTTCCTTCGGCGACGCTGCCTGAGCGGACATGTGTCTGGCCTGACGCTCCTAGATCGATTGCAGAACCGTAATGTTTTCTGCGTCCAACATCCTTAATGAGCGTGTCTTTAACATGTTGAATAGAAGATGTACACTACCTTTGACAAGAGCTCAGGAACCGACGGATACTCACTAGAAGAAATATTTAGTTATGTAAATCCGCAATCTCTAGAAGGCTGACGCACAATCTTGGTCAGCATCTCTTATGCTCTTCATCTTACATAGATGAGAGCCACAGTGGTAGAACATGGGAAGCCTTCCTCTTCCATCTTCCAACAAATGAGAAAAGGTCTGACACATCACGCCTTCCTCCCGGTTAGACGCCAATGAGCTCAAAAGCTGTGACTGGCAGTCTGCTGAACAATCAGGAACATGCTGGTCATTAGTTGAAGCAAAGAGAATAGATTCGTGAATGTAGTTGGTTTCTTCCATGGCGATTAATTGTTGAAACTTTCCAATCTCTATATGAAAGTCTAGTATTAATAGTTGGATAGGAAACAAAAAGCCGTTCAGTCGTTAATATGATATGAGAGTTGTTGAGAAAAGTACAGCAAAAGGACGATACTAAATCATGTAATAAGCGAGTGTAGATGCTACATGAGCAACAAGGAAAAGGATACAAGTTCACGGTGTCAGAGTATTCATTGAGGGGTAAAGGTGCTGAGCGGGATGAATTGCGAGTATCAACATGGCTCATGACCTCGAGGGTCTCGGGCGTCTACTATATAACCATGTGCATGTCGACGACTCGGTACGAGAGAGAAACACAGGTGTGAGGAAGGTCCGTGACCTCTTTGGCAAGGGACGTAAACGGCCTCAGCCTCCAAAAAGGAACGAGGAGCAGGCAAGACCATATGCAGGAGGGTCTCACACGGCTCTGCAGCGTACCGCTCCCGATGAGGATTTCCTCGTATGGCCTTCGAAGAGCTCTAGCCAGGTCCCTTGAGGGATCGAAAAGACTATTGCGTCGTCAATGCCCAGTACCCTCCATCAACCTCGGAGGCGGCCAAACACGAAGAGAGCACTGATAGGATACAGGCCTCGCAAAGGTTCTGGTGGAGACGACCTGTCTGGGGCATCACAACCTGGTCGAGCTGTAGACTATTCAACAGTAGCTCGCTTCCAACAATTTGTGGATTGTGTAACCGTCCAAGTGCCGTAGCGGATGATGGCTTCCCGGTGGCTTTCTGGCCCCCCTTGTCGGCTCATGGCCTCGTGGAAGATCAGAACTTACATGGAGCAATTGCAGATCTCAAGGCACAAACGACGCCTGTGGGTGTCTGCCCCTGTTTTCGTGATTGCTCGTTGAATTAGGGCTCAGTGTGGCAATTTCCCGAGCAAACATGCCAGCCACTTGACTCAGTGAAAGATCTAGTGTTTTCTTTTCTTCGAGAATAGCGGCTATAGCGTGCGTTGGGGCTGAAAAACTCATATATCAATGTCCAATAACATGGTAGCAAGCTTGTACAACACGATTTCAGTTGACTCGGAGTACATTCTGCAGCTGGTATCTGGTGTTGCTTCACAGATACGGTGACGCCAAGCGGAGGGGTATTCTCCAAGTGACCAATGGCCTCTCCCAGCTGACAAAAGAATGGTGTATGATTTGAGCCGGTAGTCGGTACTATATTGAGCATCAAAATCATCCGAATTTTTCCTTGCAAAAATTGCTATGAGTAGCTTGCGTGACGTGGTGATATAAAGAGAGAGAGCGAAAGATCAGGTCATGACATGGAATTTCCAACTGGCACCTTTGGAAATGGAAGCGAGGCAGAAGGACGCCGTTGTCCGTCGAAGGTAGCACAATGCTGGCAACCTACCTATCTTGTCCCAAATTCATGTAGCATCATTGTTTGTGATAAACCCGCATTAGTTTGACAATCTCGGGGATAGACGAGATTGGCAAACAAGTGCGAAATGCGCTCATTTGGCGTTTGCCTTTGCTTGCATTTCCCAAGAAACCTACAAGTGGCGCAAGCTCATTCTGCAGCTATGATTTGCAGCGTATCGGAATCCATGCATGCTGATGAAGAAAAACGTTAGTCAAATGCAGCCAAGGGAGTACCATTTGCGATAGTAAAAAGAAAGAAAAAGGCCTGGTTGATGACCAGAGCCAAAGGGAAGCTCGGTGCGCTCAACAAGGAACCGTGGAACCAAGCAATGAACACAAACCACAAAAGCTCCATTCCGACCCTGCAGTCTGGAGTAGTAATTGGCTGTTCTGCTTCATCCAGTCATCGAGATAGTATCGGGGCTAGAGACACAAAATCGCTAAGCAGGGATGCAATACTCAAGCGGCTGAATCGCATCCTGGAGAAGCCGAAACTCGTAGGCTTGCGGCAAACAAGTTGCCCACAGAGCTGACAGCCATACAGGACAAACTTTTCGTATTCATGTCGTCCGCACCTAGAGATGAAAGATGGGCGTTTAGGTACGCAGCTGATCAACGCCTCGCCGTTCTGCGAGGTAACCAGAGTGGAAGAAGGAGAGCAAGGAGGTAGCCATGACGTCTTTGTTTCGGAAGCCGAGTATGGTATTTGCCTCTCCCTTTCCCTCTCCCTCTCCCCTTCTGGCGGAATCCAGCCCTAAAATCCCTCTCTGGCTCTCCTCCATGTCGTGGCTCAACCGAACAGTGTATGGCGTCCGTATACAAGAGCTTGGCTTACGCGACCTCGCTGCAAGCCCATGCGCAAAGCCGCCACCACAGGAACACAATCACACTCCTCTAGCGGTGTGACAAAAGGACAAAAGCAAAGAAAAAAGAGCGCCGAGAGACCCGACGAAAGAGCGACGCTCTTCCCAAACGGTGTAGGCAATCGTGGCACAGCGTCTGGGCCTTGAGCGTTACGCCAGCGCATGCGGAACCGGTGTCTCGTTTGACCCCTGGAGGGCGATGGTCAGCTGAATACCAGGCGATGCAAATTGATTGGCACGGTAAGGAAGACTTTTCTATGGGTGGCTTTGGAGGGTCCAATGAAGACGGATGGCGCCTGAGATGGTGTTTTGGGCAAGTTTTGTAGATGGGCTGCTGGTTATCGGGCTCTCGTTATCATGACTCTTTGTACTTCGTATCTGCACGCTAATATTTATAACCCTACTGCTCTAAAGACTATCGAATAATATATTCAAGAGGATGAAGGAGCTGAAAGAGGATTATAGTATATGAATTAAAAGTCTTGGTATTCATGCAGGTTGATTGCAATGCAAAGACGATTGGGATAGGTAGCCAAGCAATCCATAGTAGTACCCGTAGGTAGTCATGGGTATGACACGGTACCTAGGTAGAGGCACGATCTTCATCTTTGAATATTGATATCTCATAGTATTTGTCAGTTATATATCTGATTCATGAGAGCGTACAAGTATCTAAATGTTGGAATTCTTTAAATCAAAAAGTTGATGCCTTGGTGCGGAAATTGGACAAATTTCACTGCGTACACTAACATGCCCGTATATGTACACATTGTTCAATAAGCAGTGTTATTTCGGCCCTTCTTGAAAACACCATGCTTTCTCCTAGACTCATAAATGTCGTTTGGTATTTCCTCATTAAAGACGGGAGTAATTGACTCTATCCTTGCACACTCTTACACCAACACTTACAGATACCTCGGCTGAATAGGTAGATATTGATCAATATCATGAATCCCAGAAACATCAGAGCCTTAGTCCGTACCAACCTTGGAACTTATCTCTCCAAAACAACATACAGAATACACTCACCCCGCCAGTTAACAATGTCAAGCATCATTTCGTTCCTGGAGAAAGCCCTTGTTAACTTTGCGGGGGACCATCTCCACCAACCCCGAAACCAGTCTAGCTCCCTCGGCGCGTCTTCCCTACTGCTGAGCCTCGGCATCTAGGCCCATCTGCCCCGGATATAGAATCTGGAGAGAGCTCCAATCTGGGAGTAGCATCGCCAGCACAGCCGTGTAAGATTTTCAATAGACATTCATCTTATAACATTCTCCCTATTCTTCTCTCCCCCTTTTCTTCTTGAAAACAGACCAATATCAGCCACTGTCCATCTTTTGTACATCCTCACCTCTACCTCTTTCATAGCTCACACACAACCCGCCCATCATGTCCGACAAGTCAAAAGCCGAGAACCGCATTGAAGCTCTCACCTCCCAACTCCTCCCCCCTATCGCCAAAGTCGCCGCCGGCTCCAGCAAGCCCCGAGTCCAAGACAAAGTCGTCATCATCACCGGTATGTAAATGCCACAACTCCCTCCCTCCCAAAGAAGTGCTCATACTCATTCTGTAGGCGCAAACTCTCCCCTAGGCATCGGCAGGGCCACCGCTCATCAGTACGCCGAGAGCGGTGCCCGGGCCATTTACATTTGTGATTTCGATGGCTCAAACCTCGAAACTCACAAGAAGGAGATTAACCAGCTGCACCCCAATGTCGAGATTCACACGCGCCAGTTCGATGCCTCGGATGAGGCCAAGGTCAAGGCCGTTGTGGACGACGCAATGGAGCGGTACGGCCGCCTGGACGTCTTCTTCGCCAATGCCGGCATCACAGGCCCAAACGTCATCTTCACTGACATTGGAGTCGAGGATTTCATGAACGTATACAAAATCAACACTCTGAGGTCTGTCTTTTTCACATGGAGCGCGTCACCTTATCCGAATACTGACCAAAAGCTACAGCGTCTTCCTGGCCGCCAAATACGCCGCGCCAGCCATGACAAAAACATCCTCTCAAAAGCAAGTCCCAGGCGGAAGCATCATCGGCACCGCCTCCGTGGCCGGCCTCCGCTCAAACGCCGGCAGCACCGCCTACTCCGCCGCCAAAGCCGGCGTCGTCTCTCTCGCCCAGACAATGTCCTACCAGCTTGCGGGCTCTGGCGTCCGCGTCAACGCAATCTGCCCCGGCATCATCGAGACGGGCATGACGGCGCCTGTGTACGAGGCCGCGCGCGCCCGGGGCACCGAGAAGAAGATTGGCCAGCTGAACCCGACGAAGCGCGGTGGACGTGCGGACGAGGTTGCGCGCGTCGTCTTGTTCCTGGGCAGTGACGAGGCCAGCTATGTAAATGGACAGGCCTGGGCTGTAGATGGAGGGTTGAGTGCTGGACATCCGTTTGTCCCAGGCAGGCTGGGCTAGGGGAGGGGAATCTGCATCTGTACGTCGGGTACATGTAAATTATATCAACACGAATAAAGAGTCTGTATATAACCATTCTGATGTCAAACGCCTCTGTCTCCTCCCTCTATTCATTGGGTATCATTGCTTTCGCCAGCCTCCAAAGTTGCAGACAGTTCTGCGATCCGCATCAGGGTAGCATCTTTCCACGCCTTGTACTCTGCTCTACGGCCTTCACTCAAGTAGTTGTACTTTTCCTGGAACATGGTATCCGCTCTCTGTTGCTGAACTTGCAACGCGTCCTCCTCATCTAGACCATCGGCCACATCGTCATCCAGCTGCATGCCCATGTTGATAACGTCTGTAATGCCATTATACCAGTCGGCCTCCAGCCAGCCTTTCTCGCGGATTCTTGATGCTGCAGCGTCAAACTCGTCGTTGCTCACATCGCTCCAGCCTTCCCAGAGGGTATCTGGCTCTACACCTTTGAGCTCGACTTCTTGGCGAGCTCGAACTAGCTGGTCAATTATCTCAGCTCGAGTCGGCTCGTAGATTTCAGGTTGAATGGCTTGTTCCAGGTCAATATCCCTCGCGCGCATGGCAACAAAGAAGATGATGGCTGCACATAATGCAGTGGCGTTCTTCCATGACCATGCATCTTTTGTTTTTCGCCCCCCCGGAATGAAAATCAACTCCATGCCTGCCAGCATTGACGGTGCCAGTTTCTTGTGCCCAGATCCAGCACACAAATGCCGGATGACGGGCTGAACCCATAGATACATGTCTGATTCCTTGACACTCGTGTGCCCCTGCCTGCTTGATTTGGTTGGTGTTTTAGCATCTGGGCCCGTCTGTTTCCGGAACCGCGCAAGGCTACTCTCTTTGCTGGGCTCGGGCCTTGAAGGAAGCGGGCGAGTTTGCGAGGATGGCGATTCTCCTACATCTCGCTGCCTGGATCCAGCGTTGCGTGTTCTTCGTCCGCTAGCAGATGTGTTGGGAAGGATATTGTCTAGATGCGTATACAAGCGCTTATACACTCGCGGAGGTATCGGTGGCCGTGGTTCTATCGTCGGGAGGTCCAACGCAATCTTGAGCCTGCGGCAAGCGCCATTGATTAACAGCCATTCGGCCTACAAGTCTGTCTGAGTGGTATTTGTTACCTGGTGCAGGCAATGTGAGCACAGGCATAGAGACGGGCGATTTCCTCTTCTGCCTTGAGAGTGCTGGCTAGATGTCGGGATTGGGCGAGCAAAGAGCTGGCGGACTCGACTAGGCTGGCGGGGAGATCGGAGCCATATGTCGGCATCAACGAGACGAGGGCGAGCTCGACTTGCTTGCTCATTGTGATGGCGACTGCAATTGCGTTGATGCAGTTGGAACTAGAATTCACCACACTCTTTGCTGGCTTGCGAGTTGGATCGTGGATCAGGACGCGAGGCGGGGCAGATGGAAACGCGAGATCACGGGGTCCAAGCTGATAAAGAGTTTAGGGTCTGGAGACTAGTCGTCTTATCACAGCGAGTGCCTCGTAGATTTTCTGTGTGAAGTTGATTGGTCTTTGTGTTGTTCAGATCAATGTCATGTTAGAAGGTCATGAATACTACAGGCAGTAAGATTAGAATAAAGCCTGATAGCGAAGGGCACCCGGTTGTGACATCAACACTTCATCTGGCAGCCCAAATCTGGACCTAGAAGCTTAGCACCGGCAGCTTTAGCGGATGCTTTCCCTTGCATCGGCCGCCCTCAATGCCTTTTTGGCGCCCCCGCTGCTCGATGTCACCGTCCGTTAGCGATTCCACGGCGCTGACATGTGGCCTCCAGCTGGACTCAGTACAAGTGCCCAGAGCTTAATACTAGCGAGCGCCGGTGGCCACCTCTCATCTCGACGTCGCCTCATTGCCACGACGCCCATTGCATCGCATCCTGTCGCATTCTATCCGGTCTTGTCTTTTTCCTATCAATTCGCCTATTAGTTGCTTCTTCTCTTCCGCGCGACACAATGCGAGCGTTCCTCCTCTGTTCCGCCGTCGCGGGCCTGGCCATTGCCCATGGCCCCCACTCCCAGAAGCCAATTGTCGATGCAAATGCCAACTGGATGACAAAACACATGGCCGGTGAGCCTCAAACACATGCAGTCGTTCCTGCGCTATGATTGTGATTTCTAACAAGCTATCACCTGCAGAGGAGCACCACGTTGACGGCTGGGACGCGGCCTCCTTTTTCACCCTCCACGACTACGACAGCGACGGCTACTGGCAAGGCGAAGAGCTCCTCCGCACGTACGGCCTCATGGACGAGTCCAACAAGCACGTATCCTGGGAGCGCCGCGACGAGATCCTGCGCGGATTACTCGCTCTCCTCGATTTGAACCGTGACGGCGTCGTGAGCCGCGACGAGTGGACCGACTTTACGGCTCAAGGCAAGACGCTTCCGGACATGAACACCGGCCCGGGCCACCACGGCGACGACGAGTACGAGTATGAGATTCACCATTGGGAGAAGTACCATGATGAAAACTCCAAGTTGGAGGACTTGAACCACCCGGAGGACATTGAGCACTTCAAGAAGCATGAGCAGATGGAGGAGGAGGAGGAGAGGCAAGAAAAGCTAGACCAGATGTCCATTGTAGTGGAGAACATCCCCAAGAAGTTTCTGAGGGATCTCTGAAAAGGGGGGCAATATTTTGATTTGGAATTGGTGAGAGAGAAGGAGAGAGATATTTTGCGAAGATGTAAGAAAGCGACGGCGCAATTGGAAACTGACACGAGGGACGATGAACGCCATGATTCTTGAAAGTTTTTGATGTATGTACACATATTGCTTCATGTACCATTATTAGATATACTACCGCCTGTAATACACACGTCAAAGACGCAATGCCACACCCCCGGCGCAAACGTCTTGACCTGCTCGACATGCTCAACGCTCGGCACCCTCGACCCTCCTCTTCCTCCCGAAGCAGCAGCAGCCCACGTCGTAAAAGTCGCCTGAATCGCTGCTCGCCGGTTCTCAATGTCCGCCACGCCGACGTTGTCGTGTAAATGCAGCCATGCCTCGGGGGCCAGCCGCGTTATTTCCCAGGCACTCTCCCATACGGGTTCGCTGGTAGGTAAGAAGCCGCAGTTGACATGCGAAATGTTGCTTGCAAGCCCGGCGCTTTGAGCTTCCGCGATGCGTTTCGACGCTCTTTCGTTGCTCTCCAAGAAGACAATGATCTTCTCTCCGCCGGCAAGCAGCGTCTTCATCGGCAGTGCTAGATCCTCGCCTTGAATGACCTTGACGCTCCATTTATTCGCTTCGGCACCTCGTCGAAGGCCCTCAACACTCCAGGGATTAATCTCCCAACACAAAACCCTCATCCCCAGCGCCGCATACGAAAACACAAAGTATCCAATCCCAGCATACAAATCCACCGCCCATACGTCCTCTCGTCCAGCCGGAGGACGATTGAATCCCAACACCCTCGCCTTCTCCTTGACATTCCCCCGTGAAAACATGGTCCATCTAGGAGCCCACGTCTGCAATATCCCGTTCTGCTTCGTCCCAACCCAAAAAGCATCCTCAAAATCACTTCCTTTAGGCTGCTCACCTACTCTCGCCGGCCCAAAGTCTCCAAAGAGCATCCTGAGTCCACTCGGACTTCTGCGCACGTTCTCGGCATCCTCCCCGTCCTTGTGCAGCGGGATGCCCTCGTTCACTGCCAAATGCGTCACCTTGCCTTGTCCAGTCTTGGAAATTTCCTTTAGAATGGATTGCCATAGAGAATTGCAGGCTGCTTCATCGCAGGTTTGTAAGACAGAGGCCCATGTTTCGCTAGTGAAGCTTCCTGTTGGTAGTAGAGCGAGTGGCTCATAGATGGTGAAGCGCTTCGGCGCCGTGCTTAAGAGATTCTCATTCCGTGAATCCTGGGTTTCAGATTCAGTAGAAGGAAGTGTTGTTGCGATCCAACTCTGTATTGCGGCTGTAATGGGGTTGACTTGACGTGGCTTGGGTTTGCTGTGTCTATTTTTGTGGCCCAACTGCTGAGTCGCCATTGAGCCAGATTTTTATGAGCTCTTCAGATCGGCGACTGAATTGGTATTACGATTTATATCAAGATTGTTCTTGCTTCTGTCGTCTCTTGCGTTTATTCGGCTGGTCAATGCTGGTTGCTCTCGCGGAGAGAAGGGAGAGAAAAGTTATATGCGAGAGGGAAGTTGAGTTTTCCACCGCTTAAAGTCCACTTATATCATAATGCTATGAGAGCACCAGCACCACAAACTCACGAATGGTCAAATGCAATTTGTATCACCAATACAAAAGTAAGAGCGATAAAAGAAGGCGTCGTTTATCAATTTTTTCTTCTAAATGATAATTATCACCGCTATTCGTGTCCGCTACCCAGATTCCCCCAATCCTACCTATAATCCTAATGCATTGTCGATTTTTCAAAGTCATAGATATCTCAACCCGTAATGCTAGTTTACATGCAAAAACCCAACCCAGCCCGGCCAATCTAAAATGGCCCCTTCCCCATCATCTTCACCGTTCTTCACCATTCTAATCACAAGAAGTAGTCGCCCGGCGATCTACGGCTTGCAGGTACATGCCGCTGATCATCGGGAACCGCGGAAAATATGCTAAACTTGGGAGCCAGGTCGTTGTCCACTGTCATTATTGACGCGACGTTGCCACATCGGTAGCAGTAGTTGGGAGCCGACCAGACTGTTACGACTGAACTTTCGTCAAAATGATACTAAGTTGTCAAGAATTAGCAACCTCGTTGGGCACAACAAGGATATTTAGGTTTAAGAAAGAGTCAACTCACTTTGTAGCCCTCATTCACAAGTTGATGTGCTCGCGCAATCAATTTTAGGCCGTTTACGTGGTTAAACTCGGTGGCCACCTTGTCTCCAAATAGCCACCCGGCTCCTCGTGGGCTCACGGCCCATGTATCTATGTCGTCGGGATCTGACCATACAAGGTCGCAAAAGGCTCCCTCATGAGGAATTTCCTGGGCACGGGCAACGACCCGAATCTGATCAATAGTCCGAATCTCGGGACTCAAACCACCGTGGACGCAAAGCAACTCTCCGTCAACTATAGCAGCGAGAACAAGGAAGTCAAAGACGTGACAACACGCCTTCCATACGGATGCGTTGCCATATTTCTGCTGGCATTCTTCGTAGAAGCCGTAGACTTGTGTGATTTGACGAGATTCGTGGTTTCCTCGGACGAGAACAATGCGGTCTGGGTATCTAGATATATGGCGTCAGCACCATTTGCATCTCGCAGATAAAATTGTAAAACATGAGAAATGAAAAAGAGCCATCTCGCGAATAAGAAGAAGATAAAAAGAGCCCCAAATGCCACAGAAACAACATACTTTGCCTTCAAGCACATGAGCAATGTAAACGCCTCCAAGCTAAAGTATCCTCTATCGACGTAGTCTCCAAGAAAGACAAAGCGAGTCTCCGCGCTCTGCGAAGAGGTGACTGTATTCACCGCGGGCACCTCGACGGCTCCCTGCTGCTCTTCCTCTGCGTCCTCGTCACCTTCAGCATCGCCCGAATCGGCCCCGCCTCCGGGAGACTTTAGCTTCTTCCTCAGCTTCGGGTTTGTGATTTCGGTCGGGGGCTCGATGTCCTCCGAGGTGATGACTGCGGTTGCTGACTTGGGCGCCTGGACGTTTGTCTCTCCCGGCATGCCACCGGCGACGCGGAAGAGCTCGAGCAGGTCGTAGAACTGGCCGTGGATGTCGCCGCAGACGGTGACGGGCGTGCAGACGGGCTGGATATTGGACTCTGCGAGACTCGTGGCATTAGTGACTGCATGATCTCATGCTTCTTTCTCCATGCGTTCGTATTCATACCCTCCATCAAGATCTCCTTGACCTTTTCACACAGCTCCTTCATGGCCCTCTCGGGCAGATAGTGGCACTGCTTGGCCTCCTCCAGCCACTCGTCCAGCCCAGCATTGGGGCCCAGATTGGCGGGGCCAGGTCGAGGAACACTTGTCGTCATCTTGGCGACTGCAGTCTGGCAACGGCGCAACGGCTAGGTTGTGTCAGCCCGACACGATGCCAAAAGTCAAGGGATGGGTTTTGGCTGAATGATGGTTTATCAGCGGCCCAAGATGACGCTCGAGTTTGTGGTGGGGGTTTTGGCTGGCTGGCTTGCTGTTTCAGGGCGCCAGGGGCTTGCGCTTCAGTGAGCCCAGCGCCGGATCTTCCTCGGAGGGGCCTGTGCGCTCACTGGAACTAGCAGCAGGCTCAGTGGCGTGCGGCGCTTTTACAGTAGGAGGTAGCATTGATCTGGTTCAGGTCTCTCATTGGTACCGGCATCGTATCAAGCACGGCTGCAGGAGTGTGCATAACTTGTCTCATACAAGTCACGGTCTTGCAAAGATACACGCTTGGCCACTTGGATTTTCTCGTATTACCTCGTCTTTGTATTCAATAACATTGCTGGCTTTGATTAACCACCTTTGTACTGCGCTGTAGTGATAAAAATAACAGCACATTCCATCAATCATATCATCGAATCTCCTCCTCGCAACGGCGGCACGTGACGGCTCCATACCTCTCTCGCCACGAAAAGTCTCAACTAAAGCGGCGCTCACTAACTCCGATTTCTATGATACCGTCCTTGCAGGCCTTTGCTTTTGCCCTTGTCCAAGTCGATTTATTACGAAGCTATTAAATAGTGGACCCGTGTTTTCTCATTCTCATATGACGGAAGGCTGCGACTCATTCACGATATCTGTTGATCTTGATCTCGATCTCAACCCTCAGCCGCCGGCCAGACACAAACTCCGTTGATGCTTGACGTAGCGTCTCCAAATCCCTCCGACATGCGCAATGTCGACTCAACCACCGCAGGTCCTGTCTCGCAGGACGAACGCTCCGGCATCTGAGTCTACCAAGGTGAGATGACCCGGTTACCTTGTCCAGGATCGAACTGAGCTGATGCCTTGCTCAGAGTAAAGCCACTGCCGACGGCGCGTCTCGCCCCGGTAAGAAGGGTTCGGCTGAGAAGCATGCTGAGGCCCGGAGCACCAACGATGCAGACACGCCAAAGGCCCCGAAGACCAGGACTCCTCACGAAGGCGAAAAAGTCATCATCCGACGGCTGCCTCCTGGTATGACTGAGGCCGAATGTGTCTCTATTCTGGGTTCTGATTGGGCGGTGGGCAATGGCAAAGTCGACTGGTTTTCATATGCCCCTGGCAAGGTGTCTAACGAGTATGTCTATTGAGTTACCAGATACGAATCCCTCTTTCCCTCTTTTCCTTTGTTCTCTCTTTCTTTGACGCACTAACATCGGCAACATCAAGACTTTCAAAGCCATCTCGGCCTTCTAGAGCATACATCCATGTCATGCGGAAGGACTACATCATGCCGCTAAGCGAAGTTGTTCGAAGTGCAACCTGGGAGGATGCCAAGTGCACCTTCAACAGCGCTTCTCTCATCAGCCCCCCAGCCCTGGAAATGTCCATCTACAAAAAGGTGCCAGGGACAAAGAAGCGGGTAGACGCTCGTCAAGGAACTATTGACCAAGATCCGGAATTCATGGCGTTTCTTGAAGGTCTCGCAAACCCCGTTCCACCAAGGGAAGGCATCGAGAACGAAGACGTTGAGGAAGCACCAGAAGCCAAGGTTACCACCACGCCATTGATTGAGTATTTGAAGGAAAAGAAGGCAAACAAAGCCAAGGAAGCTGCCGCCGCCAAGAGCGCGAAGCATTCCAGACAAGAGACCACGACAGCCAAGGGCAAATCCACCTCTAAGGAGGATGAGGGCTCTAAGAAGAAGAGCAAGGATTCTAGGAGCTCCAAGGCTGAGAAGGCGGCTCCTAAGGAGCCCGTCAAGATCCTCACTAAGAAATCTGCTGCGGCTTCCTCTGACAAGTCTGCCGAGGCCGCCAAACCGGCCGCAAGCCAGACCAGCACGAGCGGCAATGCTAGTAGTACCACTGAAGCGCCAACCCCCAAGAGCCGCCGTGCCGGTGTCTCCATTGCCGCCCGTATGCTTCAAAGAGATCTCGGTCTTAGTCCAGGTAGTGCCTATCGACGAGCCCGACAAGATGCTGCAAAGGCCGAAGCCGGTTCCAAATCTTCGGCAACCGACAAAGAAAACAAAGAAACCTCTAGCGCAGCAAACGAGAACCAACCATCTCCCGCGCCATCTTCAACCGAAACGGCGACAAATGCCCAGACGCCCGCTAAGGACAACTCTTCCAAGGCACAACAGTCAACACGTAAGACCCGTGGCGGTAAGAACGCCGACAAGGCCAAGCCATCGGAAGCATCCGGAGGACAGAACCCAACCGCAACTGCACCTGTCATTCTCAAAAAGAAAAGTGGCGCCAGTGGCGACGCAGATGCATCAAAGCCAGCCGCTGAGACGGCCTCCAAGCCTGCTGCCGGCGCGGCAAACGGCCCCAAGAGTGCTTCTGCCAAATCTGCAGGCTCCCAAAAGAAATCTGCGGCGGCTGCATCCGCCAACGCCACTCGTGGCTTTGTCAAGCACGCCAACTCTTCTCAGGGCATCACGGAGCCCGTGTTGAAACAAGCCCTCGAGGTGTTTGGCACCATTACGTTCATCGAGGTGGACAAGCGCAAGGGCTTTGCGTATGTCGATTTCGCAGACCACTCCAGCCTTGCCAAGGCCATCTCAGCCAGCCCCATTTCTGTCGCGCAAGGCACCGTCCAAGTCTTGGAGCGCAAGGATAAGAAACCTGCCGCTCCTTCGTCGGGAAGTGGCAATGCCGCCGCTGCCGCCGCTCCGTCCACATCCAACACGGCTAGCAACGGCGCTGCCCCTGAAAAGAGCTCGAGCAGCGGACGCGGAAGACGTGGAAGAGGCGGCAAGGGGGCCGCTGCTACTAACGGCACTCCCATTGCCGCGACGAGCGGTGGCTGAGCTATTTGCTCTCTTTTGTCAAACCTCACGACGCCTTTTCATTATCATTCTGATTTATTAAAAAGAAGTAGTCACAGCGGACCCAACCAGCTCGGCAGAATGCATCACAGATCGCGGCGTTCTCGCTTTGGGCTCCGCTGGATAAACTTTTTTCTTCTTCGCGGAAAGGGAAATGGTTAGCGTCCAAGCGAAATACACAAAAGAAAGCGGTTCCATCTCTACGCCTTGCGCTAGACGATGTCATACACCTAGTATTATTGTCAGAAACCAAGGATCCGTTACTTGGGGGCCATCAGCAGACCCGACGACCAGAACAGAATGCAGAGACCAATCATCATTTCATTGTCTGTCGTGCATAGCTGGATCCTTGACATTGCACAAAGAAATCCTCGATGCAAGGCGATATACGTATCTGTACCATGGGGGAGAAGGGATGGTGCGTAAGGAGATGGACTGGGATCGTATGCAAGGGATTGGTCGTTAGCCAGCTCCGAGCCTATACCGTAGTTGAATGCCGCTTCTAACGGCGAATAAAACAGACCAGACAGTTTTAGGATAATGAATGTTCATTCTACCATGCTCGGGTCCAATGTTCACATATTGATCATAAGCATTCACGTCCAATCATCAATCTTCAAAGCCACCAGGAATCCCATATCATAAAAAAAAAACTATTTTCACCCGCAAGGGATCGTCCACGTATATCTATAACTAAGAACAAAAAGGCATCCAGGCGAAAAGCAAATCGTGAACATGACCATGACAACATCCACAAGCCTAATCGTAAACATCCACAAAAAAAGAACATAAAAAGAGAAATAGGAAAAGCCAAGCAAGGGAAACAAGGGGAATAGATAAACAGAGAAGGAAAAGAAGAAAAAAGAAGAAAGGGAAAATAAAAGGAAATGATCAGAAGACAAAACCCTCCGTCTTCCATCTATCTCATAACATGGCCAATACCGTTACAACATAATCGTAGAAACCCAGCGTACATCTATCCAAAGCAAAACAAAATAAAAGACAACCGCTAACAGAAAGCCCGCCGCAACAGCCTCGCCCTCCGAAGCGATTCGCCGTATCCTAGCCTTCAAGTCGCCCACCCAAAGCTTCTGTCCGGCCTCACGCCGCGCTGCTCTCAGCCCGGGAAGGCCATCGAGACTGCTGCAGTTTTTCTCAACTTGGTAGCTCAGCGTCTTATTGTGCTGAACCTGATTCGCAGCATAGTTGTCCAAGTTGGGGCGTTGTTCAAAGACGGAAAGCTCGGTGAGCTTCTCGTCATCCCCAAATCCTTCACGAAGGATGTCTTCAACAGCCTTTGCGACACCAGGATTGCCGGAGTCGTCTTGGCTCTCAGGGCTGTAAAGTGCCTTCTTCACCCGCGGGACACCAAAGCCACAGCTAGTCTGGGTTTGCCAAATATCACAAAGAATGACGGCACGAGCACCATCAAAGGCATCTCGTTTCCCCTTGGCGACCCTGCGAACGAGGGCAGGGAACGCCGGCTGATCCCACTCGACAACGGTGGCGCGACAAAACAGTCGCATGATACGCGGTGAAGGGCCAAAACTCATAAACATGAGACAAAGACGTCCGTTCTCGTACGCATGAGAAATTGTTTCGCACCCAGATCCTGTGCGGTCGATGTATGCGCATTGATTTGGGCCAAGGACGGCAAAGTGCGCATCTAGGCCTTTGGGAGAGACATTGACGTGGCGGCCATGGGTAGAAGCTGAGCCGGTGAAGAAGACGGGTTGTAGCTCTGCCCAACGAGCAAGGTCGTCTGAGAGAGAAGGGAAAAGCTTCATGTCGAGAAAAAAAAACAGTGTTTATATACTTTTGAGCCAGGTGTAGTGGAAAATACAACACCACGACTTACAAACGAGCTTGACAATGGGTCAAGAAAGTAATAGAGGAGGAGGAAGGCAGTAAGCCAAGGGTGAGACGGTCAGAAAATAGAGATGACGGCCAAAGGTTGAAGATGACAGTCAGAGAAAATTGTGAAGAAAAGAACGGGACAACGGGTAGAAAAACAAAAGAAGCAGGAAAACCCGGGTCATCTCGTCGGTGGTATTTTCAATTTACTGTTGACAGCGATGCGTCATTCCAAGGGCTGCAGTCAACAAAAAATGGCTACAAGCAGCGTAGTGCGACGAAATAGCCGGGTGGGTAATAAAACAAAGCGGAGGCATTGGTCCAGATCCATCGTCCAGGGCCGAGAGCGGCAGAGCGCCGGATTGAGATCCGCAGAAAATCCCGGGGCGGTATCGGAGAAGTGGAACCAGGGCCGTAAGAAAGTCGAGTTCAGGCCATTGAGTTTGGCCGAAACCCGATGCCAAAGGCCAATGGAATATGATGATAGAGGAAACAGCCCAATTGGGCATCAAGACGAAGATGTAGATGAAGATGAGCACATCAAACCACTCAAGCAAGAGGCAACTAGCCCCACGGTGCAGCCCACAGGCATGCATACTACCCAACTGAGCAACCAATGTGTGTTGTTGTTTTTGTGTTTTCTTTTTTCTTTTTTTTGAAAGACATCCACGAATAGACAGTGAGTCATTTCCTGCAGAGTCGATGCTGCTTCGAGACGATCAAGTCGACGTCTATCGGCTAATTGGATAGGCATGGTAGTTGCCATCCTCGTAGCTCCCGTCGTCATCGAACACGGCGGCTGTGCTTCCAGCAACGCTGTAGATACGAGGAGTCATTGGGGTTATTGGGGTCATTGGGTTTGCCGCACTCCGGGGAATGTTGGCGTACGGTGGCTTGATAGGTGTGACAACGGGCGCTTGCACGTGTCCAATATGCCCATTGTGTCCGTTGAGTCCATGAGGGCCATGGGGGCCATGTAATCCGTTGGGTCCGTTGGGTCCGTTGGTGTAACTCCGAGTGGATGATCCCGAGGCCGACGATGACCGGCCACCGGGGCCCCAGCCCTCAATGAAGCTGTTGCGCCGGTTGGCGATCGGGGGAGGCGGAGGCGCTGGGGCCGGAGCAGGCGGGGCCGCGCGCCTCTCTTCAAAGCGGCGGGACAAGCGTTCCTTCTCGGCCTTGCGCTCCCCCTTTTCCTTTTCCTTGTCCTTTTCTTTACCATTTTCCTTTTCCCGCTCTCGCTTGTCTTCCTTCTCGTGATCGCGCGACTTCTCCTTGTCACGGACGCGGCTGCGTTCCTCGCGATCACGATCCTCCTTGCGCTCCTTCTTGCTGGAGGAGCGGGAGAGCTTGGGACGCTCCGGCACCGCCCCAGACATGTCGTTGGCGGCGCCGGAGGGAAAGACGGGAGCAGTGCCACTCAGGGCATTGTACTGGCGGGAAAGATTGCTAAACTTGGCCTTGAGTTCATTATAGTCCCGTGAGAGCACGTTGTTTTCGTAGATGAGCCTGTCATTCTCCTCCTTAACATGGTCCTGCTTCTCCTGGAGAGAGGCAATGCCGTCCTTTAAAGTCTGGTTCTGGTTCTTGAGAGATGCAACGGTGTCCTTGAGAGTCTGGTTCAGAGTCTGGTTCTGGGCCTTGAGTTCGGCGGCGGTAGCCGTTATCTCGGCGAGTTTCTTGTTGGCCTGTTCCAGTAAGCTGAGGTATCGGTCCCTTTCTGAGTTAGTCTTGTTCAGCTCGGTGTGAGCGGTGTTGAGGGAGTCGAGAAGGCGCTGCTCGTAATCGGAGATGACTGCAAGGGAGAGTGAGCAAATGGCATCCATCAAAGCTGACCAACCATCCATGGGAAGAGGATTATGGGTAGACGTACCAAAAGGCGCTGAATGCGCCGAGTGCGACACCGACGCCCTGCGCCCCGAATTGGCGGATACTCGCTGATGCAGAGACATGGCTGGTGATGTGATGCGATAAACGCAGGATGATTATATTTTTTTTTTAGTTTTCTTATAGTATTTTGTCCCTTTTTTTTTTCTCAGGAGACAAAATTTGATTCGACTGTCGACCCAATGGTAGTGGGATGCGACGCTGCCCAACCCAACGCTTGTACGGCAGGGGTGGGAAAATGCAGGCGAAAGCAGCCGAGGTAGCAAAAGCCCTTTTTTCACCCAAGGATCATTCGTCAACCCAAGCGCGCTATGCACCGGACGCTGTGGATTATGCAGGTGGAAAGCAGAAATGTGTCTCCAAACGCAAAAATGTTCATGTGCGTCTGCGAGATCCGCACACTCGATCTGTAGATGGGTCGTGTGTCGGCGTGCAAGGGACAAGGATGAGATGAGGCGGCAGGTTTGAGATGCTGTAGATGAAGGCGCTTGAAAAAGACGAAAAGAAGATGATGAAGATGTGAAGATGTAAAGAAGAGAAATATGCGAATGTGAAAGGAGGAAGAGGGAGGATGAAAAACTTTTTTTTTTACCTCCTTCCTCTGCAGCCCCCGGCAGAATGCGGAATAAAGTGGTATTATTTCGAGGTCAGATAGAAGGCCCGTTCACACACACTTCATGCACACGCACGCACGCAGGATGGATATCATGTATGTAATATCAAGTAAGATGAGAAAAATAGAATCAAATCAATAAGATGCAAAAAAGAAAAGGGGGGAGGATGGCAGTAATAAGAGAAGAGACGGCGAAGAAGGTAATGGCCGAGAGGGAGAGGGAGTCGGTGACCAGATTCCTGCCTTGGGCGACTCGATGGGCGAAGCCGTTAGGATTTGGAGAGAGAGAAACCAGACCAGACCAGACCAGACCAGACAAGGGTCAAGGACAGCGAGACGACAACGGGCAATCAATCAGTCAGTGGTGAAGCAGCCAGGGAAAAAGGAGGTGTGGCGCCATGGAATTTGCAAGTCAGCAAATGCAAATGCAAATGCATTGGCCGCGAGTATCTGGTACTTGCGCCGCCAGGTGAGAGTCATTCATCATGCACGCAGCCAATTGATCTCTTCTACCATTGACTAGCAGAGCACGCCCACGCTCATCCATCACTTTTTTTCCTGGGTCGTGTATCTGCTACAACGCCAAGGATCCATCGTCGCTGGCAAATCGTCGTCTTGAGCCCGCCATTGGCTACTGTGGCGGTGCTTTGTCAAGGCATCCAGGCGCTGCCTCGAGATTTACAGCCCCCATGCGTCCCTCATGGCCTCCCGTAGTCTCCCATGGTCTGCCATGGTCTGCCGTGGTGTTGCGCCCAAAGGACTCGAAGCTTCACCACCGGCCGCTTTGGGACGCTGCAGCCTGCCGCCGGAGACTTGCGTGGCCATGGGAGAAGCGAATCGAAGTCCAAGACGGTGACTCACCAGGACTTTGTTTCTCTGAGAGGGGGGTGGGAGAATGAAGTACAGTAAGCTGTGTGCGTGCGTGAGTGATGTGATGCGGAATCACGAGGGAAGCAGAAGGTTAAGCAACAAAAGAAGCGGTTGGGTGGCTGAGTGCGTGATTGTCTTTGTTCGGTTCATTTCTGTCTGTCTCTGTCGTCTTTCTTTGGTGTTTCAAACCGTTAGTTTAGGCAGAGGTGGGTGCCCAGTTATGGATCCCATCTCATCAATACTGTTAACAACCAATACCTTCATTACCGCCCGTGATCTTGGTGACGACAATGATCATCTTCCTGCTTCCAACCGGAATCCGCGAAAAGTGCCGACGACGCGTCTCGTCTCCAGCTCGGCTCGAGGCTGCATCCATGGATCCCTCCGTCCATTCGATTCCATCCCGTTCCGCTGGCTGCCGCTGCACCTCTTTGATGGTGTCCCTCGGGCGCCTCCTAGTGGTGTTCCTGTTCTGCCCGCATCCACGGCTAAAGACGCACATGTAAGGCCAGATTGACAGCGCAAATCGGGCCCGACAGATGCACGGGCTGCTGCAGAAATCGGGGCTTTTTCTTCCTTTTTTCCCTTTTTTTTTCTCTTTTTTTTTGTGAACGTCGTGTCACAACAGCTACATGCAGCCGGGGTACATGTACACCAGCGCAATATAGACTGCACGTATCTTGACACAGGTTTCCGGTCAAATACATGTTAAAGCGAGGGAACTGCTACGTAGAGTTATTTCTAATCAGCGACACATCGGCTCTTCCCCCATAATGCATTTACTCTCTTAGATTAATAGGTATCTACTACATGCCAGTCGCAAGGCATACACCAACTCTCCGAGGAGTGCATGTAAAAGAGACTCGTCGATCTTGTAGGCATCCATCGGTCCGTGAGCGGGGGCCACACAGCAACTGCAAGTCCTAGAATCAACAGCTGGTCTGCATGAGGTTCCTGCGCACAGAAACGGCCCGGTATTATCATCGTTTTCTTCTCAGTCCGTATCTCCCCATGTTGCTATTACACCTAAAATAGATGAAACCAAGGTCCTCTATCAAAATATACAGCTATTGCCTTGGCTACGCGAATACCGGCTTAGTCATTCGATTTTTGCCCACTTCCGCTTTTCGGACCTGTCAATCATCTGTTTATAATATGGAGCTTATGTGTAAGTCGTTCCCGAAGGTACCTATGTAGTCAAACTTCCTCCTTGTCTAAGATTTGTAACCAAGCACATCCCTATTTGCAGGTATATTCATCATATATTCGTGCAATACAGGTCGTAAAAGGTCCATTTACTTTTCGATACGTGCTGTTATTGGATCATATCGCATTTTAGTGGCCAACGAGTCTCACAAGAGGAGTAGCAAAGGTTCCTCCAAACATTGATCGCAGCAGAAACTTATCAGAAGCTAAGCCAGCATATTAATTCAAACAACCCCAAAAAGTTTTTGTGTTTTCTTACTCAATCTGAAATATGTTTCTGCCATTTTGCCTAGTTATCTGGGGGTTGACAATCACCGAACCGCATGTTACCCGCTTCTGTGCCTGTAGCTTGGCGGAGCACGAGTCAGAGACATCTACAAGATGAACCTAAGATGCGGAGATGGCGAATAGGAAGACAACATCTCTCAACATATAGAAGGTGGGATGTTGAAGGTGGATGAAATAGCTAAATGTATACTTCACATTACCTCCCTATAGTTGAGAAAGATTGATAGAAATATCCAAGACACTTCGATTTGACTTGCTCGGATTGTGCTTATCCTAGTCAAGTCCTTATCCTAGTGAAGACACATCACAGGTGACACTTCCTAGCCATAGTTTCGAAATCACGGTATCATTGCGTTACCTGACAAACACCCTCACACCCAACAGTGGCAAAAAAAGAAAGAAAAAAAAATTAATTGCGTGCTGTCAAACAAGCAACGCCCCAATCCCTTGTCCCACCAGCCACATCGTCACCGCAGCTCCAAAAAAACACGCCCAACCTGGTCTCTAAATAAACGCCTAAACGAACCACATCTGGCAATTGAACGGGCGTATAAGGCAGCCATCCATTCCATCCATTCCATCCATCTACACACCCCATTAACAACCTCGTGCTCTCAGTAAATGTTACCCAAACTTGCACTCTTTCTTCTCACCGTGAATTTTATTATATCCACAAGCTCACCGAAAATTCCGCCTGAAAGCGGAGAGTCTTCGTCATCACTCACACACAAAAAGTTTTTTTTTTACGGCCATTTGCATCCATCGTACCAGATACGAAGTACATAGACTAGGACTTTGCTCATTCTCTCGGTGTCTTTTACAGAAAGAGTTATCTTTGCAGTTTGTTCAGACCCCATTTTACAATCTGCACACCAAAAAAAATGCTTATATTCTACACCAAGAGTATCGCGTGATCACGTAGCTGATGCCATACCCTAGAATCATACTATATGTATTTTGCAGTGCAACCGTCCACATGACGCTTTTATGAGTGATCTGAGACTAAATGCCATTCGGATATATCACGAGGTAGACGGCGCTGATTGGTAGCATTTTATTCTTATCTCCTTTAAAGGAAAAACAAAGTTTAAAGTCGTATTCAATAATGTTGATATTCTAGATAGAATAGTTCTGATGTCGAAAAGAAAAGATAAATCAAGAAGCGTTGAATAGTAAAACAATAATCATCAAATAATAACCAGTAATCATCAAAGCCCGTCATAGACAAGAAATCGCCATAAGTACCAAAAAAAAAAAAAAAAAAAAAAAAAACATATGAGACGTTATACCATGTCCAATACCCAGTCCATCCATAAATAAGTAGGTATACAAAAGAGAATAAAATGTCCAAGTCCGGATCGCTGTCCCATCTATAAGCAAAAGCAAACAGTCAGTTTAACCCTTCTATCCCACACGTAGTCGATATCCCCACATACCAATAAAAAAAGCAAAGTAATACAATCACAACGATTTCTCCTGTCAATCTGTCATCGAGGCGGCCGTGTAAATGACTCCTCAAAATTCCACAGATAGGAAAAGGTTCAAGGAGAGTAGACGTGGTAGAAGATGAATGAGAATGCAAAAAGCTCAGAGACGCTTAGATCATATCGTTTCGCCGCAGGATATCTTCGTAAGCCTTCATCTTCTTCGTTCGAGTCTCCATCAAGTCAAAGATGTCGTTGTAGCGCTTCAGCAGCTCATCGTATCGCGACCGCCAGTGACGGTACTGGTGCTTCCAAAAGTCGACATCTCCAAGGATCTCCGACACGCGCCGGCTAAAGCTCTGCTCGAGCTGCTTCGACAGGCTACGGGTCTTCTCACGCAAGCCTGCGTTCTCCTCCCGGAGCTCGAGGTTATCGGCCTCGAGCTTGACAATTTTGTACTTGAGCCTCTCTTCCTCGCGGTGGTGCTTGGAGGAGCTGTCGCCCGTCTTCTCGATGCTCCGGCGGAGAGACTCGTTTTCGATGGTGAGCACGCCGATTTGTTTCTCGAGACCGGGGACGACGACGACGGTTAGACGCTTGGCCTCGGCCTGCGAAGTCGAGGCGACAGACTTGAGGCGGTCGATCTCGTCCATCACCGACTTGTTGATCTCTTCCAGCTTGCGCTCCTTGTCGACTAGAGCGTTCCATTCCTCAAGGCTGACCTTGATGTAGTCAATTTCGCGAACGCGGTTGTGGTGTCCGCCGTAGGATCGTGATCTCTTGATGGACACAAACTGCTGCCGCCCCTCGGGGGTGGTTTCGACAAACCACCGCTTAGACATTGTTGCTGGGTTGTGTTGGTGTATAGCTTTCTCGAGTGTTTGTGTTGGTGTAGTATCGATAATGCTGATAATGATACTGATGTAGTTGGCAAAGGTCTGGCTTTGAAAGTAAGGTTGTAGTAGAGTGATATATTTGTCAAGAACAAAGTTGTCACACGAGTACCCGGGGCGAGGCAGAGTATATATAAAGTGTCTCTGAACCAAATAGACACTCGGTCAGTCCAGGTGACCGAAGCAGACACCACAAGCCTATCCCGGTATAAGTGATGAATGATGAGCCCCAGCCACAATAAAAAGGCAGAACAGGGCTTGATTCCAGTGTGGATAAAGATAAGCATCCTCCAGAAATAGGACTTTGCCTGGAAACACATGGAACGAGCAGCTCAAAAAGAGAGGGATAGAAAGAAAGAAACATGGCCACGGGTCGAAAAGATACACACACACAAGGCCTGCAACTTTTTGATTGTGTTTGCAATCAACAATGACCACCATTACGGATGTGGCTGGTATTAGTGAGGTGGCTTGCGTACGTGAAGGAAGCGAACCGACCAGGGCCAGAGATTTTTTAGTCTCCCAAGGACAAAAAGACTTTGACAATCAAAGCTGTTTAAAGTCCTTGGGGGCTTGAGAGAGCACATAGTGCACGAGGCGGAGTCGCCTGACGGGTCACCCGGGATCCGCCCTCTTTGGAGACGGAGAAAGATTGAAGCCTGGACGCTCTGCCATGGATGGGGTCAGGAAGAGTCAACTTGGTGCTGCTGGGTTTGAATACAATACTGTGAAAAGGTCAGTCATTTGAATCACTCTTTTGAACAAAAAGACAGGAGTTGATCCAGGGTTGTAATCGTCAAAGATGGAGGATAGCAAAACCGGCTCTCGGCTGGCTGTCTGTCATCTGCAAGCAATGGAACGAAATAAGCGCGAGCGACCACTGCAGGGACGCTGCAGCTCTCGGAACTTTGGGTCAGCGGTGTCGATGCCCTCCGCGGCCCAGCATTGGCTCGCCGGCTGCTGGTTCCTGGAACAATCGCCAGCTAAGGCAAAGCACAGGGCGATGATGCCATGGAAGTGGCATGTGGTGGGTGGGTGGTCTGGTGTAAGTGTGGGAGGGCCACAAGGGCTGTGGCTCAGGCGGACGCGGCCCGTCCTGATGGTGTCAGTTGACTTGCAGCAGCGGGACGTCCACCAACTCGCACTGTAGCGATGCCCTCTTCCAGCCGGGTCCACAGCCGAGCTGCCGCTCCTACAGGGCGCCGGATGGTCCTTTGCGACTCCACTGCGGCAGCCCGCGCACTGTGTTTCTGGAGTTGGCGCAACTTCGTGGTGCTGTCTGACCTGCATCTGCATACACGCGCGTCTGACTGACCACTGCGCGTGCGACAGCCAAGTACAAGTAGCGGTACACGGCGAATGGCAGCAGAGCAGTGCTAAATTAGAGTACATGTAGCCGAGTCTCTTTCTTGTCTGGTGTCAAAATTTTGAGCCGCATCTGCTGTTTGGGGAGGCATCCCAGCAGTTGTCCCCCAAGTTTGGCATGGCGGGCCAATCTCTCTGCCTGCGCCACACATCCATCATTCACTCACTCACTCAACCCTCGAACAAGTATTGTTTCGTGCCGGCTCCCGCTTTGAGGCGGTGCTCAGCCCAGGAAGAAAAATGATGTGCATCTGCATCGGTCTAGATTAGCCGTTGATCGCTTGTTGGATTTGACTTAGACGCGGACGGGGAGCAGGGAAACCCCTGGTCAAGCTTTGCTTTGCTGCAGAGTGAATTTCCATACATCTCGCTACTACTAATACTTGTGCGGTTACTTAGATGCTGTGTTACGCTCAGACTACCATTATTTACTTCTCTCAATACAAAACAAATACCCTCGTTAATACGGTAAATAATGAGTGAAGAAAGTAACCTCAACTCGTCAACTCACACTCAGCTTTTACCTCCTTTCCATGTATTCGAAACCAACTCTATACAATAGACCCTATTAACCGGATCCTTCTCGCCTCACCTAAAATCCCATCCTCACTAACCCCCTCTTAGCTCAAAACCCCAACAGTCACTCGCTCACACCTCAGGCCAAAGAGGCAGCCATCCATCCATCTCTTCCCCTCCAACTCCGTGACTCTTACCAAGTACGTAAAATAAGGCTCCCACGCTTTATTAAGCGACCCTCCCAGTGTTTGCCACACACTACCTCTACGTAAATGTTTCCTGAGTCAGCCCCGACCCTTCAGTCTAGGCAACATTATCTGCCTTCTACACTCAGGCCTCGCTCACATATTGTCTGAAGATGGTGTCATACCTAAATTCAGCTTTGCCGATAGACTCACCGCGTCCGCCGAAAGCGGCGGCAACTAACCAATCAAACTCGGGTGGTTGCCTGAGAGCCCTATGCCAGCAGCTCGCATTCAAGCCCGTATCCGGTTCTAGGCCTGCAAGTATTCCTGAGGCATGAGAACTCGATTTGAGAATTCTTGTAACGTGTCGTTTTTGTCTAATTCCTATTTCTTCTGTTGTCTTCTATGTCGGACAGGCCGAAGAGTTGGGGGCTTATTCGTGGCCTTGTTCTTGTTGTCACGGAGGTGGCATGTACCTTGCCGTCTGCGTGACCATGTAGGAGGTTGTTGTTATGTTATCAGGCTATAGCTGGCTCGCTCAACCAACAGCAAGTAGAGCTTGGCAACAAAGGATTCAATATAGGAGAAAATTTCTGCTTTCCACGTTACTGGCTTACACGTATTCCTTAGCCTTTGGGAGTATTCAGATGGAAGTGGCACACTACTATTAGAACCTCTTGGAATGTAGTTGATGTTGTAGAATCAGAGTCAAAGTCTCAGCCATTACAGTAATGATGGTGATTTCGTGACTATGTTCAAACCTTACCATCTCACAACCCATAGCTACCTTATCTCCGTTCAGTGGCTTTGCTCTGCTGATTTGCCCACCCTGTTGTTCTCTTAAACACTGACTCCACACGGAGAGTAGCATCCCTTGATCAGTAAAAAGCACCACAGTATACCAAACATCACATTTACACAATTCCCAAGACATAGATTCAATAATTTCTCTCTTTTAGCAATTTCCTATCTCAGTCCGGTTCGCTCTTGGAAAAATCCCAGCCAATCCTGACTGTTTCCCACTATGGTATCATAATCCTCCCCCAATCTTCTTCCGCCTTCAAATAAAAGCAATCCCATTGTTATTTTGCTCCTTCACCTCGTTCACGCTTATAGAACCAAAAAGAAAAGAAAATAGAAAAACTATATACACCGTTTGTCTCGCTCAAAGGACGTTGGATATGTCAAAAGGCACAAACTTTCTATCTTGGAGGCATCTTTGCCGTCCCCTACTTTTCCCATACTCTTGCCCATGAGCAATCTATATGAAAAGGGATGAAGAAAGAAAAGAAAGAACAAAAACTAGCCAGCCGTTTTACAAGACGCCTATTAGCCCTCCCTAGGTGCGCCGTGGCTGAAAAGAGAAAAAGAACAGTCAGAAACTGATAGAGTAGCGTATACTTCAATCATTCGAATGAATACACTCCCTCGTAGAGACGTGTTATGAAGCTAGTGCTTGTGCAACGGCAGCCTGCAAGCCTTCCAACAAGGCGACCTCTGCTGCGGCCTCGTCATCTTGTACAACAGTCTGTGACATAGTCGCCTCCGGCGCAGACACGAGCTTGTGAAGTTCTGTTTGCGCGGGGATGGACGGTTGCTGAGGCTGAGATGAGTAGGCTGGAGCGGGCGAGGCCTGAATGGGTGTCGAGATGTGCTGGGAGAGGTGAGACGGGGTGGGTGTGGGGGGGATTGTTAGGGTAGGTGAAGGATGAGCCACCGTTCCGTTTTGGAGCTGCGTGGAGGCGATCGGCGTCCCAGGCTGGCTTGGAGTCGTTTGATGGTGTTGCCCAAGGGCTGGCGAATGCGACGGCTGAATATGGGGTGACGACTGTGGTTGTTGGTGGTATTGTTGCTGTAGCGGCTGTGGCGAGGGCTGGACTTGTTGATGATGCACTTGTGCCTGAGTTTGAGTCTGTGGAGGCATCTGCGTATGCGGCTGGGCTTGTGTCAGGGCCTGTGTCAAGGCTTGAACATGTGTCTGGGCTTGAGTCGGCGTCTGAGGATGTTGCTGTTGTTGTTGCTGCTGCTGCTGGAGTGGTGAGTGTTGTTGTTGGGGCGGTGAGTGTTGCTGCATCTGCAACTGCGGCTGCGGCTGCGGCTGCGGCTGGGACTGAGGTCTGGGAACCTGGGGAGGGAGCTGAGTCTGTGGCCGTTGAGGTGCCAGCGGGACCGGTTGTGAGGCTTGCTGCACTGCTGCCATCTGGCTTTCGGGTTTAATCTGCGCCGTGTTGGGCATGATCATGCCACCACGCGAAATAGGTGCCACGTTGGCCTGCTGTGTGCTCGCCATCGATGCCGTCGGCGTGTGGTGCAGATGTGACGCATGCTGCTGCTGCTGCTGCTGCACCGAAGATGCCGACTGCGCTGCGCTGGCTGCCTGGGCTGGCGTTACCACACTCTGGCCTACGGCAGCAGCCACAGTAACCGGTGGTCTGGCTTGGTGATGAAGCTGTTGTCGCGGCTGCTGATGCGGCTGCTGCTGTTGTTGAGGCGGGTGTTGCAGTCCTCCAGCCAACGCCATGATGCCTTGCAGTTTAGCCTGTTCTTCCTCAGAGTTCATTCGTGCTCTCTCCTCAGCTTCTTTTCTGGCAGCTTGGGTTGGGGCTCGAGTCTTGAGTTCTCCTGTAACAGCCTGCAGGTAATATGGCATTTCTGAGTTGGTCTTTAAGAAGAATAGCTTCAGGTTTCGTGCCTTGTCCTTGAGCTGCACCTGTGTCCTGTCCTTTAGAATGTCGGAAATAGTCCCATTTTGACCAAATAGGGTCAGAATCTGGCTCCAGTGGGGGCCCTTGACCATATCAAGGCCGGCCATGAGTGCTTTTTCTTCCTCCTGAGTCCAAGGCCGTCGAGTGGAGTGCAGCCCTTCTCTCCTAGTATGTGCTGATGATTTGGACAGCGCTGCTTGTCGGGCTTTGTCGTAAAGAATGGCACTGGGGAATGTCTGGTTTGGTGGGAGGTTATCGGAGGATCCGGTTGGTTGAGGAGGTTGCTGCTCCGGAGCTGGCTGGCTGGCGTAGGTAGTGTAGTAGGGATGATGGGATTGGTGTTGATGAAGATGGCTCAGATAGGGTGACTGCGCAGCCATAGTCTCGGCTGTTTTCATGTGAGTATGGATGAAGATTGAAACAAGTTCACAAGCTGGGGACTGCTTACCTGTGCTCTGAGGGACTGTAGGTTGGTAGGGAACGGCAGAAAGGCCATGCAACGTGGTTTTAACATAATTCGACGTGCTTTCCGCAACCAGTGCCTCCAGCTCCTTGTAGTCTGAGATGAGGTCCAACTTGGCCCCGTTGGTTTGAGCTGCTACCGGAGCAGCTGTTTCTGTCTTGGACTCGCCATTGACAGTCTCTGTTGGCGTCTCTGTGACTTCAACCACGGCCGGCTCTTCTACTGGGGTTTCCTCCGTCAAGCCAGCCAAAGCATTCTGCACCAAACCCGAGGTTGTTTTCTCGAAAAATGAAGAAAGGTCGTCGAGGTCCAGTTCGCCGTCATGTGAGCCACTCGGTATTGACTCCTGGTTGGCAACGTCGCTCAACAGCGCGGAGACTCCCAGTTTCTCTCCAATCTCTGTCATGGAGGCAAGTGTCGTCCTCACATGCGCTGAAAAGCTCTTCAAAACATCACCATTGGGATATTTTTCTTTTAGGGCGGCTATCAAAACATGTTAGAACCTCCCTAGAGCAGGACAAAAAGAGAGCAAGATGAACACTACTGACCTGGCTCTTTCGTCTTCACCTCGTCAACAAGAACATCTTTTCGAGATTTGACTGAAGTCAAAAGTTCTTGTTGAGAGGCTGACATCGGCTCGCTACTCGCATCTGCCGACTCATTCAGTCCTTCCAGCATAATCGTCTGCACCACCTCTTCTATTGATGGCCCATCTCCATTGCGTATTAGAAGCGACTCGATTGTCTTGTGTGTTCGGATTCCGAGGTAAAGCTGGGAGAGCCCAGAAGACAGGTCCGACAGCTGACATCGAAAAACGGCTGCGAAATGCCTATCGGCGGCAGTAAAGGAATCCAGGCCCCCCTCAACCAGCCACGTCCCAAACTTTGCAATGTTGGCCAACTCCAACAAGGTGCGAGCTTCCGCCTCTTGTATCTCTAGCTCGTCGGCGGACAGCACCTGGTCATCCGAGAAGAGCTGCCATGTCGCATCGAAGGATCGTTTTAGTCGTCCGTATGAGCGCCCATATCCCGAATCTGCGTCTCCTGCTAGCTTCGACATGTCATCAATGGGCTGCTGGAGTAATATCAGTAGTAATGAAAGCGCCTGCAACCACGTTAATCCTCTGGTGAGCTGAGCGCATTGATCGTATCGCATCTCATTGACGTACAAGGTTCCCTAGCGCATGCGTGTTGGCAATGCGCACGTACTTTTCCGGCTCCGACAAGAAGGATACAGGAGCCGGGCGGGCATCGGCGCCATGTGCGTCGTCCACTTCCATGGGATCGCTGCCATGCGCCTCTCCGGTCTCGATATTGAACTTGCTAACCAGGTCGCCAACATTGGAGAGCGCATTCTGCACCAGCAGCGCCAGCCCATCTTCGAGGGACGTCTCTTCTTCTGTGGTAGGGTTCTCTGTTTTGGGCCTCTTGGCCTCTTGCTCACGCTCATCGTGATTGTCTTGGGCTACGTGCTCGAATGGGCGCTTCGACGCGAGCTCGGCGAGAATGCTAAAGTCGAGGGCCTCGAGACCCGTCGGCTCATGTTCATGCTCCTGCTTGATCTCTGTGCGAACCAGAAGGAAAAGGAAACCCATTGTCAGCCACGGGAGAAAAGAAAAGAGAAGCAGCGCAGCAGCAGCAGCAGCATCATCTCACCTCTGGGAGAGCCCGTCGGCGCTGTCTGAACCTGCGTCGGCTCAGCCATATTGCCAATTGCCTCGAAACAGGCCCGTCAGGGGAGCATCTGCAAGTCTTTGCGGCCAGGAGCAATAATGCCAGGTCGACCAGGCGCAAGGCAAGTAGAATGGGAAGTCGAAATCGGTATCGGTATCGAGATCTGGGGCGAGGCCGTCCTTCGTTTCGCAATCCCGATCTGCGGGTATGATGGCGGGCGGGCGGCAGAAAATTTGCTGAGTCAGATCGATCGCCGATGCCCTTATTTCTTGCCCCGAAAAGCAGCTGCTCCGAGATACACAATGGGCACAAGAATTAATTGGGAGGGCGCGAAATTAAATTGCGAGTCGAGAAATCGAAAATGGGCCAAAAACGGTGTTGCAGAAAAGCGGCGGCGGAGCGAGGCTGGCGTGCACCGATAAAGAAAAAAAATCCTTATCCTTGCTTCCAGCCAGTCAGCAGCGTCCAACGGCAGCTGTCTTTTTTTCACCAGAGGCGGGATAGCGAGGCACTCATTGGATGGATTTTTGTCGCTACGGATAAGGCTTTGGTGGGTAATAATTGCCTCTTGCTGTTTTTTTCTCTTGCGCCTATGGATGGATGGCTTTTTTGGCTCGTGGCTGGTGAAGGTGTGGAAAAAAAAAAGTGGTAGCGGCATTACATAAGGCATTGAGATGTCACTCTTCTTTCAGTGTGCAGTGTGTGTTAATCGATGCAAGTCCCAACGGCTGTCCTCTGTATAACGACTCAGTCCAGTAAGGCAACTGCTTTTTATAACACAAGGCCTTCCAGTGTTTATTACTATAAGAAATAAATGAATGAACTTTATTTCTTGTCATACCATTGTTACTATACCTTTATTCTTGAATTGTAAACCCTCGCCTCTCTATAAGTGATGGCTTCATTGTTCTTTCTATTCATCCTCAAACACCACATCCCTCTTGCCAACCAATCCCAAATTCGTATACACAAGTAGACACCCTATGTAGAAACAATAATCATCATTTACTAATATGAATCGAATACATATCATTATCTAAAACATCTTCCATCCTCATCCTAAAAAACACTTCCCCTACAAACCTCATCAATCCCTACAAACAACAACAATCCTACAACAAATGATCGACAAACTCCAATGCCAAACCCACACCCGCACCCCCTGGGGCCAATCTCCCCACCGCTACGACCACCGCATCCGCTACCTCGTCATGGGCCTCCTCTGCGCCTCCGTCCTCGCCGTCTTCATCGTCAGCCTCGTCTTCATCGGCGACCGAGCAGTCCAAACCTACCAGCCATCGTCGCCCCCCGACGATACTCCTACGCCTTCACTTGAGCCGTCATCGACATCAAACGCCACTAACACTAATGCTACTACAAACATTTCGCTGTACGTCAAGAGTGGCAGGGTTACATGACTCTTCCATATGAGTCGTTGGAAGACGGAGACAAGCTGCAACTCCCAAAGGCGTCACGTCAAATAGAATGGTTGCTAGTTACAGGCTCAGTTAGAACAGTGTGGCACATGGGAGCAAGCTTCATCAATACTACGTTAAAACCATATCACACAATACGGAAACAAGGATATCAACAGCTGATGTACAACATATCTTCATGCATTAAATATAAACACCGTCATGCCTCGTTACGCGGCATATGTCATGTAAACACATCCCCTCTCCAAACATTCAGCCATCATAAAAAGAGCATTAGAGGAAGCAAGGCTAAAAGACGCAGTCAAAATGCCTGCCTCCATGTCCCGTGAATTTTTTTTTTTTCTTTCTCTGGATAAACCAGTTGCGTTGTATATAAACAAGACGACATCAGCATAACCAGTCATAGAGCCAAAAACCAGCTGGGTGACAAAGGCCAAGACGCAGTCCCTCTGCTGAAAGTCGCATGGTAATATTAAAAAGAGAAGAAGAAAGCAAAGATATTAAGTAGCTGGGTATCTGATATTCGTCTGACAAATACAAATCCAAAGAGTAACATCAGTTGATCTTACAAGAGGATTGCAAGGGCGAGAACAGCACCAACAACACCGGCACCGAATGAAGTGATGCGCTTGTCTGTGCTACCACCGGAGGTTGTTGTTGCGCTTGATGGGCCGGAGGTAGTGGCAGAAGAAGACCCGTCGGTTGCAGTCGAAGGGGGAGCCGTGATGGCCATGGTAGTCGCGACGACGGCACCATCGCTGGCAGTCACACTAACAACTGTCTCTGTCGCCGTCTCCGTCTCCGTGGCCACCTCTGCCGAGTGAGTCCTGGTGTTGACGGCAAGAATCTGGCCCAAGGTAGGCAGGTCGACATCGCCGTTAACTTGCCACCAGCCACCAGCAGTAGATGTAGGGCAAGCGCGGGTAGACACCTTGCTCGGGTTGTAGTCAGACTTGTGGACGCCGGCAGGAGTGTTGGTCGCCCACTTGGACTTGAGAGCGCTGAAGTCGGGCTGCTTAGGCGTAGGAGTTCCCTTGCGCAGGAATCCACCCTCGACATCAGGGCCAGCGGGTTGACCAGCAGGGGCGTAGGTGATGATTCCGTAGCTGTTTTCCTCCTGGATCCACTCGTAGATGATGGCACCGCTCCAGTCATTAACCATCTGGGGGCCAAAGATGGCGTCCTGGTCATCCCATGCGCGAGGGCCGGGGACGATGCATCCAGTCTCGGAAAGGAAGATGGGGACGGGGAAGTTCTTGGCGTACAACTCCAGCTGGTCGTAGGTAGACTCGGTGTATGTGCTGGGGTCGCACCACGAGTACGAGTTGAGAGAGAAGAAGTCGACAGTCTCAGACGAGTTGCCACCGCAAGTGAGGTAGTCCTGGAGCATAGGGCGAAGCTGCAGGATGTCGGCAGCAGAGTATCCAATGGGAATGTCACGGTAACCCTGGGCATCGCGGTACGCCTTCATGTCACGAGCAGCAGCCTTGAGATAGGGAGCCGTGGGAGAATCATCTTTAGTAGCAATGTTCTCATTTCCGACGAAAACACCCAAAAGGTTGTCGTACTTCTGGAAGGTATCCAGGACCTCGGCATATCTTTCGAACTTTGTCTTATTCCAGTAGTTATTCTCCTATACAATTGGTCAGAAAATACAATTTAAAAGACTGTGAAAAAGGAAAAGAATGAATTGACGCACGGGAATAATGTAAGTATCAAAGGTATCCAGGTCAGCAAGGACGTAAATGCCGGCGTCGTCAAAAGCCTTCATGCAGCCATCATGGTCCGCCGAGGGGTCGACGTGGTACACGCGAATGGTGTTTGTTCCGAGCTCGGTCATGAGTTTGGCATCGCGCTCGCACTGGTCAGTGTCAACGAGAGGATCCGTGGGCCTGAGCTGGTACGCAATGCCTAGAGAAGCAGCTGTCAACACAAATCATCCTCCCATCATGAACGTCTCAGATGGCCATACCCTTGATGAAGAACTGCGAGCCGTCCTTGTTGAAGAACTTGTTTCCAAGGGCGGAAACGGGATCCAGAGCCACGACGAAGGATTTGGCGCTGGCGAGCGCAATGGCGGCAGAAGACCAACGCATCGTGTATGAATTAGTTTGGGGTTGAGAGAGTGGTTAAGGAATCACTGTTCAAAACTCGAGACCAAAAAAAAAGGGTCCAAGCCAAAATTGTCAAGGTCAAATTAAGCAAATAAAAGCCGTCGAGGGAATCCCAAAAAAAGAGAGAAAATGCAGAGCACGGCGAATTTGTCCAACCAAAAAGGCGAGTGTCCAGTTCACTGAATGAATCCCAGGGGAAAAGGGGAGACGAAAGTGAGAGCAACGTGACCCAGAGCGAGAGAGAGAGAGAGCGAGCGAGAGAGAAAAAAGAAGCGAGTGCGGTCGGACGCTCAGGCAGTTGGCAGCCAGTCAAAAGAGCGAGGCCGAACAATTAAAACCCAAAAAAAAGCACAAGCACACACAGCTGCGACTCCGTGATGCGAGAAAGAGCGGCTGGAGAGACGGAGGAGAAAGAAGAGCGCAGATCCCGTCGACAAAAGAGCGATGATGAGATTGTTATGGCATCGTGCAGCACCCCCATATATTTTACGAGTGAGAAGTGCCAGGCCAGTAAAAAACGAAACAAGGTTGTTGCGGATCGGGCTTCGTCCTGTGTCTGCATCGTTGCTAGCTGCCAAAATGCGGCTAGGCCGTGGGAGAAAGAGTGTGGAGGGATCCAATTTGATGCTGCTAGCAGTTACGAGTGGTTTGGCGGAGGATGCTAGCAGCATTGGATCCAGGCACGGACATGGACAGGACAGGGCTCATGGGGGTCACGAGGCAAAGGTCCATGTCTTCGATTTCTCGTGTTGCATTGATTGACTCTCTCTGTACGATGTTGTGGAATGGAATCAATCAAGCCTAATTCCCAAATCATCCAATTCACCAATATGGATATCAAAGACGCATAAACATGCTCGTAAACACAAAAGATCACCTCACCTATCAAATGCCGCCATTCAAACGTCAAAGGACGCCCTCATGCACCATGACATGCTACACTTTTCCTCTCTCTCCATCCCACTCGGGCAAACACAAGCACCCAGAGCCAATAACATCAACGTTCTCCCCCGAAGATAACGCCAAGCGCCTCCTCGTATAAGCCCAAAGCAGCACCACCAGCTAGTCTCCTCGTTTACGATATTCCCGCACGTCCAATCGCGACCAGGGGCCCCCTCCCTCGACTATTCAGTAACGCTCGAACTCGCCTTTTACCCGCCAATGTGTTTCTGGCTGGGGTAGCGAAAAAAAGATAAACCTATCCGTTAAAGACTAAACAAAAAAATCTGCAGCATTCTTTGCCCCTGACATGAAAGCGGCCGGCGCTAACGCGGTGCTAGCGAGTGTCTCATTTTATGAACACGGGTTTCTGCATGCTGGTAAGCCTTGGCTCTCGGGAAGAATTGTCACGGTCGCATTGTTTTTTTGCGCGGAGAGACTGTAAGCACTGTCCTTACTTACTGTAGTATGCTATCGATCGCCTTTCACGTGGCTTGCTGCAAGGGGCGGATATGAGGCCCTCATATGGCATCCATGTGGTTCGGGTCCTCCCGACGCCCTGGAGCACGCTGTGGCTCATTTCCAGCAATACGATATCAATTGGCGAGTCGCGGTTTATTCCACTTGCAGCAAGCTCAGCGATAGTATGTCTACTGTAAGAGGCAAATGGTCTGTAATATATCGTATGATGCTCCCGATTTCATTTCGCCTATTCGTGCCAGGCATTCCTTTCTCTACGTCATCCCGGCAGGCGTTGTGCAAGGTAAGCTTCTGTTTAAGCTACAACACTAAATGCAGTCCAGTATATATTTTGAAGCCATACCGTGGAGTTTATGGCAAGGTAGATAAAAGAAAAGATCGAGTAGCCAGGACCCCAACTCTGCTACCTATCCAGCATCACATATCTCAAATTTAAAGCTACATAATTATTCAATGATAATACCAAAAACAAGAGAAGCATCGCTATAGCAGCAGATACTAAAAAAAAAAAAAAAAAGGTAGCGATAGGACTCTAGATTAAAATCTCGATAGTAGCAGAAAGGGGTGCTGGAAAGCAGAGTTGGGGTGCTAGCTAGCACTTCCCCAGATATAAAGCACAGCCATTAGCTAACCTTTTCCTTTTCCTACGATACGTGACATCGAAGCAAAGAGTAGAAATATTGTTCTTGTAAAATGCCAGCCAGTCTAGTCTACCATGCTAGGGCCCCATGAGGCTTCATTATTGTAGCTCTAATATGCATCAAATCATCAACAACTCTTTCTCCTTTTTTCTCCCACTTCTATAAAACAACCAAACCACAAAGAAAGAGAACACGCCAGCGCCCTCTCCTTCTTGGTTTCCTCTCTTCTCCCCTTCATCTACCTCATCTTCTTCGACTCCTCCGCAGACCCCGTCCTCCCAATAAACGTCTTCATCCCCCTATCCACACCAGCAAGCTTCCTCGCAACGAGCTGCACCCCCACCGGCAAAACATTATACCAATCCACCCACCGCGCGTAAAACGGCATCGCAGCAGTAACGCCCTTTCCGCCATCAATCGCCGCCACAATCTCCTTCGTCACGTCCACGGGCTCGACCACGGGCGCGAAGAAGCTGTTTGGCGTCTGCACGCCGTAGAAGAGCGGCGTGCTGAGCTGGCCCGGCGTGACGAGCACGGTGCGGATGTCCGGGTGCGACTCGCGCAGCTCTGCCGCAAGAGACTTGTGAAGTGCCGTGAGGCCGGCCTTTGCGGCAGCGTAGTCGGTCAGTTGCGCGGCGCCCAGGTGGCCGATGACGGAGGACACGTTGACGATTGTGCCGCCGCGGCCGCCGCGGATGATTGCTGGGAGGAACGTCTTGAGGCAGTAGAAGGGACCCAGGAGGTTGGTGCCGATGCTGGTCTCGATCTCATCGATGGAGAGGTCCAGCAGCGGCTTGCCCACGACAATAGCAGCGTTGTTGATGAGCACAGTAGGCGTACCGAGCTATTCAAAGTTCAGTCAGTCAACTCATTCAATCTCATCGTTTAAGGTCGTCATCAAAACACTCACATCCTTCTCAATCTCAACGGCAACCTTGGCCACCTGCTCCTTATCGCTCACATCGCACTTGTAAAACGTCACGCCCCTCGCCTCGCCATTCTCCATCTCATTCACATCCAGCACGGCCACGCTCGCGCCCCTCATGCCGTACACCTCGGCAACCAGCATGCCCAGCCCGCTCGCGCCGCCCGTCACCACAATCACCTCCTCGCCCAGGTCCACCTCGCGCGGCGCGCCGTTAGCAATGCGCTGGTTGACCGCGCTCGCGATCCACATGACCGAGATGAAGATGGCCCAGGCAATGGCGCCCACCATGGGCGGCGCCTCCCATTTGGTCGTCTGGGCGCGCAGGCACAGCGGGATCAGCCAGCAGATGAAGGGGTGGAAGATGGTGACGTTGAGGACCTTGAGGATTAGGTCGACAGATAGCGGCGCGAACCACGAGTCGTGCTGTGGCGGGCGCGAGTAGCTTGCTGGAGGCATGATGGCGGTGATTTAGGTTATGTGGTTGATATGAGGTTTAGATGTCAGGAAAGGAGTATAAAGGAGATGAAATCTGGTGATTGAACTAAAGTGGCCGCAGTGGAGGGTATCACATGAAAAAAAGTACCACTGGCCCAATTCACCACCCAAAAGACAAACGCAGTAAAAATAATGGCCTCAAGAATCTTGCCAATAAATAAGATGAAGAAGAAAAATCATTAATATGTAGAATAAAATAGAAAGCGTCTACTCTACCATCATAGAAAAAGAGGAATCAAAAGCTCTCTTATAACAAAATCAAAGTCACAGCGTCCCATCTCATGAAACCGTTTTAGCGCTCCCCCTGGGCTCCAGCTAGTCAGTTTCGCGACGCCGCAGCCTGTGCCCCTAGAAATTTAGGAATTTAATTGGTCAGACGCATTTCTTTGTCAACACCTTTTCTTTTCGACGGATCTGGTAGCGGAGATGAGATGAAACGCTTTGGCAGTGTCTGAGCTTTTGATGTGCTGCCGAGGGGATTTTGGGGGTGTCCATGATTGTTTCACTTTGCGGTGGATGGCTGAAACGGCCTCTCATGATCTTCTCTTCATTATGGAGTGCTTCTCGTCGGTTATCATTCCAAGGTATTCATTCATTCAGTCTAGATTTGTACAAAAATGTCCATATGCAAAGCTTGTGCCGTGATGATGCCGTAACCCATGATATATCCCAGAGCAGAGTCTATCCCAAACCAACAAATTTATATAAGCCCATCAATGCCATGCCTCCACACAATCGTACACGCAAAATCATGATAAGTAACTTCTCACAACTTCCTCTTCCCCTCCGCCTTCTTCTTCATCTTCTCCCGATACGCCCTATACTTGCGTATCTCCTCCTCCTCCCACTCTTGCTCGCGCTGCGATGCCTTCTTACTCCACTCGTGATACGCGGGATCTCGCGCGATGCCCTCCATCCGCCATCTCTGCGGCGGCTTGATCCCCAGCGCCGCCTTCTGCTCCCACACTTGCTTGCCTCTCTTGAACCAGCGCTGCTGGCGGTCCTCTTCTTCATCTACCGAGGGCCTCCAGTTGCTCTTGAGGATTCGTCGAATCGCTTCGCGCGACACCTGAAATTTGTCCGCTAGCGCATCCGTGGTGTAAATGTCGGGGAATTGTGCGTTGAGAGCCCGGATCCCAGCCAGGGCGTCTGGTGAGAGTCGTTTGCGCGGCTGCCATCCCTCTGGGAATTTCTCTTTGAGTGCTGCTTTCTGGACCTGCCACGGCTCTTGGGTCCTAGGCCTTGACTTTGACGACTGTCCTGTTGAATCTGTCGGTTGGGTTTCGGCAGAGCCTGGCCTGACTTTTCGTTCCATTTTTGCTCTTGATGTCGTGTTCTTTGAGCCCTCCTCTCCATCTGCAGCAGCAAATCTTCTCTTCCCACTTCCATCCCTCCTCGTCCGTTTCCTCTCGACCGGTTGTGAATCCGCCTCAGCATCTATACTCGACGCCATCTCATCCAGCGCTTTCGTCGTGCTTGGCTGCGCATCCTCTCCAATCGCACCCTGAGATCCCTCCTCTCCATTCTTCTTCGTGTCCACCGCTGTCGCCGCTCCATCCTGCCTCTTAAGTCCCGAAGCGTGCAGTCCACGATTCTGCCCCAAGACCACCAGAGGACGGGCCGGCCATCGAAACTGTACGGCTGGAGAAGCGTCGGGCCGGTGAATCTGAGCGAGACCACGCGCAAACGTCCGCCATGGGACGGCGCGGCACGAGCAGCTCATTGTTGGGGAGCACGTGTGTGAGAGCAAGGCAAAATGAATGCTCTTGTCTGTTGGAAGAAAAATATGCCAATGCGCAAGGCTGCAAGAGGAAAATCAATTTAGGTATCGTTAGTGGGGGGTCGATGTGGGGCCAGCCGCACTGCTGCAATCGCTAATCACAAGCTGGATATAAATCATCAATGCATGGAACTCAATGCCGCAATACATGTCACGTATAATGAATAACAGTCACTTTGGAAAAAAAAAATGCAAATAATATGTGCTTGATCAAGTTAATTGAACTAGACAATTCTATCCAGCCACTTGGTATGGCTGTTGATGTTACGCCCATCTATCGGTTGGTACACATCTAGGTATTCTGAGACAGGAATCTTTGTTGCTTTTCAGACAACTCCATGAAAATAATAAAAAGGAAGAAAACAACCCCAACTCCATATCCATATTAATAATGAGGTCCACACGAAGAATCGACAATCTCCGGAAACCAAAAGTAGTAGCCGTGCGTCATATCTCTGCCAACGCCAACCAAGAACCGTCTCCCCAAAAAAGCGTACAGAGAAGGAAAAAAATAAAGAGAAATGATAAAAAATCCGTATGCACACCGTCCATCATGTCAACATGTCCAAAACTCCCCATTTATAGGTCGTTCATCAGCTCAACGGGAGGTCGAGCAGTCTGAGCCATGATGGGCTTCGAGACTTCGAGCGGGCTCAGGGCAGGCTCATCCGTCATGTCCTCAACAAACACAGCAGGAATACCGGGGCTAGTCTCGGCATCGGGCTTGTAGATGAGAGTCGAGCTGCGACTCCGGGTGCCAAAGTTGGGCACACCGCCGTCGGTAGGAGTAATGGGTGAATCATAGGTGGGGATAGGGCGGTGGTGAAGCTTGGCCAGAGCTTCGGCAAGATCATCAGCGTGGACCTGCTTGTTGGGCGCATCCTCGAGGCGCATCTCCCAGCCATGGGGAGGGCTGGCGGGCGGCGAGATGAAGAACAGCTTGCCGGCGTCGGGAAGTTCCAGGTGCTCTGGCTTGGCCTCAATGGGCGTGGAGTGGCCAAAGTAGAGCTTGATGCGCTCGCCCATGACGGCTTCACCGTCCCATACCTGGCGCACCGCTAATGAGGCATCGATGTCGAAGAAAGAGACGATGATGCGGCGGAAGGACTTGAGCGGCGCAAACGAATGTATGGGTGCGGTGTGCTCGATGAGGTCGCGAATGGTTTGCAAGTTCTCGGGCAGGAAGATGTCGGTGTTGTTCAGGTTGGTGAAGATGAGTGTGTTTGAAGGAGGAGTGGGCTGAACCAGTGGCGGGAGGTTGGAGAGATCCAGGCTCAGGTTCGCCTTGTTGCGGGATGAGGTGGAAGAGGACCTTGATAGATTAGGTGTCTCCATTGTGATGTAGGTTGTGAAAAAGTTTTAGATCGCGTTGTGGTTAACGTCTGATCGGAGTCATAAAATGCAGATGCGTGGTCTAACGATGCCCTTGATATCAAGCTGAGCTCGGGGTGTCGTGTGACGTGTTCGGTGCAAGTTCGGCGGTTATAGAGCTGCTATAGCCGTATCTGTAGTCGTCCAAAGATGCAGTATTCGCTGTACTCGGCAGTCGAGATGGTAGAGCAGGCTGTTGGTGTTTTTGTCTTGTTCTTGAGGAGAGGGAAAAAGAAGAGGAGAGAGGAGGCAATCTTATAACAATCAAGCCCGAAACAGAAGGCGGAACAGGTGCAAAAGGTTAATGGAGGCCACGGGACTGCAGTGGCTCAGGATTGGCTGCGCAAAAAGGGCAGATGGAAGCGGTGGAGCCGCGATTGGCGTGGCCCAATGCTTAGCGCTGGCGGTACCCCATGCAACTGATTACAGCGGCGCAAAGTACCTGCTACGGGCGATATGGGCGATGGAGGTACCTGCGATGTACTGGGGCAGTGCAGCATGGCCCCGAGTAATGAGTAATGCAAGCAGCTCAACCAGTCAATGCGGGCGGGCGAATTCGTGCGAGTGCGAATTTCTTTGTCCTTCTTTTTCTTGTGTGCCCCTGCAAGGTGAAATTTTTGAATCGCCACAAAAAGCCCCGGGGCGTATTGCTTACGAGTACGACTGTGTGTATGAAGGTACAAGTAGATGACAAGGCATGATGTGCCCTGATTGGAGAAACCAGCAGGTAGGTACCTGACCGATGGCTGCGAAGTGGCCAGTGCAGCATTGAACAATTGAACTCGTTCCAGTTCCCCATTTTGGACACCTCAGTCTAACGGCAATACGGCGCAGACGAGGTACATGTGAACAATAGGAGGTGCCTGAATTTGTGACTAAAGTAGTACTTTCACTCTTCATATTATCATGATGAATTTAAGGTATTTCATAAGTATCTTTCAAACAGCACACAAGTATCACATCGTTGAGAGAAAACGTCCCCCGCCTTGAACCCACTGGCACATTGAGGCTGTGCGATGACTTTCGCGGTACACCCGATGCAGCAACTCTGAGGTTTCCAAGCAAGTCAAGGTACACACACGCCGTCACCGACGTTTTCCTGCCAGCAGGTTTTGGAGTCTGTCCAGACACAATTAATCAGTGACAGACTAAGCATAACCTTTCTTCTCCTCTGTGGCTGAAAGCCTCTTTTTCCTTCTTTTTCTTGTCACTTCTACAGGACTCGGTATTGACTCGGTTTCTTCTCCCATGGTCAAGCCAAGCCCTTGCATGGATACTGGTTGGTATCCGCCGTCCCTCGAGTAAACTCCATCTCGTGCAACATCACATCAACAAAGAGCTGTCGCATGTCCAATCCATCCCGCACTCCGCACTCTGTAGGGACCTACCTATCCAGTCAACAGTACCGTAGCCCGCCATGGGTACATTGCAGAAAGTACAAGTACAAGTTCCAGCAAACGCATCCCAACCCGGCGGAAATCTCGCCCCGTCAACACCCCCCCCCCCCCCGTCTTCTCGTGGGCGGCTATTATCCTTGGCTTACATAGAACTAGCAGTAGCAGCTTCACCATTCACCTATCCCGCTTCCTGGCCTTCCGAAGCGAGTTCTTGCATCAAAATCAAACCCCCCCTCGGGAGTGGAAATAATACAAAGCATTCGAAACGATTCAACTAGCGAAATCCTGCAGAACGTAACAGAAGTCCGAACCCACTTGTTATCTTCCCCCTCACCCATTCGCCTTTGAGACGGCGGTGCAATGAAACCAGCCATGTAAAAGGTGGAACCTCTTGGTTGTCACTGGAGACGATTTTCTTGAATCTTCCTATTGCGCATGATCGCCCGCCACCATAAACTTACGTACGTTGCTCCGTATGCATGTCCAGCCGGACCATGTGTCCCGATCGCGGTTTGCCTCGAGGGCTGTGTATCGCAAGAAACCGTTTCCAGCTAGGTGGGCTTGTTTGATAGCCCTCGTGCCTGTATCATGGTATGGTATGGTAATGGAGTCGGCGCTACGCCTCAAGCACGAGCTGTTGTGCTAGCATGTACGAGTATCCCAGCCCTCGGCGCAATATTCCCCGAACAACGTTTGCAAGATGCAATGCCCATGGAATCCGCTTACGCTTCCGCCTCACATATATACAATCACCCTGCAGTTGTCGTAGCCTGGCATAATCATAACCTCTGCATTAAGCTTTCTACATGATACATGACAAACTCTAGGCTGAGCATGATAGAATATCAAACATCAGCCACGCTGTAACCTTAAAAAGCTGCCTCTTCACCTCCGGCCCATCCAATGGGATGCCTCACAAACGTCATCCGCAGAACAATCACATCGAATGACTAATCCCCTGTATCCTACTCATTCAACTCGATTCAGCCACACTCAGCACAAACGGCTCTCTGTGGCTGAGCCGTTCAACAACATTCCCAATACATCGTTTGCCTTTAGACAACCTCATTTCGCTTAATCAAAACCCCAACGCCCATTTTTGTTTTCTTCTGCATTCAACCTTCAACTGCCCGGCTTTCATCGTGCCGAACGTGCCGCTTTCCTTTTTCCTTCCTCTTGTGCCCCCTTGTCACTTTTAATCCCAGATCTAGCCTTGATCCGTTGGAACTTGAGCTCAGCTCTTTTTTTCATGTGCTGCTGTCAAAGCGGCGAGGCGCAGCAAGCCTGTGATGATGCGTATCCTGCCAGGTTGACCACGAGGCGTATGTAAGGAGGTCAATGCCAAATATTTCAACTGTCATTTTTCAATTGCAATTTTGCATTCGGGCTATGTTTGTTTTGTATAAGGGGAAAGAGTGCGGAGTACATGTGTGGTAAATCATCAATGTGAGTAGTCTAGTATACAAGGTTGGCTGAGTTGGCCGTATTCCACGTTTTCAAGCATGCACACGGCCACCTCTACGGCCTGCCAACCAACGCCGTTCCGAGATCTCGATCAAAGCTTGCCAAGATTAGCCCGGCCGAAGTTCCCACTCGTCTTAGCATAACATATCTCAGCCTCACTGCTAAACGCTATATCCCCCCTCAGAGCAAAGCTTCATGGGGCAGAATCTCCTCGCCTCTTTCTCCTCCCCCCTTTCACACGTAATAGCGCCAGCCAAGCCTCACTCAGCCCCCCAAAGCCCAATGGACAATGGAATCCCAATGTTTCCTGCAAGAGCCATCGCCAGTCTTTCGGTTATCATCCGCTCACCGTAGTTCAACACCGAGTCTGTCCACCAAGGCTTTCCTCACCCTCTCGTGAATGGCGTTCGTCTCCGCGCCCGTCAGCGTCCGCTCCAGATGGCGGTAGACGATGCGGTACGCCACGCTCTTGCGCCCCGTCTTGGGGTGGACAAACTCGTCAATGAGGCTCACGCTCTCGACCTCATCGCCCCCGATGCTGCGGACCAGCTCCATCACGTCGTTCTCGTGGAAGACGGCCTTGTCGTTGCCGCCCGCCGGGGACGTCGAGCGGATCCAGAACGACACGTCTCTGGGGCTGGGCGGGTGCTTGGAGAAGGGCACAAACGGCTTTAGCGTGTCCAGGCTGGCTGAGACGCCCGTAAACTGCGACAGGAACCTCTCGTCCTCGGACCAGAAGAGCCGGATGTCCGGGATCTTGAACAGCAGCATGGCGATGCGGTCGATGCCGATGCCAAAGGCCCAGCCCACCTGCGATGGCACGTTGGCATTGATGTAGAGCTCCTGCTTGACCACGCCACAGCCCAGCACCTCGAGCCAGTCGCCCGCGTAATACACCTCCAGCTCCCACGACGGGCTGGTAAAGGGAAAGTAAGCCTCCACCCACCGCATCCTCAGGGGCTCATCCACAAAGTCCGGGTCGTCTTTGATAGCCGCCGCCTTTGCTCTAGTGAAGATGTCGACCACCATGTTTTCGAGTGACCGCTTCAGGTGCTTGCCGAGCGCCTCAGCCTCCGCCGCCGAGTGATGAGCCTCCTGCAGTGGGTTTCGCTCAGGATGTATGGGCGGGTTAGGATCCTCCACTACTACGTCGTGCTTGGGCAGACGCTCGATATCCTCCATGACCGCCGCTGCAATGTCTCCGTTGGGCACCTTGTTGCGATCCCATGACCGCGCGCCCTCCATCTGATGGAAGATTGGGTAGTGGCTTCGGTCAATGGCGTCTCGTCGATACACGTCCGCCGAGATGAGGTAGCCGTCGCTCTCGTTCGCCCTAAAGGTATCCGCCTGATGCGCGCTGGTGTGTGTCCTCAACAGCAGTTTCTCATTGAGATAGTACGTGTCAGTGAGAGCCCGTCCTGGGTGATCTACCGGGAAACCCAGTGAGTCAAAGTTTTGCTTTGTCGTCACCACGGGGCTGTATTCGTTGTAGTACTTGTACGTTGGCTGCGGGAAGTTGGCCTGGATGATCTGCCGCGTGATGGCGATTGGGTGGTCATTCTGGAGATGGAGGCGCCTTGATGTTTTGGCGACAATATTTTTCGGCACGTTGAACCAAGGCTTCTGTGTGGGATGAGTGGCTCCGCGGATAGTCACTGTTGATGTTGATTCTTTAGACTCCGTTGAGGTAGCTGGAGATGTTAGATCCAATGCTTCATTAGAACCAAAATTGAAGTACACAGTATTATATCCCTTCCTTTCTCGCCTCGTCTAACAGCAGGCAATTCGCAGAGTGTGTCTAACCTTCAGAATAAAAACGATAGGCAAATCCCTGTCGCAACGCTCTTGAGCTCAAAGTGAGCTGCCGAGCTCTGAGTGACGGGCCAAGGCGGCACCGCATGCTTCCTATTCCGGCCAATGACATTGTTATAATAATAAAAAATACAAGACGCCTTCAATGCCTCATCCAGAGACGGCCAGAATCACCTGAATGTGTCCAGCACCGATTCAGCCGTGAAAAACTCACTCTCATCGGCCTCAAGTTTGGACGTCTGAGCTCATGCCATCCCACCAATGCCCGCTTAAACGCATATCGCCAAGTGGGGGAACCAAAAAGAGATCCGGGCTTGTTACCCTGGAGCTAGGCCTAAGGGCTGGCTTCATATCCACATTCTGCTTCATCGCCTCAACATTAATCGGATTGGCGAGATGGCCGAGTTGGTTATGGCGTCAGGTTAAGGCTACCTTAACAGCAATTCCTGGTGGAGCAATCCGCGTGGGTTCGAGTCCCACTCTCGTCAGATTCATTTTTTGTCGTTCATTGACAAATGGTGACTATCACATCGTTTTCTCTTTTTTTGGTATGTGTAAAATGTGTGGTATGAGTGTGCTTTTAGACGATATAAACCTCCCAACAACATCCTGTAAAGTTCATATGTACAGATCCAATCTCAAATATGACGGCCTACCTATAAATCATAACCCAAGTGCTATGCAATCCGTACCTGACTCCGAACAATGCAATCAAACGCCAGTCATAAACAGATCATGAGTCATGCTCATGGCCTTCATCCAATAGTCACTTAACCTGGACTCAGATTAACCACCTGAGGTTCCAAGTATAACAGTCTCAGGTCAGCCGAGTGATTATCCCGGCTGTCGTCACTTAGTACCGCTTGATGATGGCCTCGAGAACGCCCTCTGGGCTAGACGCCCACAATTTCTGCGCATGTGCACAAATCTTGAAATGCTTCAAGAAGTTGTCTCGCGAAAACACCCTGTCCCACGGAGCGGTTGTCGCTCTCGACGGAGCCTGCCCGGGAGCCTGCCCGGCAATACTCCTCTCACAGCCGGCACATGATATTCCATACTCGACCGTCCGGGCCCGCGGATCATAGTACGGCAGTTCGCACGACGCCATGAAATTGTGGATTGGGTCCCAAAAGGGCTGATGCTGCGAGCGTGCCGCGCTCGTGTCCAGCCGATCGCCGAATTCCTTCATGGCAGGGAAATAAGGCACCAGCTTGACACGGCCTCTCTGGTAGGACTTCTCCATCGAGTACAGTCCCGTGGTGTAGATACCCGGCAGTGCTTGGAACGACCGTTGCCGGCCGACTTCCGCGCGGGTGAGCCGAAACAGTCTCCGTACTTCGGCAACGGTCACCATTCTCGTCTCCGGGTCCTCCTCGATACACTCGAAGCAGCAGCGGATCCACGTCGGCAGAAAGACAAAGCCGCCAAACTTTCCGCAAAAGGTACAGTCCTGAGAACACAGCACTCGGTAGAAGTCCAGGAGGGTGACGTGAGCCGCGAGCCTCATCCGCAACAGCGCGCAGTAAGCCGTCAGGCCGTAAGACACGGCGGCTTTGTACTCTTTCAGGGAATCGACGACTTGCCGCGCCCGGAGGTTGACCCGACGAAGGTCGAAGAGCGCTTGCATGTCCATCTGACGCAGAGTCTGTAACAGTAATTCCACCGGCAGCCGGTCAAGGTCTCCCAAGCCCGCCCGAGAGACGATGGACGACGTCAAGATGGACGACCGCACCTTGGAATGGTCGCTGGGCCAGACATGGACAACAGACATGCCATAGTCTCGTCGGTGATAGCCTGTAGTCCGGATAATGGCGTCATCCTGCTCCCTCTCTAGCATTTCACGGGTCGTCTTTCGTGACGGGTGCGAGAGCGAGTGGAATGCTGAACCGACTGAGGCCATGTCTTGTCTTTTCTTCTTCTTCTACCACTCATTCAATCATGCAAGATGTTAAACTCAATTCACAGCACAAGCATAATGTCAAAAATAGCGGAGCAGCACAATCAATGAATGAAAGCGACGGGGCAAGACGAGCACAAACACAGGCATAAGGAGTAGAGAAGAAAAAATCAGATGCAAGAGTACGGGGGGCCCGAGAGCCGTGGAACAAGTTTGGCTCTCCCCCCGCCAGGTCTTGCTTTCACCGACTTGCCTATTTGACACGGGCTTCCCATACGTAATAATGCATCAGGACATGATTTCAACATACCACTCACGCCTGCAGGGAGCAGTGCCACGAGCTGGTTAGCACGCTGCTAGTAATCTAACGGATTAGCACATGCATGCATTGCAAAATCCCATCTGAAATACCTGTAAATTGTAATGAACGACATGCAAACCAATCCAGCTGCGACGTCCTCACCGCCTTTCGGCCCCGGGCGGCTGCGTTTTCTGCCACGCCGACGTCAACGGACGGCTGCAAATTAGCCGATCTGGATAAGAAAAATCTACGGGGCTGATAAAGTTGCTCCGTTTAAGTGCCAGCAGAATCAGACAATCCTCCAAGTATTTCCAATCAATTCACCAAGCTTGCAGTTTAAGCTGTGCCGGCTTCGCTCCTCGCCGTTTGTTCCTTTTGCGCCCGTCAGATCTCAACCCCCCTCTTCCTTGCTACCGCTACCCGGCTCCAGTTTTCGGATATCGTGGGAAAGGAGAAGAAAAAAAGCAGCTGAGGAAAAAAAAAAGAACGGGGAACTAGGGGTTGCGGAAACAAGTACAAAAACCCCGACCCAGAAACTCGGAAATAAGGGAAAGAGAATATATCTTGAATGCTTCCTCAGCGGAATGTCCCTTCCGTAGCTCTCTGTCGCCTCTGTCGTTCATTGAACCCTCTCGACTCGACGCTGTTGCGCAACCGGCAACGATGACCTCAGCATCCGCAGCTCAGACGGCCGAGCCGCAGCAGCTGCAAGCCGAAAAGAAGAAGAAGCTGAGAGCACCGGCCGTGCGGTATCCCTTCTGGTTTGGAGGAAGCGCAAGCAGCTTGGCCGCCTGCGTTACGCATCCATTGGACTTGAGTATGTTGTGCCTTTTACCTCCTTTTTTTTCTGCTTCTTGTCTTTGCTGCTGCGCCCTTCCAATTCCCGTGCTGACCTAGTTATAATACAATAGTCAAGGTACGGCATTTTGAGATGTGACCCCAATTGCATCCGCCGATGTTCGGCGCAACCCCCCCGTCGTGATATTCCACGTCCTGAATTTTTGAGAAAAAAAGCTTCATGTGAAACAATCGTTTTCCCTTCTTCTTCTAACCCTCTCGAAACCAGGTCCGCCTGCAAACTCGCAAGCCCGATGCGCCCAAGTCCATGAGCGGCACCTTTGTCCACGTCGTGAAAAACGATGGACCACTCGGCCTCTACAGCGGCATCTCGGCGTCGCTGCTCCGCCAGCTCACGTACTCGACCGCCCGGTTCGGCATCTACGAGGAGGTCAAGCAGCGCTACATCGCCCGCCACGGCGGCAAGGAGCCGTCGTTCCCCGCGCTGATAGCCATGGCCGTCGGCTCGGGTTTCGTCGGCGGCGTTGCCGGCAACTTTGCCGACGTGATCAACGTGCGCATGCAGCACGACGCCGCCCTGCCGCCGGCCGAGCGCCGCAACTACAAGCACGCCCTCGACGGCATGGTCCGCATGGCCAGGGAGGAGGGCGCCCTGAGCTGGTTCCGCGGCTGGCTGCCCAACAGCTGCCGCGCCGCCGTCATGACCGCCGGCCAGCTCGCCACGTACGACACCTTCAAGCGCCTGCTGCTGGACTACACCCCCATGGGCGATTCCCTCACCACGCACTTCACTGCGTCTTTCCTGGCCGGCCTGGCTGCTGCCACGGCAACGAGCCCCATCGATGTCATCAAGACCCGTGTCATGTCCACGTCGCACAAGCAAGGCATCCTGCATCTTGTAAGAGACATCAACAGAGCCGAGGGTATCCGCTGGATGTTCAAGGGCTGGGTGCCCAGCTTCCTGCGGCTTGGCCCGTAAGTCGACAAAGAAACCTCACCCCCTTGTGTGTTCCCTCATCCACTGACTTTTGACAGACACACCATTTGTACATTCATCTTCCTAGAGATGCACCGCAAGGTATATAGAAAGGTAAAAGGCTTGGATGAGAAAGCCACATAGACGACAACCGGCAGGCGAAAAATGCTTTAGGTAAGGGGAGAGATAAGACGAAAAAAAAAGGGCAATCAATCAGTCCAATGAGTGAGTGGATGGGTGACGGGTTTGTATAAAAAATGCGGGCGGCGTTTTGATAGATTTCTCGGCGGCTGTTTCAGTGCACATCACCTCGGCATTTCTCTGTTTCCATTCATCTTTCCTTTCCTTTTCTCTTTTCTTTCGATTCGCATTTTGTATTTTCTTGATGAGCACAAAACCACACTCACATCACAAGGGGCCGTGGCGCCCCTGACTCTTTCTGGACATATCCATACATAGACAAATTGGTAGAATGAACAAACGACTTGGCAAGAGGGTATCCATGGATAGTATTTCAGAGTGTCTGCTTTTGTTTTGCTTTTTTGCTTACATTCCTTTTTTTCTCGGTTTTCAGAAATAGAATCCGACTCACCTCTCTAATTAATACGCTGTTGGCCCCCAAAATATTGTACAATCCAGAAGCGTGAAATCATCCTTGCTCATGCGAGATAAGAAAAATAAAAAAAGGTTCCCAGTCATCCCATCAAACGCCCTCATCCGTTTACTGCCAAGAGTTGCCCTGGCTATAAGGTCCCGATCCGTATCCTGCGTTCGAACCGCCTGCTGCGGAGCCACCATACGACGTCGAGCTGCCGCCATAAGCCGTGCCATTTCCGTAGGCTGTTGCGCTGCCGCCGTATGAAGTGCCGCCTCCATAGGCCGTGTTTCCACCTCCGTATGCCGTATTGTTTCCGTATGGAGTTGTGTATCCGCCGTCCTGCCAAGGTGTGGTGCCGCCATCCATGTTCATATCGGGACTTCGGGGGCCGTCCATGTCGGTATCGTCTCCACCGTATTTCCTGGGATCCAGTCCCTTTAGCAGCCCTCCAATCTTTTGCTGCAATACTCGAATGCCTCCTTGGATAATCAAATCCGGTTCCATGGTTCCTGATGCCTCAACTTCGAAGTAGAATCGGTTCGGCACTGCGTCATAGTCAAAGGGCTCGCCTTCTTGAAGAGGTTCCTCCCACTGAGCATATTTGCTCTTGGGCCTAGAGCACATGTTAGATTACCACCCTAACCGCCACCTCAGAAAAAGATTGTCTGCTTACCATTCCTTCTCTGGGTCAGTATTGTTTTCGAACCACATGTCGAGATGGTGCAGCTTGTTGTGAGGGTCGTATTCGAAGCCAACTGCCGACGTCGGCATCCACTTTGCATGCTCCTTTGCAATGCCCTTCTTCGCAATACACGTAATCTTGAGCTCCTGATCCTTTCGCAGCTTGGCAATCAAGCACCCCAGACCCTCCGGATCCGTAATGATGGGAGTTCCAACCGAATTCGCATGACGTCCATCAGCAACCAGATCCCGAGCATAGACCTTCATGATTTCGTCGCTTGTGCACTTTGCGTGCAGCGTGAGGCTGACACTGCATTGCTCGCAGTACTGTTCACAGTCGCAGTCACGGGAGTAGTTGAGTTCGTTGACCCCCTTGGAGTCGAGAGGAATTAGGCCAAGTCGATGTGCGATGAACTCGTCGGCCAAGACAGAGCTGTTGACTTCGATTTCCACCAAGTCGATGGCGATTGTCGGCACTTCGGCCTGGATGATTCGTCGCAGGGCGTTGGCGAACGGCAGGTTCGTTCTTGAGAGCTCAAAGTCCACGCGTGTGCTATCGGCCTGGAGTACGGTAAAAAAAAAAACAGTCAGGCCAATACTCAACTATGCAACCCATGAGAATCTGTCATACCGCTGAAATCTTGACCTGGGGCTGCTCGGGCTCCCCATCCATAGCCATCGGATCATAATGCAAGGCATCCATCCTGACGAAAAAGCTGGCCGGACTCCGGCGCACGAAGGGCAATGAAGTTGGATTGGTTCGATTCGATCTTTTTTCCGTTCGAGCGTCAAAGAAAGCAAGGATAAGAAATATGCAGAAGCTTGCCGCGATGAGGGGGGCAGACTCTGATAACAAAGTGCCGTTAAGAGAAAGTGAAGGAGAATTGACAAGCCAGCAGTTCAAGGTGCAGTGTTGAGAACGCGCCCGCCATATCGATTAGGAGCAAAGTGAGCCGGAGTATTAGTAATTCCGCCGCTTATCGGGACCTCCCCAGCATGGCGATAAGAAAAAAAAAGTTCTCCCCGCGAAAGCAATTGAGAACTACAAGCCAGCAGCAGCAATTGGAGAAGTGCTAAATTCAGAAGCTTTTGAATCTCTTGATTAAAATTTCGATGCATCCCAGTTGCGCCATCCACCAACTGCCAACCCTAAGCTGAATACCATCACAAACAACAATTGCATAGAAAATCAGCAAAAAGACAAAAACACCAAACATGAAGATCAAGGCCATCAGCCGATCCGTATCGGCCCACCAGCCTCCCGGCACCGACACCGTCAAGCAGCCGCGAAACCTCGACTCAGCTGTCCACCCCTTTGAGCGAGCGCGCGAGTACAAACGAGCTCTAAATGCCGTCAAGCTGGAGCGCATGCACGCCGCGCCCTTCATCGGCCAGATGGGCCGGGGTCACGTCGACGGCGTCTACTCGCTGGCAAAGGACCCCAACTCGCTCGAGCGCTTCGCCAGCGGCAGCGGCGACGGCGTCGTCAAGGTCTGGGATCTCGCCTCGAGGGAGGAAGTTTGGCATACCACGGCGCACGAGAACATCGTCAAGGGACTTGAGTGGACTAGGGACCAGAAGCTGCTGACGTGCGCCGCCGACCGCACCGTCAAACTCTACGATCCGTACAACCTGCCCAGCGACTCGGCTCCGATCTCGTCCTGGCTGGGCGCCGGCGCCTTCACAAGTCTCTCTCACCACCGCTCGCGCAATGCCTTTGCCGTGGCGTCGAGCGTCATCTCCGTCTATGATCTCGAGCGGCACACAGCCGCCCCCGAGGTGCTCCACTGGCCGACGTCCACCGACACAATCACAAACGTCGCCTTCAACCACGTCGAGACGTCCGTCCTCGCCTCGTGCTCCAACGACCGCTCCATCGTCATCTACGACCTGCGCACCTCCGCCGCCGTCGCAAAGTCCGTCCTCACATTCGCCTGCAACCGCATCTCCTGGTCCCCCATGGAGGCCTTCAACTTCGCCGCCGCCTCCGAGGACCACAACATCTACCTCTTCGACATGCGCAAGATGGACCGCGCCCGCAACGTCCTCAAGGGCCACGTCGCCGCCGTCATGGACGTCGAGTTCTCCCCCACCGGCGAGGAGCTCGTCTCCGCCTCCTGGGACCGCACCGTCCGCCTCTGGAACCGCGACCGCGGGCACTCCCGCGACATGTACCACACAAAGCGCATGCAGCGCGTCCTCTCCGCCAAATGGACCCCCGACGCAAAGTACCTCCTCTCCGGCTCCGACGACGGCAACATCCGCCTCTGGCGCGCAAACGCCTCCCAGAGGCAGGGCGTAAAGTCCACCCGCCACCGCCAGGCCCTCGAGTACAACGACGCCCTCGTCCGCCGCTACGGCCACATGCCCGAGATTGCCCGCATCAAGCGTCACCGACACACGCCCAAGGTCGTCAAGAAGGCCGGCGAGATCAAGAACGAGGAGCTCAAGTCCATCAAGCGCCGCGAGGAGAACGAGCGGAAGCACTCGAGCAAGCAGTTCCAGGCCCGGAAGAGCGAGAGAGAAAAGATGGTCTTGGCTCGAGAAAAGTAATCACTTTGCGGGTTTCTACTATTGCTTGCTTGGTTTGGTCCTTGTTTAATGGAGGTCTATAAAATTGGCAAAAGGGGGTTTTAAACTTGGGATTTTGTCAAAGGTTGTTTGCATGGCACGGCGTTTAAGGAATGAGAATTCTTCTGGGAGACACCAAATAATTACTGTCTCAATCTGTAAAGCTAGATCTGCTGGTAGCATAGTAGGGAGATCTTTTATTTGTACATTTGTTTGTTCTCACCATACTACTATAGTAAAAAGAAACGCTACCAGTCTTCTCTTCAAATAAAACAACACATGTGAGAGATTGCTACCCTCCCCTCAAAGATTACAAGTGCATATAAGACGACATCACAGGCTAGACGTAAAATCTTAAGCAATCTGTCTTTGAAAAAGTTCATAAAAGACAAAACATATCGTTACTTTTCGTCTAGTCTTCATCGCCTAAAGTAACAACGCGGCACACAAATCAAGTGTTGCCAATCAATCAAGTAGAAAAAAAAAAGCAAAGGCAAATCCATAAGCAGGCTAAAATTCCGTATTTGCCTCTTTCTTGTGTCCCCTTTAAACGCCGTAAAGCTTGCCTCAAGCCGGATGAAGAACAAAAGAAAAAAAAGTCTCGGGAAAACCAAGCAACAAAGAAAAGAAAAAACAAGAGGGTGTTCTCGAGGCATACCAGCGCTCAGTCACAGGAGAGCTCGTGTCCACATGTGGTCAACGAGCAATTCTCTTCCGCTCCGTAGGTTGTAAAGAGTGTAGTCGTAATGAAGTTGTCCTGTTTCTCCCTGTATAGTAACTTATCACCCGCCGCCGTAAAAATCCCTACCCTTCCTCGCTTATCGTCCCAACGCCAAATTTGTTCCGTTCTTGTTGTACAACTAATGCATTGCCTGGCCTGCTTATCCCGGCGGATATCTTAAAAAAAAATCGAGAAAGAAGGAAAAGAAAAAAGGAAGAAAAAAAAAGTAACGAGAAGAGAGAATTAGAAGAGGCGGTATGAAAAGGGGCTTTAGACGCTGCCACGAGCAGCCTTTTGAGGCTTGTAGTTGGACATCTCGTCAAACCAGCCTCGCCCTTCGTTATAGCGGTAGGCGTGGAAGGCAATGCCATAAGGCTTGGGTTCGATGGAATAGAGCATGCCCAGGGGCACGTCCATGTCGGTTATGTCCTCCCGAGTCAAGTCCATGAAATAGGCCATCAGGACGCGGCAAACAGACCGGTGTCCGATGATCAGAACGTGGTCAGTGATGCGCTCAATCTCCCGGACCATGTCGCGGAGGCGGCTAATAACCTGAAGGTAGCCTTCACCGCCGACGCCCGGGTAGATGTAATTGAGCTTGTCGTTGGCACGCTTCTTGAACTCCTCGGGGAACTTGGCCGCAATCTCTTCGTATGTCATGCCCTCGAACTGGCCCGAGTTAAGCTCGTTGAGCATTTCCCAGTTCTTGACGTCGTAGTCGTCGTCAACGTCAAAGTATTCAGCCGTCTCCACGCTGCGCTGCAGCATTGATGTCCAGACGCAAAAGTTCTTCTCATCCACATCGCTATACATGTCTGGATAAGGTGGGGTGTTGTCGCCTGGGAGAGGGGGAAATGACGCCTGCGCCATCTTGCTCTTCTGCTCCATGATCCACTCCTTTCGTTTGTGCGTGATGAAGCGATGGAGAGCTTGGGCGTAGCAATGGCCTCGCTCGGTAAGAGCAGAATCACCACCTAATTTGCCAAGCTCGTTGTCGATGCTTTGGCCATGGCGGGTGATCCAAATTTGGCGGGGGGCGAGGTTGAAGCTGGAAAGGTAAGTGCTGAGCCCGCCGCTTAAAAATCCCTTGAGTCTGTGCTGAATCAACTTTCGCCCAACATCGACCATCTAAAGGAGGTTAGCGAAATGATGAAGAAAGAAAGGAAAGGCTTCTTGCAGCCTGTATACCACTCAACGTACCTGAATGTATTGCATATCGTGCTCTTCCTCATACTCTCCAAGGGGCTCGTATGCACTAGCGTAGGCCTCAACTCGGGCCTTGAAATCCGCGAGTGACTGGATTGGATCCTTATCCCGATAATCGGGGCCAGAAAGCTTCAGTCGCATGTTTGCTTCAAGCAAGTCTGGATCTCTGCAGATACTCTCGATAAACAAGATACCAAGCTTGGGTTCTCTCTGCTTAATGTGATCCACGACATGCTGTCTTCGCGCAATAGTGCTATTTGTAGCATCAAGGATACCCACGGCACCACCCTCGTTCAAAAGGTAGTCCAGGAGCTCGTCCAGGGTATCCATAGCCACCTGCTCTCTAAAGGCCGCAGCCTTTTCGTTCTTGGGGTCGAAGAATTGGGCAGATTGGTCTGCATCCTGCTGTGATTCGGCTTGGTTGAGATCGAATGCCGTAGGCTCTTCTCGGTGTCGCGGGCTCAACAAACCGCTAGGGGCTGGCATGCCATTCAGTAGAATCTCAGCAGCTTGAACCGGAGGATCAAGGCAGTCGGGTTCTGGTGCCAGCTTGGGGTGAATCGAGACCTTGCGACCAGCCGTCTTCCGCCGCCGATTGCCCACGTTGAAGATGCGCGATTCGTGCTGCTGCCATGTCAGATAGCGCTGGAGCTTCTTTGTGATGTATGATTTTCCGCGAGCCGGCAAGCCGACCATGACAATGACGAGCTTGGCGGCCACATCGCGCTGAGGTATCCGTCCATCAGGTGAAACCTTTGACCGGGTCATGCCCGGGATATTGAGAGTCGTCGCATGCGGTCGAACTCGGGGAGTCTGGCTGCCAGAATTCTGTCGCTGAGGAGGCCTATTGTTTTCCCGGTATATTAGCCTGCGTTCTTGGCGGGTGACGTAGTCGCCGTCATGGATTGAGCCTGATTTTATGGTGGAGAAAAAAAAACCCTCCGAGCCCAGAACAAAGGCGAAGCAAAATCGCCGGGATATATGGGGAATCCACCACAACAATAAAAGGACGTTTTGTAAGCACTCACATGCGTGGCGAGCTGGGAGCAGTCGACGTGACGCTTCTCGAATACGGCGGCGTCTCTGTCAAATCGTTCATAAGGTGCGCGACATTGACCATGGCTGGAATCGGTGCGATCGGGACCGGCAGCGTGCTGTAGACATCTTTGGCGGGGGGCGGCAGCACAGCCAGATGGTGGGGATGCTGCTGCTTCAGTTCGGGAGAAGCGGGCGAAGTCGACGAGGGAGAGGTGGAAGGAGGCGACGGCGGTGATGAGAAGAGCCGGTTGTTCATGACAAGCTTTGCGAGTGCCGATTGCTTTGCGAGTCGTCGTCCAGCGTCTGTTGCGAGGAGGAGCAGGTAAGCAGGAAGTTTTTCGATGATGGGGGCGCAACTCTGGCGCAGAAAAAAAAAGTATGACGAGGCGAACCAGGTGGGTTGGAGGGGGAACAAAAGACCCGGAAAAGAGTGAAGCCGATGCAATTAAAAGAGGAAAAGATAAAGAAACGAGATTGCGACTGGCGGAAGCGATGGACAGGTTACACACCTTCTCTGCTAAAAGACACTGCGGAAGGCATTTGGAGAGATACAGATGCAGGATCAAGATTGGAGAGCAAATGTAAATGTCCAGGCCTGTGTTTTGACGCAAACGGGGGAGAGCCTAGAAGGCTCGCACTCGCAGGGAAATAAATGGCCTGCAGCATTTGGCGCGTCCAATAGCGTGCTAGCCTGCTGCCGCACCCTGCGAAACCGGCTCGTGGGTTGGATGAGTGGGCTGGAGCGCTCTGTAGGGGTGTGCTGTGTTAGCGGGCCAGGGCCCTGTGCCAGCGGCGTTCCAGGGAGCGCAGTGCGAAGTTTGGGGGTCTGAGGTGGCCGCAAGTACCGGTACTTGCAGCGTGAGGCTTGCTAAGGGAGGGGCTGACGCTGGGGGTGACTGTGACCGGCCAGCGGACGGCGATATTGTGTGGTCGAGCGGTAGAGGGGCAAAAGGTACAAGGTACAAGTGCAGTCACAAGTGCAGGCACTGGTACAGGTACAAGCGCGGGTTGATAAGTGTTGGGGTGGAGTCGGCTGGCACTTTGTGGTCGAATCCGGTGCGAGGAGATCGAGTCCGTTTTGAGACTGGAAGAAGATGGAATAGGTACAGTAAGCTGGCTCTCGGTGGCCTAGGCGAGACTTGGACTGAGCGTGTGTGTGTAGTGTGGGAGAGCGAAGATGCCGTAATATATGGCCGACGTGAAACAAAGAACAAAGTCGCAGCAAATAACAGAAAAGGTTTCGTGGACGGCGAAAATGCTAACCGCTGCGTAATAAAATCTCGTTAGCATCATGCCGGCACCTGGGTGCATGAATAAATGAGATGCCAAAAGATAAGCTGGGATCCATAATAGGGCAGCGTGCTCGCGCCTCATCCAAAAAATCGCAGCCCACAATAATAACAACACAGGTGATTGATCAGGTGTGCGCGGGAGCCAACATACGTCAGAAGCCCGTTATATGGCCACCGGAAAGGAGGCTTTGATGACGGGAGAGCAACTGTGCCCAATTTGGATGATACGAACCGTCTCAGGATTCAGCGAGGTGAGGTGACGTTCCGGGTTGTTAGCCCGAACCAGGGCAAGTCGATCGATAATGACGGCGAAACTCGCTGAAGAGGACGAATAGCAGAAGCAGATATTATCGTCGAGGTTCGCCGTTGGGGCTGTGGACTCGTAATAAAGTACAAGTGTACAGAGGCCACCCTCTGAGTGGTGAGAGTTCGAGTCGTTCGCAGTCGAATATGTTCTCTTGTACTAAAGATAGACACCGAAACAAGGACAAGGGATGCTGTGGTTTGTTGATATCAAGCAGGCGTCTTATCTTTCAAGATGGGCAGAGAGCCTATGGAGCAGAAGACGAGTATTGAAAATCAGAGTCAAAAATGTAGCCTCCCACATGGAGCACCAGGGCTTTATACAAGACCACATAGACAACCCAAAAAAGGCTCCTACATACGCCTACATGTAACGACTCAGAGGTGCCAACGCCAAACTCCGTGCATGGCATGGCGCTTCGAATGCACCATCTCACCTTGGAAAAGACCAACCCACTCTACTCAGCCTATGCTCTCTTCTACATCGGACATATTCCTCGTCCCTCCATCCAGACAAGCGTTGCCAAGTGGGCGGCAGCGTGCCCTCCCTGGGCTGGGCCAAGCAAGTTACATGCCCATGCCCTCCATGGAGTATTGGATGTACATACTCCTTCGTACATGTCGTACTACCCATCTCTAACAATTTATACTACCTCTAGCAAGTAATAGTAAGATCCGTAGCATGCAGGCAAGCTGGCTCGCGTCATGCAGTTAAGGCGGAATACACGGCCCTAAGAAAAGAAGCGTATGAAAAGACGTCCATTTCAGCACCGAAACGGCCTTTGTGCCTCGTGTCCCTGTAGCTGGACCTGATCGGATTCGCGCCGAGAGACGGCCGGGCCTCGCTTCTCAAACGCCCAGGGGGGTGGCTTCAATTGCTTCAAATTTCCGCCGTCCGAGTCCAGTATTACGGGCGAACCAACTTGTTGCTGGTTGGCAGCTTTTTGCTTCCTTTTTCCATTGGTCTCTGATGATTTTGCTCCTGCTTGGCGCTCGGCGGCTTCTGTGAATATTTCTTCTGCCTTCTCGGGATACACACGCCTCCGCCATGTCTCATCCTTTTCAGCCTCTGGTGCCGCACCCCCAGTCTATCCCTTCCAAGGATCGATGTGGTGCTGCCTTGGATCTCTCTCTATCTCTCCATCCCCGCGATTTTCATTAATAGCAGCATGCCGTGCGCAACCACCAGCCGCAAGCCGCCTGCACGCCGCCGGAAGCTCCAGTGCCGGTGCTGCTCAGCTATCCCGTGTTGCCCGTCATCGCCCCCATCATATGCTCACAATGCTCTGTTTCTGTCGCTAACCGCGACAGCCTGCGAGATTGAGCGGTCGTGATGCTGTCAAGCCTCATCAGTGGACTTGTGCGACTACGTAATTTTGCACTCACCGACGGGGGCTGCGTGACAAGACCAAGGCATGCAAAATGATGCAGCTTGCGGCAGATGATGGCGATGGATGGACGCCAGCGATGATCCCCTTTTCCTCTCTTCTTGGCTTCGCCACCCTCACGTTCCCATTCATCGTTCTGCAGCAGTGACAACAGCGGGCAACGCAAAGGCTCCCCAAAAAGGCTGCTCCAGCAGGAGCAAGGAATTTGGCCGTTCCATTGGAGCACCAAGAGGGTGTCCCAAGCTTGTCTCCGGGAGGGTGTGCATATCTCATCCCCAGCTCAACAACCCACGGCCACCTCTGTACTTGACACGTGCTAATTTGGTTGTTCAACCGCCTTCTAACTGGTTTGAAATCCTCTGGGCCAATCATCATCGATTCCCCCCACGGGTCCTGTGGTTGTCTCGATCCTCCCAAGCTCACATCTCTCCAAATCCATGACCGCTCGTCCCAAAGCAAGGGCAGACCGTTGGCCGTAATCTTATCATGCTCTTTTGTCCTCCCTGCAAGGCATCAGTCATTGCTGTGCACTTTGTACTTGGTAGAACCATTTGGAACTGCGAAACCCATGTCTCACGGGTTTGTCAATGGACTTGCTCGACACCATAGCCCCTCATCTCTCCCGTGTCGCCGATAGCGGACCATTTTTCTTCGCGTAGTAGCATCGGACATGACGGATCAAGGCCCAGCTCGCAAAGGGCGCTCTGATGCGACTCGGGCGCTATGATTGGCAGGCTGGCCATTACCCTTCCTCTTCGCGTAATAATTTTTGGGCTGCGTGGAATTCACATGCATGCTGCAAAAACGGGAAATCTGATAATAACCACCACCCAGAACCAACGGCTCGTCACGACACCGGATGTGATTCATGTCGAGTGCTACCCATGCTCATGGTTCTTGTCCTCTCCCATGTACCCAGCACTCGTAATTGTGTCAAGGTGACCACGCCAGCCTCACTTTTCTTTAGCCACGTTTGACACTCTTTGCATCCTCCTGTGCCGTCTCGCTCTGCAAGCGTGGCCCAACAATATGCACCGAAAAAGCATGAAGTGTTGAGCCTGCTTTGGCAGAGGCACGGCATTGTTAGCACCCGGCCGACGTCATACAAGACCAGGGGGAAGCGAAACGGCTCGACTGTGTGCAAAAGTGAGTGGACGGAGCACTGCTCCATAAAAGTACCGGTACGCCGCCGTCCACGCACTAACTTGGTGCCTTCACCAACATGCCTTGACGTCTTAGTGCTTCGTAGTGAGGCGGATGGTTGTTTACAGGGGCTTCATCTATTGAATCGGTAGCGCACTCTCGCATCTCACGTCGATGTTGCATGGATCCAACGTAATATTAAGCCCATACGAGTACGGCGCTGAGCCTGAACCGTACTCGTACAGTACAGTACAGGCCAAGGCCACGGCTGAGACAAAGTGATGGCCTCAACAAGCCAAGACGTTGAGATTAAGGTGAGACCTGGTGGCACAGAGGACTCGTACAGAGCAGCGTGCGCAGATGAAGGGGGCTCAGAGACAAGTCAGAGAGACATGGCTGCGTATGCTTAATTTACGCGCCCCTTTTACCCCATCCAAGCACCAGCTGTTTGTCAGATGGTTTCACGCCATGGTAATATCCCAAGACATTGTCGCTGTTCCAAGTACGACAGCCTAAGCAGAAGGCATATCGCATATCTTACCATTTCTTGGCGGATGCTGAGGCAGACAGATAGCTAAGGCTTGGTGGCCGCCCCCTTTTTGGTCCACGCCCAATGGCAGTGCGGTGCTTGAGGGATCTGCCTTTGCCAGTCATGAGACAACGTGGGCATCTTGATGGCAGGTAGAGATGACAGCATCGCTGCTGCGCTGTCGTGTCAGGCGAGAAATGGTAGCCATTCCAGCCCCCATGCTGTGCTGTACTACTTGCTCAGATCGATCGCTACGCCATGCTGTTCGACGGCGCATCATCATGTGCCCTGCTGACGAGCGCGCGCGCGAACAACAGACGACCGGATATGGGGGATGGTTTGTGCTCGTGCTCGTGCTCGTGCCTGTAGTATACTGTATGCTGCGTTGATGAATCCAGCAGGATTCGGCGGTTATGCCCACCTTCGCTGAAGCTGGCGCGGCCCACGGGGAGTTTCTCCCGGGCCGTCCAGGGTTTGGCCAATTTCAGTGAGCCAGCCAAAAATCTCATCGTCTGTCGTATGTCAAAGACGAGCCTCACGCCGAAGCTTATTTCGGTGTCGGTGGCAGAACACGCTACCGTAGCTCATCTCTGTCGACCAATCTCACCACTTAATCTACGTCGCTCAGGCATGATAGTGGAAGCGGAAATCTGTGCCTTTAGAACAAGCCCGTGCTCGCATCCTCTCATATGCCCCGTGTGCTGCTCGTTTGTACCGCACCCTTCTCGTGGATATTGGATGCCAAGCTGCCGTAGAGGTGCTGTAGAGGTTGGCTGCTCGGTGTTTCCGGACCGGTTTGCATGCTGAGAAATGGATGATCCTTGTTGGTGTGAGTCTTCGCAAGCTTCGCAAGCTTCCCCAAAGGGCCAGAGTCGGCAAAGCTAGCATGGCTGACAAAATGGAATAATGAGCTGTAACATTAGTGCAAGTGATCGCTTCGGGGTCCGAGGGCACAAGAATAGAGCGTCTCCGGAGCATTTGTGACTGAGTGGGTTTGAGCACTTGAAATGGCTTGCGAAATCCGCACCAAGCGCCAGATGCGCAACGTAAAATGAGCGCAAGACCCTGATCGTCAAGCCAACGATCTCGGTGGGCTCGGGGGACCACAAAACTAAATGTTGCATCAGCTTGGTCTCTTCCTCCTGCTTGCCTCTCTCACTCCCACGCAGTGAATTCCGCAATAATGCCAAAATCGCCTGTTGTCATGCCCAGTAATAGAACCTGTATGAGTCGTACTTGTACGTACAGGTAAGGTAGTATCTGTAGTAGTACTGGGTAGCACTACCAAGACACTCGCTTCCCCCTCCCATCATACCCCGCGTAATACTCGCAAAGAGTGAGAAAGGACAGCGATCTTGAGCACGCGTGTTACCCAGACGGAGACGGGCGGATAAGGGATTCCTCTGACAAGTCCATATTTGCAAGATACAAAATGGGGGTCCCCAACGTAGTAGCTCCTCCTTGGTCTTTCTAGGCTTGCTAGGCCAGGTTTTGGGCGTGGGGGGCGTGACGCCAGCTACAGTAGCCCCGAATTCAGCGAACCATTTGCCGTTCCTGCGTTGAAATCACAGTTGAGCAAGACGATCGGTGCAAGGCTGACAGGGGAGAACGGTTCCGAAAGCGCAGCATGCAGCGTTGGTGGCGTCGCCCGATATTAAACGTTGGAGGAACAAGTGTTGGAAAAGCATGGGGAACAGCAGTTGGAGTTGCATGGAGCCTGTTCCCTAGGCTAGTTCGTGCGGAGTACTCTGTGCTAGCAACTGATGCTTAATTTGCAGTTGATGCACGAAGTAAAGTGGAAGTCGGATTTTTGGGTACTAGCTGCGGTGGCTGCAAGCAACGTTGGATGGAGGAAGATGTTGGATTACATTGCCCAATGACTTGATGATGGTGTCTTGGGTAAGTTTAGAAGGAGGTTCCCAAGTTGAAATCAGTAGTAGCAGCATGGGAGAAATTTGTGGAGGGCATTTTAGAGGGAACCACCTGCAGCCACAGCGCCTCAAACACTTCTAGAATTCCGCAAATTCCAAAGTCACCAACAAGTCTCTTGAGACTCGCCACATTTTTATGGTATTTTGTTCTTATTCAGCACTTAATGAGCAGATCATCTATAAATCACTATTTTTCTCTAAATGCCGTTTTTCACAAGAAAGAAAACAAACAAATGCTGTGTTACCATATGAAACTCGCCGTGACTCTATATCTGAGATTCAAGTGAAGATTTTAGGTGGGGCGCTGTGCCTGCCGATCTCATGGCCAACCAGCGCCTGCGTTTTCCCATCTAGTCTCCACTTTTCTCTGCGATCCTCACCGGCTTCTCACCTGAAATGCGCAGAGTTCGAACATCTCCAGTCCAGCTCAGCCTTGCCCATATCAAACGCACAATTTTCAAAAGCTACTCTGGTAAGCCTATTATATTCTCTCCAGCCTTGTCAAATTATTCTCTCATCATCCGGCCACCTTACAACTTGTCATCGGCATCTCATCAAAAAGAAAGAAAAAATTAAAATTTATGCGTTCTCTATTTCTAACAAATTCCCAAGCGAGCTGCCTTCAGCAACAGCCCCAAGTGGCAAGAGAACCCATTCATCTTATCGCTCCCACTTTGTGTCTTTGGACAGTTGCTCTTTAGAGTCTGGGTTAAAAGGTACTTTCAGGGCAACCTTACCCCGGCTGTTGGAGCTTCTGTGCCTGTTCAAGTCACGTTCAACAGATCGCCTTTTCCTGGCCAACCAAAACAACTATCGCCGTCGCCTAGGCAAACGAGACTCGACCTCATCAGAGCAGCGCCTAGCCATTTTATTTTCTTCTGAAATTGCTAGCACCTTCCCTTCGTTTCTGCTCCAAGTCGCCAAGTCTTAAAGTCTCCCAACCTATCAGAAATCGCAACCGATAGCAGTTGGCTGCCAGTTGCTTTTTCACACGTGGGCTGATCCAAATCATCCCCCCAGTAACGCATTCAGGCTACCCTTATCTTCTTTTGACGCATCATAAGCCATCAAAGGGTTTCCTATTTTATATCCTCTCACTACTGCCAAGGCACCTGAAATCGCGAAGACAGGATAGCTTGTGTCCACTGGTGATTCGAACACATTCTCTTTTTCTTGCAAAGAAGTCCTCGTCAGCTGAATCCAACCCTTTGCCTTGAATCTATCCAAGCAGAGAATCATCTCCTCTTCCTTGACGAGGACGAACCCAAACACGACAGATCATTATGGCTGTCGAGATGGACTACTATGAAGGAAATGGCGAGGCAGGACTTGACCTTGAGATCAAAGAACCCCGTCAATTCAGAGGCGCCTCGCCTAATCCATTGATCGATGATCTTCGAGCTCAGAACCTGCCTCGAGGCGTGCTCATCCCTCTGAAAACGACCCAGGAGGTTCGCCAAGACCACACTATTGTTCAGGCGTACATTACAAGAGCTCCAACCAAGTCCGCCAATGACGTTATCACGCAAGTATTCATTTCCATGCTCACAATCCACTGTATGCTAACCAACCTTTAGCCTCCTGCGCGACATGTGTCCTGACGGTAACGCTAATACCTTACCGCACCTTCGTCGATGCGCAAAGCCATCAGATCTCCCTGCTCATCTCAAGACGCAGTTGATGAATGACACACCTGTTGGACGGCAGATTCACACTGCAAAATCTACCTGGATATACATCATCGTCGGAGAGGCCAAGGACTTTTCCCAAGAGGAACTCATTGAGCTGCTGTCTGGCGTGGAAGGAATCGAGAAGGAACCCTTCATAAGTCTCATTCCAGTTCCATTGTTGGCACCGACATCCCAGGTCCAGGCCGCCATGTGGTCTTCACAGTTCTGGCCAACTGTCTATCGCAAAAATAACCCTCTGGGACCACATCCGGGTATGGTGGCCCGTGGCACTGACGACATCAAGCATGACACGGCAATTTGGATGGCATTAGCCCATCGCGTCGCCCTTCAAGCCAAGGAAGCAGGTATTGGAGAGGCAATGGGTGCCGTGATTGTCCAGAGAAGCGAAAGCGGTACAGAGCTCGTTGGACTTGCTGGCGATGCCAGACACCACCAAGGAGGTGCCCTAATCATGGGTGGCAACAATCCCATGTCACACTGCGTCCTGCGCGCTATTAGCATGGTGGCTCAGAAACTCGTCCGATACGAGCGATTGGCTACCGAACAACCGATGGAGTACGCCAATTTGGATTTCGACGCCTTCCAGGACGTGCCCTTAATTGAGCTGGAAAGAGAGTGTTACAAGCAAGAACACCCAAACAGAGACGGCTACCTATGCCACGGACTGGAGCTCTACGTTACTCACGAACCATGCGTGGCGTGCTCCATGGGTGTGCTCCACTCACGCATGGGAAAGGCGGTATTCTGCAACCATATGCCTCAATCAGGCGGCCTGAGCTCAGATGATCGTCCTGATGGAGGTGGACGAGGATTGGGTCTTTTCTGGAGACGAGAGCTCAACTGGAGCTTACTGGCCTGGGAGTGGGAGAGTGACGGCGTACCTGAACTCCCCTCTGTTGACCCAACCACTCACGTTTAGGATTACCACCTCCGAGGACGATATGAGACTCGACACTGCCCTCGCTGGCTGGAGCAGTGCAGGACGATGGAGTCCTCCGGGCAGGGGAACGCCCAAGCTACGTGGTATGGTTTTGGTTTTGGTAAAAGTATAATGCGCGGTTGCTGCATCGTGTTGCGTCTGTTTATACGAGTAATTTATGATGGAAAATGCATATTGCTACGACGCTATTGGCGACGACCGAGAGGAGTGTTACAAGGAAAGGGAGAGGGGTTAGATAATCCTCTGTTCGCTGAAGGGACTCGGTACGAATTACGAGGTATCAGATTACTTTGTGGAAAGTTTGTGATTTTTAGTACGGCATGGAACGGCGAACGGATGGCTGAATTGGCATTGGCAAAGATGTGTATTAGTAGCTTAGCTCATCAAGGGAGCAATAAAAAAAAAGGGGGCATTTACATATTCTTGATGTATGGAAAATGGGGAGATGCGAAGGCTTTCAGCTTGCTGAGACTCGTGTTGACTGATTTACACTCGGGCTTTTACACTTTATTACAGGGTAGGTTCATGTTCATACACACCTTGCAACAGCCTCACATATCACATCTCTAACGCTCTTCATCACCAACAATAATACGAAGCACAGCTACTACGCTTGGAGGGCTGGGCGGCAGAGATGCCCCAAAGCTGCCCTAACCACCGACATCACAGGGATCCGGCGCCTCACTCTGCTGAGGTCGCATCGCGGCAAATGCAACAGACCCCGGCGTCTCCACAGGCGGGAAAGCGGGCAGCTGCCCCTCCTAAAGTTTGCGCGAATCACGCGGCTGCTCTGCCTTGCTCTCCAAGGGCAGAACCCCCCCCCCCCCCCCCCNCTTTCGCCTTCGCTTCCTCGCCTGGCATCTCTCGTCTCTCCGCGCAGCTCCCGCAAAGTCTCTTTTAAAATACCGACTGTCCGAGCGCCCGCTCAGCTCCCAAAGCCCGGTCGGCCTCTTCCTCGTTGGCTAATCGCCATGCCATTGATGTGAAGTTGATGCGCCTTCGCCCTCAGCCTTGTGCGAACATCATCGCCAACGGCATAAGCGCGGCACGCTCCGAGTTTGGCCCCGAGACGATTCTCTCCCGACGCCGCTTTGGCTGTGTGGTGCGGCTGGCCGTGACCAGGCTGCGATCAAGCCCTTTCCGAGCTCGCACCGCAGCGCCGAGCCTGGCGCGAGAATATTATGACCTGGCCCCTGGCTCGTCTGTTTTCAGGTTTGGCTTTATAACTTACACGACGCTCAAGACCAAGACCATGGGCAGCAACAACAAACGACCGGCCTCTACTAGCGCTGCGGCGCCGAGCCTTTCGAAGAAGAGGAAGACGGACAATATGCAAAAATACTATGCCGTACAGGCGGGCTTTGTCCCCGGCGTGTACCTGACATACTCGGAATGTCAAGCGCAGACGGCTGGCTTCAAGGGCGCTATTTGTGAGTGGTCATTCTCTGGCGAGTCCACGACGAGCCTTGGGCGATTCAGCGTTTCTAATAATTGCCCTATTCTCTATAGTCAAATCCTTCATTTCTAGAGACGATGCCGAAGCGTTTGCCGCTGGGAAAAAAGTTGCTGTGGCCGATGAGCCCGCGAAATTCTATGCCGTCGCAGTCGGCAACCCCACGGGCATCTTTACAGACTGGTCCGAAGCTTCAAAGTCCATAACCGGCATCAAGGGCCCCAAGTACAAGCGCTTTGGAACCCGCGCAGAGGCCGTCGCATACATCCGACAATATGGTAATCGAGAGGCGATAGAGGCTTTGGGAGAGAAGGTGGTGGAGCCGGTGAAGAAGGTCGAGGTTGAAGAAGAGCCTGTCACCATTAAAAAGTTTACTCCCATCCAGGAGGTGGCCACGAAAAAGCCCGCAGAAGACGTTCTCGACGTATGGACAGATGGAAGTAGTCTGGCCAATGGCACAGCCGGCTCCCGCGCCGGTTTAGGCGTCTACTTTGGAGACAAGGATCCTCGCAACCTGGCGGAAAGACTACCTGGCGAGCCACAAACGAACCAGCGAGCGGAACTCATGGCCATGCAGCGCGCCCTGGAGATTGCGCCGTTGGAGCAGCATGTCCGGATTCACAGCGATAGCCAGTATTCGATCAAATGTGTGACTGAATGGGCGGTCGGGTGGAAGCGAAAGAATTGGCTGACGGCCAACGGCGAAAAGGTAAAGAATCAGGACATTATACGGGCCGTCCTCGACAAGATAGATGAGCGAAACAAGGCGGGTGGCCGAACCTACTTCCAATGGGTAAAGGGCCATGCCACAAATGTTGGCAACATTGCTGCAGACCGGTTGGCCGTTAGAGGCGCCAATCTTCCCTGAGGCCAGCGGTATTCTGCCCCCTATGACCGATAGAGATGAGAGTAATGTTTTTTGGGGGCCATTTCCTCCCTCTTTCTCCCGTTTGTTTCCGGCAGTGCTGTTACAAGATACAGACTGCGGAGAAGATACGAAGGTGTTACGGGAAAAGCATTCATACCACGGAGTTGGGCATGAGAATTAATGATTGTAACGGCAACTGGAGGGATTTGTGAACTTGTAGGGTAATTTACATATTAGCTGAGGAAGGTCGTGAATTGATACCTGGAGTTTCGCTGTTAATGTTTGCTTGAGCGGCTGTCGTTTCCCCCAGTCCGAGCTTTTACAAATACTACCAAGATTTCAAAGAAAATAGAAAGAAGATAAGGAATAAAAATAGATAAGCCTCGGATGCGACTCTGCCAAGTCAGGATGACTCTCTCGCCGACATGTACATATTTTTTACATAACTTCTAGGTATCTAGCATCAGTAGGATTGGTTGGCTGCTCTACAGGGATATTGTGACGAAATCTTTTGGATCGGGAAGCCAAGGTGTCTTGGTGGTGGAGAATTTTTTCTGGGCTGACTGGACAAAAACGCCACTTACCGACATTGTCGCCAAGAGTCACCATCTCGAGATTTTTCCTGACCGACACTCTTGAACCATTCCTTACTCTGTGCGCGTATTTGCTGCTTTTCAGAGATTGATAAGATTGAATCTTGACGTTAATTGGGCTTTTCTGCCTCTCTTATCTGCTCTACTATACCGGCTTTGCGCTTTTGTCTCACCTGAACCGGGGAACCTTTTCTTCCGACTTTCTCCTTGGGGCGAAATCCTAAGGGAGCCTGATAAAGAGAGTTGGGGGGCGCGCCTTGGCGAAAGTTATGGCGGCTGCGGCCTTTATCATTGCTGTTCACTCTTCACGTTGCTAACAATTAGCTGAGGCGTCATCACAATGGCCAACATCTGGGCCGTTCCGCTGGCGCTGTCCAACTTCAACATTGTGGTTGCGTTTCTGGGGGGGTTCATATCGCTGTTTGGGCTGGTGTCGTATCTCTTGAAGGAAAATTACTACTTATCGGAAGCTCGTGAGTGCTCCTCTCTTCGCCCATGGTTATTTCTTTTCTTTTCTTTTCGCTGTCTTTGTTTGTTTGTTTCTTTCTGCATTTCGGTGGAGATTGTCTCAGCTGTTTGGCATGCCCTCTGCGAGTTGAATTGATGTCTCTCCCTCCCCCACAACACGCCGATGTCCTGTGGTCTGTATTGGGTTGCTAATCGCATGATACAGTTATTTCTCTTCTCTTTGGAGTTGCTTTTGGGCCTCATGGAGCGAATTTCATTCGGCCGGATGCCTATACTGAATGTACCACGCCTGGCGGCCTCGACGTCGAATGCGCGGACAAGCGTCTGAGCGACATCACGCTCAACTTCTCGCGACTTGTCCTGGGCGTGCAGCTAGTTCTTGCAGGGGTGCAGCTGCCAAGCAAGTATCTGTGGAGAGAGCGCAAGTCTCTTGGGTTGCTGCTCGGCCCTGGCATGGCCTTCATGTGGATTGCCACGAGCCTGCTTGTCTGGGGCTTTGCCGGGACGCCAAGTTTCTTACACGCTCTCGCAGTAGGCGCCTGTGTCACGCCTACGGATCCTGTGCTGTCTGCTGTTATTGTCAAGGGGAAATTCGCCGACCACAACATCCCCAAGGAGCTGCAGAACCTCATCGTTGCCGAATCCGGTGCCAATGATGGATTGGGCTATCCGTTCCTCTTCTTCGCCCTGTATCTGATTAAGTATGTTGGCTCTGGAGCTACCTCTGGCGGAGGAGGCGAGGCCATGGGGCTTTGGTTCACGTACACTTGGGCGTACACGATCCTCTTGAGCATCATCTATGGTGCGGTAGTGGGATTGCTGGCCAAGGAGCTCCTCCGCTGGGCTGTGAAGCGCAACTACGTCGACCGCGAAAGCTTCCTCGTGTCTGCCATATCGCTAGCCTTGTTTGTTCTTGGCACATGCGGGCTCATTGGCACAGACGACGTTTTGGCGTGCTTTATTGCTGGAAATGCATTTACTTGGGACGACTGGTTCCGTCTCGAAACATTGGACGACTCTCTGCAGCCTACAATCGACATGCTCCTCAACGTCACCATCTTCTTGTGGTATGGAGCGTATATTCCTTGGACCGAGTTTCGCCACAACACCATCATTCCTATTTATAGACTCATACCTCTCGGCATTGCAGTGCTGCTCGTGAGGCGCCTCCCATGGATCTGGGGTATGCATAGATGGATTCACCAAATTACCGGCACGCACCAGGCTCTCTTTGTTGGCTTCTTCGGCCCAATTGGAGTCTCTGCTGTGTTTTATTTGTTCATTACTTTGGAATTCATTGAAAAGTTCATGAGTGATGAAGACGGGAACCCAAGGAGCGACGTCAAGGAACTGGGCGCCACGGTGAGAATTGTGGTTTGGTTCCTGGTCGTTTGTAGCGTTGTAAGTTGCTCTTTATTCCCGAAATCAAGGTTTGACATGGCCTTATTAACCACTAACTTTATCAGATTGTCCATGGCTTGAGCATTCCGCTGGGCAAAATTGGTTACTTGGCCCCGCGAACCATTTCCCGTGTTCTCACCGAAAACAGCAACGGCGGCAATGTGTACTACGGCACAGCCATTACTACCATGTCCAGATGGTTCTCTGTCGCAAAGGATACCGAGGAGATACCGGTAGTAAATAACCCTGCCGTCCTCGGAAGCATTATTCGTACGAATAATGACGCCACTTCGGAACCTGCAAGGCCGCGGTCCACGCCTCCGTCTGATGCAAATACACCGAGAATCGTTTGGCAGGATCTCGAGCCGATTCGGCGAGTGAGGACTGACGGTTCGAGGAGGAGCAACCCCCTCCCATGACGAACTGGCGTCCGTCAAGCCGACCGAGTCTGTATTCCCGGGATGTGTTGGCTTCTACATGGCGCTGGGTGAGCTGAGCATGTAGAAGCCAAAAATATGCATATTTTCCTCCTCCCAAAAGTCAACTTCGTCGGCGTTCCTGCATTATGCTTATTTTGGGCCTATTCTCGATTATTTCCGTACCTCATGAGTGATGGCTTACGCCTCTGGCCAAAAGCCTTGATGCTTATACTTTCGCATACTTTCTATAACGTACCCATTTTGAGTGCCGGTGGCTTATTCCCGCGATGATTTTACCTCACCATGCCTCTTCATATATAGATGTATATAGGCAGCAGCAAAGATCTCTTTCGTCTGATTAATTTAGATAACAAACAATTCAAGCATAATACAAAATACCCAATAGGGCCAGCGTTCAAGGAGAGCGGAAGCCTTTTTTCATCCGTGAGGCCGTTCCGAGTGTGTCATGATCTTCCAGTCTAACTGCATACAGGCAAGGGGTTCGGTAGCAGCCGTTATAACTCGTTCAAAGTCAATTCCCAAATCCCCAACAAACCGCAGCCTCAGCAAAACACGCGTCGTTTCCATTTGAAATCTGGAAACTGTGACATGCTGGGTACGAAGGAGTGCTCCGATCGAAAGGTGGCATTTATGGGGCAGCTTTTGTGAGTGGGCATTTCATGATGTATTGGAGGGTTCGCTTGAGTGGTCTTGGAATTCGCGATAAGGCCAGCAGCAGGCGGTAAAACTCAAATCAAGGGCTAAAGGCAAGATTGGCAGAGGATGTGCCTGGTTTTAGTTCCGGTGGCGCTGTCGGGCTGCTGTTCATCAGTGTCCTGGCTTAAGCCTCGAGATACTGTATACTTGGATGGATGGATGCTGTGGCTGGAGATTGGAGGGCCGATGATGACAGAGTGCATTGCATTGGTCTCGTGGCGCGAGCTCACAAGGGCCCTGTTGCAATTTACGCAGGTACTTGGGTGGCCGGGGGTATTGGATTAGCCGTCCGAGGACAGTATTGCATCGTCGTCATTCCTCTGCCTCGGTATTCATGGTCACGATGCTTCGTATACTAGGTACTATAGACAGGTAGATCCGGGGAACGTCACGAACACGTGGCTCTTTGACAGCTGGTGGGTTCAACAGAACAGAACAGAGCAGAGTCACAGCTTCGGCCTTGCCAACAGTCGGAGCTGAATCGAGTCCACGATTGCCGAGTCAGCAAGTATGGGGATTAATACTGTAGCAACTCTTTGGGGTTTGACGAAGCGGTGCCAAGTCGGCCAATGAAGGACAAGCCAGAGTCAGATACCCTTGGCAGAAGCGGCGGACGAGTTGCGCGGCGAATCTATGACACTGTATGCGTCAGCGCCATGCTATTGAACGACTTTAAAATGGCTGCATATGCACGGGCAAGGGTTTGTCTCTCGCGGATGGGGCACAGTGTGTATGACGACAGTTTAGAGACGGTGTACTACAGTATTATGTACACTGGTGCATCGTGACGGGCCAGTGAGAGCGAGCCTTGCCGGTGGTGTGCAGCGCACACATGCTGGTGTGTATATTCTCGCAGCCCTCAGGGCGCCGGTGGCCTCGATCGCTACCTCCAGCGCCTGGCAACTGCGGTGGCGACTCAGGTATCTGATGCTAAGGTTTTGAAACGCAGCGGCCGACCGCCAGACGCATCGCGGTACAAAGTATACTCCAGGTGGCCTCAGTGCACGAATAAGCTTCTTCAGATTCCAAGCTTCTGCTAAGCATTACCGCTGGCAGGTTTATGCATCTCAACTTCGACTTGCATTTTTTCGAGGAGCCTCACGCCCGTCGTTGCCGGAACGCATAACTTTGGCCTCAATGCTGGTCCAGCTGCTGTCCACTCACTGTTTGCACTGCCCGCTGCCCACACCGTGCCTATAACGGGGGCCCCAGTGGATTGTTTACTGCTACTGTACGAGTACAGCGGTCGGATTCTTATCGGCGGCCTGCATCTTGTCTTGTCTCCTCACATCAACCATCTGCATTCTCCGGTCATTTCATCTCATTGCATTGCACGATCAAAATTCACAGAAAACGACGCGAATAGCATCAGAATACCGCACGACACTCTCCTTTCCCTCTCACGTCGGGGCCGACCAAGCGCCCCAACCGCGGTCTTCTGACCCTCTGCACTAAAACACAGGTGAGTGAGTGAGTGTGTGCGCGTGCTTGCTCTCCGCCTGTTTATCGGCTGGCTTCGCCGACGTTCGTCGACTTCCGCCCGGTCGCCAGAAAAAAACCCTCTCTCCCCTTCTCCCATATTCTCTCCCTCAAACCTCCCATCCACCACCCCTGTTTCTCGCTCCCAGGCTGCCTTGTTTACCGTGTCGCTGCCACCGTGCCTTTGGAAAACATGCAACTATAGGGCTTTTGCATCTGGGACAATCGATTTTTCACCGGCCTCGACGATTGTTACCCCCCAAAAAGGACCCTTTTTTTCTCCTCCATCTCGCACATAACGTCTTCGACTCCTAAGACACACCCCCACACTTTCGAGCCCAACACCGTTATCTCGACCAGCTTATCTGCGAATCGCACCGCTGACACAAGGGAAGAGAAAAACAAACGACGAGACAGGCGACAAAAGCAGGCTCCTGGTCGACGGCCGCTTCCATCACCAGCCGCCGTGACGCAGACGCGCACACCAGATCGCCCCTGCCAATCATGGCCTCGACTTCGACTCCATTTCGATCTGGCGCTGGCGATCCACTCATTGCACGAGCACAATCAATTCCCAGAGACGAAGAAATTCGAGATTTGAACGATGACATGATTGCCGCCTCAAACACCTTCTTCAGCCCCGACGATCTCCAACAGCACATGAGCGCCATTGACACCGACCATATGAAAAACTTCTGGGACGCGCAGGGACTTGTCGCGACCGGACCCTTCCTCGACTCGCCCAACGGCTCCCTTTTTGACGAGGAGTACGATTCCGGCTCTGCGTCTCCCCGGGCACCCGGTAAAGCAGTAGATACGTCCAACTTCGAATTGAGGACGAATGCTCATCTTGATTTGATGGCCGCCCTTCGCAAGACCGAGATTTCTCCATTTGCTCTCGCTGGACAGTCGTCGACCTTTCTTGGAGCCCCTGAAAACACTGGCGCATCGGAGCTATTTGATTTTGGCGGACGCAACGAAGCCGTGACGGACCGGCCGTTCGTTTTCGGTGCTGTCCCGGACGGCTCTGCTGCAGCAGCATTCGCCACCCCGACCAACAGCCCGATGAATGTGGAATCGCCGAGGTCAGAGAAATCAGGCCAGCAGCAAGAGAGTTCGGTATGTTGATATTTTGTTGTTTTAATTTTTACTTTTTTTTTTGTGTGCGTGCGTGTGTGGCGGAACATCATGACGGGAAAATGAAGAAATGGCACTTCACAAAAGTATTGACTAACATTCACCTAGCAGCCCACAATGGCCATTCCGAGAGGACAAAAGAGAGCGGCGGGCCCAGAGTTATCACCACACAGCGTCATGTCCTCCAGACCTTCATCCGAAGCAGACCAAGATTGGCCATTTTTCATGCCTGACTTTTCGCAGACCGGACAGCCGCCTGCCCAAGAGCAAATGCACCAAGCCTTGCAACAAGAGTACATGCAACAAATGCCAGTTTCCGACAACCCCGTGTTTACCTACACGGGTGAGTATGGGCTGCACATCCAGGAATCTACGCTCAAATCCCGCGTAGAGACGCAGATGGCGGTAACCATGACACTGTCTCATCTACCTTTTGGCATCACCAAACTACATTTGCCTCCCCACACGATTTCCAAACCTAAACTCAGGGCCAAACCCCTTCCGCAGCCGTCCCCCGATACGCTGGAGCTGTATGTCAGCTTGGTTTGCACGACCCCCATGGATCAGCCTGAGTTGAGAAAGAAGGCGCTGGAGAGAGCTGCCACGGTTCCTCACGACTATCTTCCTTCTCAAGAAGAGGCTGAGCACGAGACACAAAATGGCTGCCAAATTCGCATCTGCAAGAAATGTATCGAAAGAGAGCGCAAGCGAGCTGGAAGAAAGAAGAACCACACCAAGTCTGACGAAGAGAAATCCTGGTATATGGATGAATCGCGCCGCATCATTATATTCAACACCAAAGAGATGAAAGATTGGCGACCCCCCAGCAACGAGAAGGAGAAGGACTCGGAAGGACCATCGCAAGCAGAGTTGTTCCGACAGTGTCCCACCGCCATGCAAGTTGTGGTTCCTATGCGACTCGCATGCTACTGCCGTCACCAGAAGGAGAAGACGGGCTTCAACGTCATCTTCACATTCAAGGACTGGGAAGGCAAGGTCGTTGCACAGGCCATGTCCGGCTCGATTATGATCACGGACGACCACAAGACGGTGGTCACCTCACCCACGGACGATGCTCCTGAGCTTGAGCCCCAAGGCCCGGCCAAGAAGAGGAAAGCGAGCACCCCAACCCCTACCAGAGTTCCCCAGGCCTTGACCATGACGCCCTTGGATACTTCACCAAACATGGCTTCCCAAGGCGCTTCCACGCAGGTTACCTCCGCGGTCACCTCGCCCTTCGCTCCTAACCTTCATTCTTTCCAACAGCCAGAAGCCGTGCTTGGTGCGGTTACCCCCCAGTTATCGGCTTCCAATGGGTCCCCCGTAATGAACTCCATAACCAACGACCCGTGGTTTGCCCAGCGACGTTCCCAGAGCATGGACAACTTGTCCATGGATAGCTTTGTCACAAACAACTCGGTCATGACTGGGCTCTATCCCACGCCAGTATCATCCAGCTCTACACGCCCTCCTAGCCCGAGCAGTATGCGGAGTGCAGTCAACCTGGTGCCACATAACCCGGTTACCCAAGCCTCGGACGCTGATCTTTATTCTCTGGGTGTTGCCGCTAGTAACCCGCCAAGAGCGCAGTCCACTGTCCACAAAATCATTCCTGCCGAGGGCTCGCTCAATGGCGGCATGGAAGTGACCGTGCTTGGTGCTGGCTTCTACCAGGGACTGGAGATTTGGTTTGGCGACCACAAGGCCACTACAACTACCTTTTGGAGCGAGGCATCACTTGTATGCCTGCTGCCTCCTTCTACGGTTGCTGGCCCAGTTCCTGTAACCTTTGGGCCGCAAAGGGCCGCGGCACCGCTGGGCATGCAGCCTCCGGTGTTTACATACATCGACGACAATGAAAACCAACTCATGCGCGCAGCCATGTCGTTCTTTGGCCGCAGATTCATTCCTCCCATGAACATGAATCTCAACCTGCCCATCTACAACGCTTATATTCCAAACCCGCCCATCTTGCGAAAGGTACAGGATCTGATGGCTGCCATGCCCGCCATGCCCACCATGCCCGGTGGCCGCCCAGATAATGCAAGCGACGATGGCACAAAGGCGGACGGGCGCTGGTGGGATCTCTCGTCGTACATGAATACTGCGGCAGCTCCTCCCGCTTATTCTGACATCTACCCAGGAAAGGATGCGGACGCGAAGGATATGGATTCCAAGGCTGTTCTATCCGTGGCCCGAGCTGCCGCTGATGCCGAGGCGGATTTGAAACGCTCCATCCGCCATGACGAGTCAGAGTCCTCGGCTGCTGCGGCCGTGTTCCAATACGAGGACGAGGCGGAGTCATCAGCTTCTGCAGCCATGTTCCAACATGATGAGTTTGAAGATGATGAGGAGGAGGTGGAGTTGGTGATGAGAGGCAAGGCTCCGGCTGTCGAGCCCCCTGCAATCCTCGAGATTGGACGCAAACATGCCATCACCAAGGAACAGCAAGAGAACTTCTTGCGAGCCCGGGAACAGAAGTTGAAGAAGATTAGCAATGATCGAAACCTCTTCTTCATTTGGGTAAGTCGAGACCATTATTTCTCTATCTTCAATCCAAAGTCAGTAACTAACAATTTCTCTTTCTACCAGATCCCTCTTCTCTTGGTGATGATTTGCGCGCTGCTTTACAGCTACTTCCCCGAGCTTTTCCCTTTCATCTGGGCTTCTATCAGAGCCATCGTCCACACCCTGTTTTCTTCACATTCTTGAGTGATGAATTCCGAACCGGCAACGTTTAGTGCTGCTAACGACATGCCACGATGAAGAATAACGGCCAAACTTTGTACATTTATCTCATTTCTTTCATCTCATTTCAGTTATATCTCTATTGATGAAGACTATAACGAGGCATGCGTGCTTGCTTATTTCATCTTTCTTGCCATGTTCTTTTTCTACCGCTCATCACGAACATTATAACACACCATTTGTTCCTCGCCTTTGTTTCCTCATTTCGACTTCATCCATACCATACATCATGACAACACATACAAAACAAAACGACAACCAAAAAAACCGGGAAAAAGAAAAAAAGAAAAAAAAGCGACGGAAAGACACAAACAAGAGACAGACAACGTGATCTGGACTTGGGTGATAAGAGGAATGAAAGAAGGATATCGTTGCTATACCGGTGAAAGAGCGGGAAAGAGAGAAAGTCTGGTTTTGTTTTTTTATTCGCATGGAAATGGACGGAACGGGATGGTTAATGGGGGCTGTGCAAATCGGGATGGGTTTGTATGGTTTCCTTCGGGCTGGGATATTAGGATAATTTGTGTGACGTTTTTTTTTTCTTACTTAACTTATGGGAGTTTTCGGAGGGGGTTTTAAGTTCCCATACAGAGGGAATTTGGGCAAATAGCGTTTTAGATGCTTTCGGTATGCGGCACTGCACGACTTTTTTTCGTTTGACTATTGTTGTTTTCCTCCATCTGTATGTTCTTGATGGAAACAGGTCTTACGAGATATGCCGGTGTGAGAGTGTCTGGAAGGGCAGTTTTGGATACGGTTTGAAGCGCAGTCCGTAGAGAAATACCAGTATTAATTAAATATAATATAGTTACTCATTCACATACTTGGAAAGGCGCAGCAGTTTTTTGATGTAATGTCTCTTGTCATTCGTAAAATATGTTAAAAATACCTATTAGTACAATCTTGTCCTCCTCACGTCCCCTGAAAATCATGATATCATCAAGATCCCTCCTCTCCAGCCTCTCTTTTTTCTTTCTCTCCCGCAAGTCATACTTACTGATCCCACGAGAGAAGGAAAAAGAAAAACAAAAGCCAGGCAGAAAGGATCTAACATGTGAGCGAATGTAAAAAAAAAAATTGAAATCAAAATCAACAAGGATTTCCTTTCCCCTTCGCAAAAATAAAATCGAAATCAAAAACTCAAAAGACAAGCAAGCGGCTTTGATTCCACAAGAGAGCCCCCCGTCTCAAACCAAGCGAAGGGCCAGGGATTCCTCCCCTTCCCCTTCCTTTCCCCTTGTCTCTTCCCCCCGTTCAGTAAAGAAGGAGAGAGAGCGATAGAGAGAGGAAGAGTAATTTGCTCGTTTCCGCGCATTGTCCTCCATGGTCAATGCTCATAAAAAGAAACGAGCTGGAAAAAAAAGGAGGGGGCTGGGATAAAAAAAAAAGAGGCTGATTTTCTCCTTTTTTTTTTTCATGCCCTCCCCCTGCCTGGTCCTTGTTTGCCGAAACGGCTCTCTCCGCGAAAAGGTCCGCCGCTTGCTGCTTATTTTGCACAAATGTCGTCAAAGTCGTATATACGTAGAGTTTCATATATTGTTCCTTTTGTCATGACACATAACGTAACAGCAACAACGTCCTCGGTTCCAAAAACGCATGTTTTGTTAACAACGAAAGATAAAAAGCTTTGGCCTTGCTACTGGGAAGCAAGACGTTGGATCATTACATCGGTTGTTGAGGTTTTTTTTTGTGTTATCTTCCATTTTTTTTGGTCTTTTCTTGGTTGGTTTTGTGGTAAAATCAACACCCTCCGAACAGATGGGGGGTATATGAGATAAAAAGTGTTTTTTGATAAAAATCATATCATGTCTCGTAATAGAGAAGAAAGAAAATTCGTTAAAAATCGAATCATTGCTCGATCCAAATGCTTTTTTTGATGAGAAAATGGCGGATCAGACAGGTATCTCGCAAACAGAAAACTCCGATAGATGATGCGAAAAATAAAATCTTGAAATCTTCACCGTTTCAGGCCCCGCCAGGCCTGTCCATTTTCTCGATCTTCTCCAAAGGTATACTTGGCGGGAATAGTTGGGACGCTGGGAATCCCTCGGTTTGCGTTGGGTACCACTTTGAGGGCATCCTGAGTTGGGGTAGAAGTAGCAGCGGGAGCAGCTTTTCTTGGTCTAAGAGCGCGAGAGCTCTTGGAACCCGAGCCAATAGCCCGAACACTGTACACGCTCTCGCCGCTCTCTCTGGCCGACGACGTGGAGTCGAAGGAGCCGCGGGGAGATGACGCCGCAGATGAGGAGGGCGAAGTAGCGCATAGCAGGTGAGAAGACCGCTTGCTGTGCCTTGAATCCCGACTCGACGTGCTGTTGCTGTGATAGTGGTGGATGACCACGGGTGTATGGGTAGCACTGCCTCCGCTCTTACGAGCCTTTGCTTGAGAGCTCGTGAGCTTCCGCCGAGATCTGGCGGTGCGGAGAATTGGAATGCCAAAGTCCTTGGAAGCCGTCTTACGAATCTTCTTGCCCCTGGTACGTGCTGACCTCGGCGATCTCGGGGGCTCGTCCTGATGGATTTGGATATCCGCGTTGTTTTCGTTTGCCGTCCGCTTGGTACCTCTAGAGTCGGCACTGGCAGGGGTTACCGCGGATAGAGACGTCCTATTGCTCCTGGGCGTTATGGGCGTCGAGTTGAGCGGCCATTTTGGCGGCGGAGGCAACGAAACGGGTGTCTCTAAAGGCGGCAGCCGCGGCGGGGGCGTCCTCAGTGTTAACGTCGGAGAAAGCGCCTGATGGCTAGTAGCAGGCCGTTGCCGTACAAACCCCGGTGGAGGAGGTTGTCGCGTGGATTGAATGGCATGCGTGGTGAAGAAGCCAGCTTCGACCAGCAAATGGTAGCTCGCCAAGGCCTCTTCTCTAGTGGGCCTGTCGTCGTAAGCTCCAGGAACTGGCTTCGTTGGAGACGGAGAGTCTGGCTGCTGCTTCTTCTGCTCGGGCGAGGGAGCTTCTTTCTTGAGCTTGAATCGACCCCGAACGCCCTCCCATACCTGGCCCAGCACGCCCTTTTTCGGTGAGGTGGCGGTGCTCGGTGCGACGCTGGGAGCGACACTAGGCGCGACACTCGGCGCGATGCTGGGCGCAATACTCGGAGCTCCCCGCGACATGAACAGCTGAAGTTGGCGGGTGGTGTCTTGGGACCGGCGAGAGCTTCGCAGATTGTACTGATGCTGCTCTAGCTCTGCTTCCAGCGGTCTTTCCAGAGCCTCTAGCTCTTCGGGCCCGAGAAACTGGCTTGGTGGCACGGCAGATGCACGGTCATTCATAGAACCCTCTTGGAAGCGGCTGCGACTTTGCGCTCGCGGCCTGAGGCCCCTCGTCTTGGGGGGGCCCATTGCAGGCAAAGTGAGGAGGGTTTACTTGAAGACGCGTGCAGGATGTGCGGAGATGAGAGTCGATAAGGGGAGGGGAGAGAAAAGCCCCCTTGGCTATACAGCTCGTCGACGGCCTGTTTGACCACCGTCTGTCCCGCAGCCAAGCGAAGCCGGATGCTCGTGATAAGTTGAAGTATCGTTAATCAGAAAGCATCCATTCCCCCTTTGATCCTTTTTGTTGTCGGGTTGTCTCTCGTCTGCCGCCACCACCAGCGCTTTTGTCGAGGTCCAAACAATGGCCAATAAACAAACAGGCGAAAACACGGGCCAGCGCTTGCGGCCGGAATGCTGCTGCTGTTATGTAGTCGTTGGCTTTTTCCTCTTGTTGTCTCTTTTTGTCTCGGGCCTCGGGGGGCGTCGGGGGAAATTGGGATAGCTCTCCGCAATCTTTTAGAGTTTAATGAGGGATCGAAGCTGGGTCCATGGAGGAGGATTTTAGTCGAGATTCGGGTATGATACTTTCTTTTTCTTTTTCTTCCGCCCAATGGGTGTTGATTGGAGGAAAAGGAAACAATGCACTTACGTCCAATCTGAGGCCGGCAATCGTATATGCTCTGTTCTTATTTGGCTGTTTTAGTTGAACACGACCAAGAAAGAGTGCAGAGCTCAAAACGGGCCCCGTTCAGCTGCACCTCGCAGACACACGCACGTAAGATTGAAGCAGCTCCGCCTGGGGGCCAGCAAAAACTGCGCCCGACTGTTTTGTTTTATGTGTGGCACTGAGGTGGCCCATCCGCACCGCTCCCCCAGCCACACGTGACGGTTGTCCTGGCAACCACCGGGGGACCCCCTGCTAGAGGCCCTGCTAGAGCCCTGTAGAGGCCCTGGACTTAGTGCGGAGGCCCTGTTGAAGGTCCCCCCGAGTGGCAGGGATTGTTGATTGTTCGCAGTCCAACTGGTCCCTTTTTGCATGGCCGTAGTCCGTACTCGTATATACTGGTGGCAGGACGGGCTGTACAGTTGCGGCGGTCGCTTGCAGACTTGCAGTGCCGCCGAGTGGCTGTCACAATCGTTCCACATTTACGGTGTCGAGACCACGAGGGACCGGCAATTCCTTTGGCTTTGCTTTTTTGCCTTTATTCTACGTGAGATGGAGGGTTGGGCTGGTGGTTGGGGGAGGTTGGAGAACGGTGACAGCATCAAGTGACAACACAGCACAACAACGCATCGAAAAAAGAATGTGACGGAACTAACCAGGCCAGGTCACACACACACAACTAACACAACACAGTTCGGCGTCCCACCTATCGACCACGTAATTAATAGTGCCGAACAAACAGATTGACACTTGACTTTTTTTTCGCACGGGGAAAAAAAGAGAGGTGAAAAAAGAAAGGAAACCGCTCACTCTTTATCTTCCCGTCCCCCTTCTCGCTCTCATTAGGAATCTCGCTCCGGCCCTTGGCGCCAGAACATGCCTGCAGGCCAACGGAGGCAGAGGTTAATCACATGTGCATAGCCGCTCTCAAGGAGGGTCCCGGTCCTGCGGCCGGCTGCTACGGGAGGCTGTCCTGAAGCAGAAACAGATTTCAATCAAATCCCATATGTTCTGCTTCCTTGTAATTGCCGCGAATCTTTTCTCCCCCATGCATATGCTGTAGAGTTGGCGCGAATCGCGAGTTTCAGACAGACAGACGGACGGACAGCTGGACAAACGGACCTCATTCCATACCACAGCATATACACAAGCCAAGACAGACATCTTCCCATCTCCTCATTCATATGTATCTCGCAGTCATAAAACCTAGTCACTTGCTCGGTGACCAGACTCTGATTGTTCTTTACAATTACTAATACAATAAAAACCAAAGGCTAGGACGTAACCTTCCTCTGAATCTACTATTGCAGCTTTAATGGCTCTCTTATTATGATTATAAAGGTCGACGCCGATATTCGTCAAGAAATCAAGGCGTTGTTTTTCGCTGCCTTGATTAATGATTTGATATGTTGAAAGTTGACCACCGGGCACGTGGAGAACATGCTACGATTAAAATCAATGACAGAGGGGTTCACATGGATTGACGCCAGCAATTTGGATATAACCTCCATATTACAATAAAATACCAAGTGAAATACTGCTACCCATCTAATACCCAGAAGGAAAAGGGGTATTTTGACTTCAATCTCAACTCCACCCTCTCTTCATTCACATTCCCACACCCAACCAACCACTTACACTCACCACCCAGAACTGGAACATTTCACATTCACTCATAACTCCATTCAATCAATTTCCAAGCAAGCAAATAACACTACAATAACAACATCAACATCTCCCATCACAGAAACAAAAAAACCACTAAGTAGTAGTGCTAATAAGTTGTATCATTTAAATATATAAGAAAAAAAAGACAACAAACAACAAAAAAGACATCAAATGTAGCCGTCCAAAGCAAATGGCTTCAAAGGAAAGAATATTGAACCGCCCAGCTTTGACACATGACATGGATATAATAAGTCCAGAGTTAAACAAGCGCAGGCGGGAAATCCATCTCCCAGGTCTCCCTCTTTCTCTCTCCCCCTTCAACAATCTATATATAAAGGGCAGCCCTGTCGGATGAAAAAGAATCAAGAGTCCAAACACAAAAGGGACAAAGTTAATAACGAAGAAGCGCACAATTCGATGTGTTCCGTTGAGCCATCTCACTTTGACAGAAAATGAATAAATAAGAAATCCCAGATAGCCTCAAGCTGTGTCGTATCCTCCCAACTCCATAAAATCACAAGCTCCATTCATATTGCCCTCTTCCAGGAAAAATAAGATAACAAAAGAGGTATTTAATAATGGTAAAAGTCCCAAAACGCCTATGAGAAATCTGTCACACATCAAAATGCAGATAATATACTCCAATAGTTTTGAGTTGCCCAAGAATTTGTGAGCCGAAATCGCACCGCGCCCCAGAGGCTTACACTTGGTATTGGTTGAAAGTAACGACACCGATTTGGCCGTCTGCTCTGGAGTAGAGGCCCTGGTCCGGCTCGGGGGTGAGCCCGCGGTATCCGTGGCCAAAGTGGGCATCGAGCTGGCGCTGGCCGTTGTGCAGCGCCTTGGTGCTTTGAGAAAAGACGTGGTCGTGTTTTCTCTTGCCACCCGTTGGCAGCAGCGGTGGGGGAGGAAGGGGCTCAGTTTGGGCCTCAATGGGCGGCAGGGGAGACACCAGGGAAGCAATCTTGAGAGGTGCCAAAGATGACTGGCTTGGCATCTGTCGCCTGGGCGGAGGAGGAGGCAGGGTATTGTAAGGAGCTGGGTGGTGAGGAGCTGGGTGGTGAGGAGCGGAGTATGGCGCTGATGATGGAGGAGGAGGAGGAGGAGGCGCAGAGTAGGGCGTCATAGGCGCAGGAGACGGGTAGGAGACAAACGATGGTCGTCTCTCGGTTGATGGATATGCGGAAGGCGACTGAGCGGCGTAGGGCTCACGACTGTCATAACCAGAGTGCCTCGTTGGCGGCGCTGGGGATGGGCTGGGCATTGAGTGCCGAGGAGGATAGTTGTATGATTGTGAGTCCTGCTTAGCATATGGAGATGGCGCAGATGACGTCGGATATGGCCCGGTAGGCGTTACAGGAGGTATCGGAGCGCCCTGTGGGTGGGCATATGGTCGAGGAGGAGCAGGCGCGCCATATTGATGCGGCACGTTGTGGTCGCCAAATGCGAGGTGTCCAGGCCTGGCAGCGGGAGGAGGTGCGTCGTAACTCGGGGGAGGAGGCGGAGGTAATGAAGGAGCATGGTAGCTCTCGGCAGCAGAGGGTCTGCGTTGTGAATCCTGTGGCATGTACGGCGCGCGGTGCTCACTCGCGTTACTAGCAGATCGGGCGCGCATGGGATCCTCAGCGGGAGCTGGCGTCACGGTCCGGCGACGAGCATACTCTTCCTCGCGTCGGTCGTAGCCGCTACTGCCCTTGCCGTCGCGCTTCCTCATACGAACGTCACGGCGAATGCGAACTCGGCATCCCTGGTCAGCAACTGTCTTGCTGAGAGAAGTACTCTCCATGAGTCCGGGGAACTTCTTGGCGCTGAAGACGTTGAAGGGCTGCGTCTTGATCTCCATTCTCCAGTCGACTCCGGCGGGGAGGTCAGATTCAACGGGCTCCATGTCGAAATCCTTGGACTCCTTGGTCGTCTCGTACAAGCTGAAGGAAAGACGGAAGTAGCCTTCGTGACGGACAGACAGGTCGGGGAAGATGAAGTATCCAGCCTCAGTTGGTCGGTCGAGATAGGCCATGCCAGATGCCGGGACACCAGTCAGGATGGGGGGATTGTTGGTGGCTCCATTTTGGACGCGGCCGTGGGCCATGGGGCGAGCCTGCTCCAGACTGGCATAGAGGAAGAAATTGGCGTTGTAGTCGAAGGTAATGTCCTTGCCCTCCTCGACGGAGGGACCCTCAATGATACGAAGTTCAACAACAGGCGGCGGGTCAACAGGTCGTCGGTCGCTGTTAGCTGCGAGGGAGTAAGTACACGGAGAATTCCCAAAAGGCAGACCGCGATGCGTCATTGCCACATCCGTCGTGTTGAAAACGCACCTTTCATGCCCGAGCCACATGCGCGAGCACGCTCCGGCTGCTGCAGAACGGTCAACTGGTACCATAGGTGTCGGTTCTCTCTTGTGACGCGGTGGATGCGTTGGACCATGTCCCGCGAGGCGGAAGAGGCCACGGAGGTAGGCGTCGCCATGATGCCGCGTGGAATAGCTGTAGTCGAGCACGATTGCAAATGAGACAACAAGTATAAAAGGCTGTCTTGCTCAGTCAGTACTACAATTCCCAGCTGGCAGCAGTGCGGAGAGAGGAAAGGAGTGGATGGGTTGGCAGCTATGAAACTGCAAGAGGCCAAGGTGTAGAACGAGACCACGACAACCATCCAGTGGGAAATCACACATCACTCACCTTTTTTAACAGGCAGAAGCCCAAAGTTCAAGACACTCTCCGGCCGCCAAAGTATTAGGGGCGGGAAGAGCCCACTGTTCGAACCAGGCCAGGAGACAGTAGTAACTGTACGCGGGGAGTCGAGAGTGGTGTGATCATGTATAGCAGCGGCGACGAGAGGATATCATGAGCTCTATCGTCGTCTCTCGGGTATGATCGAAATCGAAACCGAGTCGAGTCGAGAAAACGGGTTTTGCAAAATGGAAGAAGGCCAACGGGAAAAGGAAAAGGAAAGATCTGGGTGGATGTGCGACCGTGGAGGAGTAAGAGTAAGAAGAGTCCAGTGAGAAAGACACTGGCCTGGTCCCCAACCCACCTTTTTTTGGTGTGTGAGGAAGGGCCCCGGGAATCTGGGACTAAGGGGAGCGGGTCGCAGCTGAGGGAGCCTGGCATGTCCAGGACTCGCCAGGTCAAATAAGGTAAGCCTTGGCCGAAGCGCGAAGGGGGGGCTTGACGCTTTTTTCTCTCTCTTCTCTTCCTTTTTCCTTTTTTTTTTTAGGAGCATGGGGAGGGGGGTTCTCCAGGGAGGGGGTGCGGATTGGATGGGCTTGGACGAGATGGCGGTTGGCTTCCAACGGACGGGGAGGATCTTCCCCCAGCTTCCCAAGGGCAGACCTTTGGACATTGTATAAAGTGGAGAGGTTCATGTTCATGTTCATGTCGAGGATAGGAGGTGCTCCGTTTTGTCCGTAATACTTACTTGCAGTACCACGAGTCTACCTTGTTGATATTAATGGATATTGATCAAATCTGTCCCAGTTGTGCAAGACCTGCAGGTACGAGGACGTGATGGCAGCGCGCGGAGATGCTAGTCCTGCTGGTACGGACCGCTCCTGTGATCTACTAACCCACAGGTATAGTACAGTGTATAATACCGTCCGCGATTAATGAATGGACGGGAGAGAACCCGACAAGTTGAGTGAGCTAACGACCCCTGCCCTGTTGCTTGGTAGCAGCGATTGTGAGACTCGCCGCTCTGAGGCACGGTACATACTCGTACGGTACGGCACTGCAGGTCTGGCCAAGTACTGTACCTGTGTGTGCGGGTGCCTGTACATGTGATACAGTACAAGTCCGTACGAGTACAAGCACATGGGAGCACATGGGCAAAGCAAGAAAAAAACGTCCCAGGAGGCTGCAATGATGAGAGGCTGCGGCCCAGGCGACGCAGTAATTGGACGCGGTACGGGGGCCCTTGGGTGGGTGGCGGTTGGTGCTTCTCCACGCCTCCGGCTCTTCCCCAGCGGGACCCAGACGGTCGGTCGCAGCTGTTTGCTTCCAGCGGTGGCTTTTGACAGCGCTAATGCTAATGCTTGTGCTTGTGCTTGTGCTTGTGCCTGTGCTTGTACTCGTGTGCTTGTGTTTGTGTGATTGGGCTGTTGGTTTTTTTTGGCTTTGCACGCCTCGACTATCTTTTTTGGCTTTTTTGCTTGTCCCTCTGCGCTGGTACCGAGAACCCCATGGCCGGGTCAGGGTTAAAAAACGTAAAAGGCGGGCTGCGGTGCGGGCAAAAGCCCAGCCCAGGCGGGCGGCGCCTACAGGTTCCCAACTGTGCGCAAAAGCATGGAAGCATTCCGTCCCAGCCAGCCCAGCCAGCAAACTGAGTCAGGCCATGGCTGAGTTAGCTGATGGCATGAGCCGGGATTGTTTTGTAAGCCCAGCGCAGCGGTTTTTTTGGCTTTCTGTGAGCGAGCGCCTCCTCCTCTCGGAGACAAAACGTTAGGGCGGCTCGAGCACTGGCAGTTACTGGACAAAAAGGCACCGGCCGTCACACTTGGTGGTGGATGGCGCACACAACGATAGCGAGAAGCGCAGATGCCGTACATGCCTGGCGGCCCTGCAATCGCCGCACCGTGGGTACAGTACAAGTCACTGGCTGATTCTCATTGATGCTGCGTAAAGGTGGACGTCAAGTTATCGCGGTTAGTCGGGCAGGCTAGCGATGGGAAATGTAACCTCTAACAGCCCCCCGCCGTTCCGGAGTGCAGTGCGTGCTGCTCTAGCACAAATTGATCCAGGGTGTGCGAGAAGAGCAATCGAGGTACGGTACCCCAAGGTGGCAGGTACTTGACAAGCCCATCTCAGATGGCCCAAGCCTAGGGCCAGTACACGAATACACACTGGACAGCTTCAGTTCAAACGAATTCTTCCGGGTACTTTTTCCTTGATGGCTTTTGAAGAACATCGTCACGGTGGCGCAGACCGGCTTGCTCTGGCTAAAATCCTGCCAGCCAGCTGAAGCTTGCCCTTGCCCCGTTCGACTCTTTCTCTCCCTCGGGTCCGAAGGCCCAGCAAAAGCGCTATTGCTGCAAGTCAGGTCGGGTAGATACTTGGCATTGGGCAATCTATTGCTGCTGGAACATTGCCTAGTGGTATACCCAGCAGTCAGGTAAGGTAGTCTCGGCTCTGAGGTCTTGTCGGGTCCCATGCTGTCCTCGTACCCTCTGTCACTGTGCCGTACTGTGCAGGTCTCTGTACGAGTCCTCGCGCTGATCGGAGACCAGAGGTACCTCCATCCGCCAGCGCCGTCGAGGGCAGCTGGTGCGTACCTCGCGTCCCTTGGCGACGAGAACCTGGGCCACGGAGCCGGGGTGTGCGCCACACGTCCCAAAGAAGCGCAAGCTCTCCAGTCTTTCTATATTGCAGTGGGGTCTGCTAGTCGCCAAGCTGCACGGGCGTCTTGCGTCTCTTGGGGGGCGTGTATCATCATTCGCTGCCCATTGATTTGGTTGGCACACGGCCTGCGGGCCAAATCTATCGGTGATACCAGGAGCGGCCCAACAGCCCGTGCTCCTGTTCCCTGCCGCTATTTCGCTGTGGGCTCGTTCTGGCCAGACGGTACGGGCTGGGACTGGCTGGACGCTGGCCATGGAGGGAGGGCCGCGGGCTGTGAGTGGCCGGGCTGGCAGGCGGATAGTGAGCCATGCGTTGCCGGTATTGCTGTGCTGGGAGCCGCGTTGGATGGGTTTCGAAAGCCTTGGGTCTTGGGTTGTGGTGGTGTCGATGCAACGGCGACCCAGTTTGGACCAGCAAGTCATCTAGCAAACCAGAGGCTCGTATGATAGAGCAGAGCAGAGCACTCAAATCCTGTTGCAGCGTGCACAAGAGCCTCCATTGCACAACGGCAAGCACAAGCACAAGCACAAGCATGGACTGATTGACCAACCTGCATCCGCATCGGATAGCAAGCCTGCCTCTCTCTTGTCCCAGTCCCGTCCCAGCCAGCGCCTCGTGGAGAGAAGAACAAGCCCCCCGGCGGCTGCACCCAATCCCAGCATCTCGTTACCTGCGTCTCAGGTCTAGACGCTGCATGCTCACAAAAATGCTCTGCCCATTCTCGTCGACACACATATAATATGACGACTCTGTGCTTTTGCTGCGGCAAGACAACTACAAGTACAAGCCCCGACATGGCCATCGTCAATCTCTCTACTCGCACTGCTCTATATCATACTGCACAGTATCTATCAGGTCAGCTTCAACTGTACAATGTTCTAGCAACCCGCCAGATCTTCCGTCTGATGCTAAAAAAGCACCGCAACCACTCGGCCGACGCCGGCCCGTCATGGGTCTGCCCTGCTTTGCCTCCTCCCTGGCTCCCTGCTCTCCCAAGCCAAGGTTCGCACCAAATCTCCATCCCCATCGTCAGCCTGGGCCCCCCCGTCCTTTTCTTTCTTCCCTCTTTTTTGACACATGGGTTTCCCGGCCCCTCTCTCCACCGCCCCAAGCAAAAAAAGACGGGAAGCTTGTTCGTTTTTGGGCTTGTCATCCTTCAAACTCGCGCATTGATTTGTCCATTCGTATCTTTTGCTGCCCGCTGCTTCGACCGGGGCTCCTCTAGCTCTCTGACTCTCTCTCTCCCGGTATCGTACAGGCACTTCTATCAAGATCGCACAAAAGAAGCCGCTGTTAGTTAGTTTCGTTCTGTTTGCGGTTACGCTATTCCCAGTGTGTGTGCGCCTCATCTTTGCTTTTTTTTTTTTGTTCTCGCTCTTCCATGTTTCTTTTTTTCTCTTTCCCACCCCCGCCCGCTGATTGTCTCTCATTGTGACCCCCCTCCAGTAATTTTTTGATGTAATGTGCGTTCTGGTGCGGTCCGAGTACACGCAGCGCAAGTACCCTGTTGAGCAGGTCGCACAAGCACAGGCGTGCAAAGGCAGGCAATTGGACCTGTGGATCTTGTACTCGGGGGGGGGGTCCCAGTCCCATACTGTACGAGGCACTGCCGTGTCGGATCATGCAACCTGACATGTCATATGCAGAGCCGTTTACGGCACATCCACCTGCAGCCGTTGCACGACCGCTTTCGACTGCGTGCAGCTCGAGCTCGGTACCTCGCCGAGTGATGGCAGAGTGCTGGGCAGGCTGGGTACCCGTACCTTGTCGTCGTCTCCTTTGTCTTGTTTGTGACGCTTGAGCACAATTTCTTGTGCAACCTGGTGCCCTTGTCCAGTCCAGCATGGTGAGTAAGTGACACGACTGCTACAGTAGCTGTTCCGTCTCAGTCAATCAATCAATCAAACCATGTCGTGCTAGCTAGCTATTTGACCATTCAACCTCCATCCAAGAGCTGTCCTGCAGAGTCATTCTCGTCCACATGGTTTCCTCCTGTGCCTGTCCCTCCCCATGGCGGGCATTAGCTTCTGCCCAGGAAGCCCACCGCGGCGGCAACTCTGGCAGCACCATGACCTATTTTCATCGCCACCGGCATAATCACGTTTCTGCCATGCGACCCTCCCACAGCGGGCGAACACCGTCATCGCACACTTGTGGGTGAAGCCTCGCCTCGATCATGTACTCATACATACACGAGTATTTATATATATATATATTGTATATTAGGCAGTGTATTTATATAAATCAGACGTATCTTACTCTGGTGCGAGAGGCGTGCGTCTTTACCATCGAAGTGTGTCTGGGTCCGTCCTGACTGCGCCAACCTGCGAGATAGGCGCGCCAACAGCAGCAGTTGGACGGGCTTCGTGAACAAGAATGCAAGATGCCGTACTGTACGCCAGACACCATCACCACCACCCCATGCTTGCTTGCAATTCAAGTTGTACTCAATATTCCCGCTAGCCCTGGCCTGGCCTGGCCTGGCCTGGCCACACTCCATCTCTGTATCCTGCTTGCTAGGCCTGATCGACGGTGCGGCCGGCTTTGCTCACAGGACCTTGAAACTTTTCCCGGCCGGGCCATATCGTGCATGTGGGCAAGGCAAAAAACATCCATGGGCTGCGTTTTGTTTCCTAGAAGCGTAAACAGTACGAGCGGCGCATGCAAGCTAGCACAATTTTACCGTGCATAGGCCTGGCAATAAAGCCACGGCATAGCAGTCATTGATGCAGGACATTGATGGTCGAGCTTCAACCGGTAAAAGATTGGATCCCCTTGTTCCCCAACATTGTGTATCTCATGCGCATCCCCGGTGGGAAGAGAGACAATGATCAACCTGACCACAAGCAAGAACAGGCACCGGGATAGACGGGAAGCGGCGAGGTGGGCTCCGAAATTAGGTGGGATTGTCCTGTACTGTAACAAATTTTTTGAGACTCAGATTTGATGGCTCTCCGGGAAGCGAGCCGCTTTGCTCCCTGGTCCCGTGCAGAGGGATAAGAAGTGGTTCTCGATGTTTTAAAGAAACAAGTTCTACTGTAAGTCGGTCAGCGTGACATCCATTACCTCGCAGCCACTGGGGCACGTTCAAGCACCGGCCCCGTTCCCGGGCCGTTAGACTTCTTAGACATGCGGTTCTGGGTTGATACATTGAATGCATGAGCCGCATATCAGAATGGAAAAGAGAGGGAAAAAACAAGGAACAGGCATGCTTGTTGCTGCATGGCTGTGGATATTGGTTAAGTGAGAGGGCGAGTGTCTGTGAGTATTATTCCGTAGACTTTAAAGACTGTAAAACGAACTGCCTCTGCTTTAAGACAAGGGCAGCACTTAGCAGTCAAGCACTGCTACTATTGTAAGAGTTATATTGAAGTCCAGTGCTAACAGTGCTAAACTTGACTAAATCTCTTGGCCTCTCGACGCTACTTGTGCTCTATAATTAGTAGGTGCAGTAGAGCATCTGTCTACTTGTATTCTTCTTCACATTCGAGCCTTGGAGACCACGAGGCTCTCGTACTGCTCTTTTCAATACCGAGTGCATAGCCCTAGGATGTCACAGTCATTGATTGTCAACCTGCCTTTCTGTAAACCCTTGCGAAACGATTGCGGTGCCGAGGTTGCTCCTCGTGGCGGCTGCCTTTGAACCCTCGCCTCTCCTCTTTGGGAAACTCTTTCGGAGTCCAGATGCAAAGAAGAGAAGAGAAATTTCTTCAATGGCCCGGTCCGAGTTTCTTGCTGGGCATTATTGTCCCCATTTTGACAGATGCTATGCCCATGCCCATGCTATCCCATGCCCTGCCCTGCCCTGCCCTGTCCTTCGGCATCGGATGAGCGTCAGCAACCCGATTGAGTACGTCGGCCGAGATCATCTCGCGCCTCTGACCAGATCGCATGCTGCTGCCTTACAGTAACTGCTACTGTACCGAGTTTAATACCTGCACAAGCACGGGCAAATACAACCACCACCACTTCGATAAAAGCCGAAGTCTCATACATCCATCCATACTGTACATACAGTAGGCATCTTTCTCGCACTCCCCCCATGTCCTTGGGGAGCCCACTAGCATGCAGCCCCCTCGAGCCTATCAGCGTCGCCCGGCTGCACGAGGCCGTGGCCCGCGAACCCCTTCCCAGAGGTCACTCACTCACCCCCCCTTGCCTGGACTGCGACTCTCGACTCTTCTTGGGGCGTTTCGTGTCTTTGTGTGTCAAGTTCAGTTGTTGGCCGGATCACAGCCGTGCGGTTCGCGGATCGGCCTGTCCAGCCTGTCTGTGCTGGCGCACAAGATTGCCAGTGCGTTTCTGTTTCGTTCGAGGCGCAACGAGGCAGGTAGACGGACTACTGCTGCAGCACCAAATGAATACTTGCACAGGTTGTATTGGCCGCACGTTATCACCGACCTTGGGCCCGTCGACGGAGTATTACTTGTCCTGTCTTGTTCCTGTTGGCGGTAGCAATGCTTCGTATTCACCACCTAATACACGCCCGTCTTGACAGTCCTTTCTCGACTATTGATTGACATGAGCACCCCCAAAAGGCCAATAGAACCACACACATTCTATTTCGCAAGAACAGGTTTAAACGGATCGGAGCGTCTGAGTAAGCTGCGGCCGCCCTTGCCACCGCCGATTGGCCTGTTCGTTAAGCCCCAAAAAACCCGAGGGCAAGGTTTCGGTGTCGATACCAAGGCCACGGTACGGATACTCGCCTCTCTCTCTCTTTGGCTCTCAGCTGAGCATTCCAGCCGGCTTGCAACAGCCCGCCAGACGACTCGTGCATCCGCTCGCCACTCGGCTGATTGGGAAAGGCAGCAGATCCGGTGACCAGTACGCTGGTACGGTGGACGGAACCAACAGCAAAACGTTTTTCGCGTAGCCCTGGGGCTGGCGGGGGGGGGCCCTTTGTTTGTGTCCAATTTCGTCAGTGCTGGCGAAAGGGCAACTTGCACTACAGTACAGTGGATGGGCATTGACGAGTGGCACGATGCTTTGCCGCTCCGATGAGCCCTGGCCAATAATGGATCGGGTGCCCAAAGCTTCTTGGTTGCTTGTTGTTGGTCGTTGGAAACGTTTTGATAGTAGGCCCAAACACTGTACGAGCCATGTTTGAAGCCTATGCTTGACCTTGAGGTATTCAACGCGACCAGCGCTAGCGGTGTCACCGAGTTCAGCAACGTGTACGAGTGCATGTAGTCTATGTGATGATGCGACGACGCTCGTTGGAAGCGCCTTGCACGGGCCTCTTCAAGGGGCGTCAGGTTTTGCATCTCGTTGAATCTGCCACGAACATGTTTCCCTATGGGTACAGTTATATCGTCACTGGCAGCCTTGCCTTGTCAAAGTACGAGTAAGTCTGCGCTCCGCATTTCGTCCGTCCCAATGCAGGTTCGTGACCCGCAGATCGTCTCAATGGCATTTCTGTCAAAGTTCAAAGCGGGCATCTCCCATGTTTGCGGGTGACGAAATGGCCGCGGAGAAAGGCGCTTGTTCTTGTTCCGCCGTGGATTAATCACTGCAGTCATCATTCCTCCTCCCAGCACTAGAAGTTGGTAAATGCAGATCTGTGAACACTAGCCGCAACTCTAACCTCAGCTCGGGGCGCCCATTTTTCCCTTGAAGCATCGAGCCACTCAACTCAAAAAAGAAACGCTGGACACTGGATACTGAGCTTCTAGCCGCCCTTGGCCCAGTTCGCCCATCCACGTGGGAAAGGAGAGCAGACAGAATTGACGGCGCACCGGGCAGTGACATTCTGGTCAAAGACCGCCACTCTTTTTACGCATGTCTCAGAAATGGTGTCGCTCAGAGGGTTTTTACAAGTTTCCGAACCCCCCCTTACATTGGGCCTTGTCATTTCGGGGCCCGGCGCGAGTGGCTGGATTGACAAGGCTTTTTGTTGGCTCTTTGTGTTCTGGCCAAAACGCCTTTTGATTTGAATCCTTCGTTCGGGTCCCTGATGGGCCTGGCCTGGGTAGCTTCGAGCGAGAGCCGTTGAGCTAGACTGAGGCGCCGATGTGTCACTGCCAAGCCAAATTTCGTCTCTCCAAGAGTCCTTCAAGAGCACATGCTTTGTTCTACAGCAATCGGGCGGGCACACATGGGGAAATGTCTCGACAATTGGAAAGCAAACCATCAGACAGTCCGTCTACTGGGAAGTACTAGCTAGCTAGAATTATCTCGGGGCAGGCCTTGGTTGACCAACTACTACTAGACTGAGACATGGCATACTCCATACTCATATGAGTGCGTCCTCGTCCCAAGCTTCGTGAGAGCGCTACGGTAGCAAGTACGAGTAAGAACAGCCGGGCTGGCACGGCATCATGCCTATTGCTGCAGAGCACAGGTAGCACAAGCTATTCTGCAGCCGTTATCTATCTATCGGAATCTCGACTCCCCCAGCTTTGTCGCCTCGTACAAGCAAGGCGGATATCGAGAGGGGGTGTGTTCAAGTCCATGTTCACGTTCAAGAACAAGAACAGGCCGGAACCTGCCTCCCACCGCCTTGGCCAACTGGCCATTCATTCTCCCTGCCCTCATGTCTCTCGTCTCTGAGCATTGGACACAAACAACTCCGATAATCGTTTGCCCCCTCCCCTCTTTTTGTCTCTCATTCATGTCTGACCACATGCGTTTATTTGCAGCCCTACATGTGAACAGCTATGTGGAATGTTTGCCTTTCTCTCTCTCTTTTCCCCTTCGCCCTATGAATGAGCACATGAGCCGTTGCAGACTAAGAACCCTTTTGCTTCGTCTAATTTTGGGGGAGGTGTTGGGTTGCACGTCGTGTCTCTCCGGGAAAAAAAGCAATTTGCTTTTAGGGGCTTTCTTTTTTGGTCTGATCGGCAGGGTGAGTCGCTCTGGCATACCTGTGCAACGGATGGCGCTGCAGTTCTTATCGTGAGATTGGTGTTGGATCGATGATTATCGTAGGTATGCTGTAGATGGGTTATCAGATTCAGATGACTGTTTGTTTTTACATCATCAGGTAGATTGTGCCGAGGATCTCCTGGTAGATGGAGAATGGGCGAACATGTGTAATGGTGTTTATCTGCCTGTTTGCCTTGCTAGCCCGTGAAAGTGGGCAGGCGTGAAAGCTGTTTGGAGGGCCACTTTGTTTGGATGAGAGAGTCTGTCCTTGTGAGACCTTGTCTCTTCCTGTAGAAGTGATGGTAGGATACGATTCTACCCCAGACGGTGTGAAGAAGAAGAAACAAGAATTGCGGGCTTGTCTTTGCGACGGGATCGCGGATGCTATCATAGCCGAGTACATTGTCTCAATTTCCACCTTGGCGACGATGGTCATCTGTCTATCGCCACGTCACATTGTTGTATAAACCAATTCTCCAATGTTTCGAGAGTGAGCATCACTGAGTAAACTCGAACTACTCCGTAATTCATTTCCAAGATTCAGTGCGAAACCTCGTCTCTCCTCCCTGCATCCGGAACGACAGCCACCGTCTAAGACAAGCGGCTCCAGGATCAAGGATTTCTCATGGTTAATATTAGATTACAGTACTCCGTATGTATTTCCTTTTTTTTCCTTTCAATTGTCGTTGCCTGGAGGAAATAAAGGCGTTGGTGACGGGACGTGCAGATGACAGATTATTGAACCAACAGGGTAGTACTAAGGTAGGGGACCCAACGGGAGGATGTGGAAGGGGGGTTTGTTGATGTTTTTTTTTTTTTTTGAAGAACTTTGTACAGAGATTACTACTTTTTGTGTTTATGTATGTATGGTTACATTGGAGGATTGATTGTTGGGAGTAAGGGGGGGTGAGTGGTGAGAGGATTTGAGATTACGGGGTGCAGGGTATCTTTTTGACAAATAACTCATTGAGCGCGACGAATTTGATGTTGAGATAGATGCTTGCTCAATTCACTTCGCTGGAACGCCTTTTCAGCACCCTAATTTAGCCATTCAACATCTCATAACGCAATAATACTAAGTACCAGACGATCATACGGAGTAGTTGTAGTAGTAGATAATAAATATATAACCATGGTAGCAGCTACTAGATAATGTAGATGTAGTAGCTGTTACTAGATAAATGTAAATATAGTCATTCACGCAATCACAAAGATCCCCAAGAGGCATCATTAAACCAACACAAGTCAAAATTCGCGCTGTGTTAACTATGTAATAATAATGACCACCAGCTCCTCCCATTCATGTGAAAGAACCCCTATAACGCAAATGAAAGAAAAGCATACTACCATAACCGACTTTTTGTTTTTTTCGAGCCTGTACAATATTGACCGCACCATGCCTTGTCTGCTCCCGCCTTATCCACCCAATCCCGTCTTCGTTTCACACGTCCTTAACCGTAAGAAGAATCAAGAAGCTGAAATGCTGCCTGGCAAACGAAGGACGACGAGAAACTCCGCTCTTCGAGCATTGGAAGATGAAGCGGTGCCTAATTCACGTCTTTCTGCAACATCATCTTCCTGTCCTCCATTCAGACGCCTCTCTTGTCCATACTCGTCTTGGCTCTCAACTTCCATTATGCTTGCATCATCTGGAATATTAATCCCGACCACGCTTACATCATCTGGGACATCGATCTCAATTACACTCGCGTCGTCTCCGATATCAACCTCCACGACGCTTACGTTGTCGTCTTGATCCTTATTCTCGACCTCGGTTGAATCGTCGGAACTAATCTCGATTACGTTGTTGCGCATAGATATGGAGTCATCCGGGCTTGACAGCCTCCCGTAGCCTCCGGAAGATATTCCACAAGCAGGGGAGGACTGCGATGCGGCGGAAATGGAATCCTGGTTGGATCGCTTCGTCTAGTAAGCGATCGCTCTCTCTAGCTGATAGACCGCGGTTCTAGCACGTTCCCGCACGTCAAGGTCTCTATCATTGTGCTTCAGAAATTCCATCCTGTTATAGAACCCTAGTTTCTTTAGTTCTGCCGCCCTCATAGACCAGGCCTCGCCGCCACCGCCCTCGCCCTCGTCATCGTGACCTGTTAGGTTGATGATCAGGTGGCAGACGGCAACGCGTACTTCCTTGTCTCTGTTGCTGATTTGTTGACAGAGGAGCTTGAGCAAGTCTGTTTGCCTAACAACTAGCTGCCGATGTTGATTTGTGCTGGCAGCTATATGAACTAGGATATAAATGACTGGAATGATGATTTTGGCATGCGGGTGGATGAGTCTAGTCTCCTGCCCCGGCGTTGCAGTCCGTCGAGAGAAGGGATGGAGTACTTTGGCTCGTAGCTTTGAAGATAGTATATCAAAGAGGCGATCCTGTCCAATAGTGCTGAACAAGTAGTCAATCATCTCGGTGGTGTCATAAGGTGACTCCGCAGAGGCGCCTACTCCGAGCCCAACCAGGTTTCTGATGAGCTCTAAGCCTTGTTCTTGAACAGCCACTTCATCGCTCCGGGATCTCCTGAAAGAATTGAGCTCAGATTCACGTATGCCGGCGAGCTTGTCTTCAGCCTGACGCAGCTTGGTCGACCTCGAAGCATCTAGCTTCTGCATGTTGCCGTTCGCCGCAAACGTCCACCGCACCTGCTCATCAGACGGCGTCGAATCCATATCCTCATCGACATCGTCGCCCGGTGAGTGGATGGGCTGCGTGTTATACGCCGCAGAATCTTGGCCGTCGTCGTAAATGAGTTGCACCAACCACTCAGGCTCAAGCTGTTCCAAACAAGATCGCTTCAGGTCAGGGCTGACGGCGATTACAAAGTGCTTTAGGGCCCATAGGGCGTTGAGCCGCAGAGCGGGATTGTCAGAGTGAGCATGCTCGCAAAGTATCTTCATGACACCGTTTTCGGCCAGGAGCTGATGGCTGTTAGCTTTGCAATATTTCTTTTCTGATAGATGTGACAAACCTCGCGGACCGGACTGGCCTCTAAGACCAGGTTGCAAATAGCAGCTGTGGCTGCAATCTGGACATCAATATCTGGGTGCTTTAAGAATTTGAAGACGGGCATGGCGACGGAGTGATCAACCAAAGTCGTGCGTAGTATGCTAATGGATCGCGAAAGCATCCTGATAACATGGCAGGCCGCGACGATGACTGATAATGGATTGGCACCGTACGCTGATGAGACGCTGGGCTGCGCTTCAGGTTCTCCACTAGGCTTATCCTTGAGTCGATCCTTAATCTGTCTGGGCCGCTTGGGATACTCGTTGAGTGACTCCATCACATAAGGAATAAAGTCTTCATCGACCAAAGCTTTCCTGTAATCTTCCTTCCCAGAAGCGACAGCCCCGATGGCTTTCAGTGTTGATTCCCTGAGCCGCACACGATGAGAGAGAAGGGGGTCTTGACCAGCCTGGCCTAGTTGTGACGTTGAAGGACCTTCTTCCTCCATATCGGTATCCGGTTGCGGAGACCAGTATTTGGCTGCCTCTAGGATGGATACAGACCGATAGGCACGCCTCAGAAGCTTGGTCAAGGTCTTGACAGCACCACAATCGTAAGCAGCTTTTTGGAGCTGTTCGCTGTCAGTGATGAGGCGGGCCAACGTAGCTGGTGTCCTTTCCAAAATGAGATGCTGGGTTTCATCAAACGAGGTCTGCGACTCAGCATCATCTTTGTCATTCTTGGCAATCAAATCAATCAGCAGTGGCACTATGAGCATGCCAAGGCTAGTTTCTCTCCATCCTTTGCGCCCTAAGCCAGCTTTGAAGAGGGATGTGACCAAGGTGGCTGCCATGAGTCTCCCATAGCCGCTAAGAGTCCTGGCTTGCACAATCAACCAGGGAATAAAAGGACTCTCAATTTCCTCGGATGAGCTGCTGTCCAAGCTCGATTCCAGGGCAGCAGGAGAGACAAATCTGGGCCCAGGTGTTTGGCTGGGAGTTCGTGATTCTGGGTGGTCTGGTGTGTTGGCGGAAGAGTGGTGGTGGGAGTGTGGGGGGCTCCGAGTAACAGAGAAGGGAGGAGGCAACAAATAGTCCATGGCTGTCTGGTTCGGTGTTTTGGAGCCACCCAAGCTGTTGGCCTCGAATACGATGGAAGGGAAGACGGCGAGAATGGCGGGGGAGTTGATAAGTCGAATCGCCCTGTACTTTGAATCTCCGAGAATGGCCACCACGGCCCCGAGAATGGGGCCAATCTGGGTTCCATGGGGAGCTTCTTTGGGGAATGCCTCATATAGGCCATCGCTATAAGCTTGCGCCTCAGCTCCCGGCACAACATGACCCTGACTGACGGCAAAGCTGGCCAAGCGAGAAGCGAGCATGTCCAAAACGCCAGAGTGTAGCAGAGCCTGCTGATGCCGTTCATCCCTGCAAATGCGAGATATCAAGCTGGCGGCAAGCTCCACCTGGGTCTGCTGCAAGTAACTCGATGATGTGGTAGCAAGTATGAGACATAAGGACTCGAGGTGAAGCGGCGATGTAAATATCGTGTCAGCAAGAGCTAGGATATCGAGTGGGGATGACGGAGATGCCAGAGCGGCCGCGTTCGCAATGCCAGTGACGGCCTTAAGAGCGGCAACGACGATTTGCGGCGCGTTGGCATTGGGAGATGTGCATGCGAGAATCGCCGGAAGAGCTCGGGAGGCGTGGACGGACGGTAAGAAAGGAGGGCCACCTGCATTGATAGTATCACAAGTCAGCATCACTCCTTCAGGCGCAGGAAACAACAAATGAACAGCATAGCTTTGAATGCATACCCTTGGCGAAGCTTGTGATGATCTGCAAGGCTTGCAGCCTGACGTTGTCTTCGTCTGACAGGGGCCGCTGTCCCATTGCCTGTGGCCTAGCATCCTTGGTTGTAGCATTCGCCTTGGTGGCAGATCGAGCCGACGTCAGCGTCCTGACGACGGGCTCCAGCACGCCCTGGCTGACCCATGTCTCCTTCTTCTGGTGGTGCCCAACTATCTCGTTTTTGAGAGCCCGTAGCGCTGCCGACTGCTCGGGGCACGTTTTGGCGTTGCGCAGCTGAGTCAAGATCGGGGAGGTTTGGGGGCGCGCCATGGAGATGGGAGTGCCGGATACGCAAACGGTACTTGGTGTTGGTGGGATGTAGCGGAGAAAGCCGAGGGAAGCGTGCTGGGATCTTGCCCTGTCGATTAGTGGGATCGAGCCAAGATTGCCTGCTGATTTATATGCTCAGAGCACCGCATCAATATTCACAACAGAGAGCAACGACGAGGCAATCGATTGTAGGGCGAAGAATTCGGAAAAGCTCCGACAAGTGCGGCTGACGGAGCTGCGCAGCCTCGTAAGGCGGAGGAACAACAGCTTGAGCGAAACCGGGATTAAGCAAAGGCGTAGCAACGGTGCGCCCGATTGAAGAATTAATTGGAGAGTCTGAGGAGCAGAATGAGAGGATGAAGATAGCAATAGAGACACAAATGCGTAAACAAGCTTGCGATATCAATTCATGGATTATGTCAAAGTAAATGGACAGGCTTGGTGTCTTGCAGTCTGACGAGATGTCACGCCAAAGCAAGTCCGACGCCGTGGCACGTGCACCTTATCTTATCGGATGTACCAATGCTTTGTACTCCGGACTGCATTCAGAGTATCACGAACCACGACATTTTTTTGGAACTGCATACCAAGTATTCAGCGCCCCAACTTTGCTTATCACCATAGCTATAGCAGCAGATACTAAAAGAATTGGATATTTGCTATTCAAGTAAATGCTTATAGTAGTAAATAAACGGCTTTCTTTCACATCCTGGTTCGATAATGCCCAAACTCCATGCACACTGGTATAGATGTACCTACCTATGTAAAGTGCATGCAGCCAAAGAAAACAGATGGTATTCTCATTCAATTGTGTAGATAAAGAACCTCCAATCCTCACAAAGATGAAGGAGAGCACAATCTTAGAGGATTCTCGACAGATGATGGTTGGAACAACACAGCACGTTTTGAGAATGCATCAGTTAAAATACTTTGGCTGGCCCTTTGACTCTTGCTGACCACTCGTGACCAACAGCAGATTTCCTCTTATAACAAAGCAACCCCGCCTGGTAAAGCTGCGTCTTTAACGTCTCCACAAAAAGACGAGAACGGCATCGATCGTGACCAATTAGTGGATATGAAGAAAGCGGAGGACGAAGCGTGAAAAAGGCGAGAGAAAAATTCTAGAAAGATTTGGTTTGATGGGGCATTTCCTTTGGCACGGTAGAATTTGCCATCTACCAGCCCGCTGTGGATTGATCACCTTCGGAGCGTTTACCGATATTGTCAAACGCTCGTGGCTACTGACTAAGGTGTCAAGATCCGTGGAGTCGCTTTATACCGTGGACCATATAACCATTCAGTTGAATCGGTAATCTTCCGTAAATAAGGTACACCGACGCAAGGAACAAGTTACGTCATTCCGGCCATAAGTGACATGGCAATGACCCAATACCTTAGTTCTAGGTAGTAGTACAAGCATCTGTTCATGTACCTCTGTGGGTTACCAGCACTCGTCCCAAATGCTTCATTGTCAAGAGATCTTTTATATAAAATATGGAAGCCACCATAGAGCATCACTCGGCCAACTGCCTAACTCTATTAACAGTGAACCAATCCTACCTCCAGCCTCGCAGGTGTTTGTGCGGCCCGTCAGCCTCCTCTGAGCCTAGGCGGAAAATCACTGGCAAGCCTGAGCCTGATTGGGCAAGACACCAAAGCAGGACCCCGGATCATCCGCTCCGATAGCCGGCATCACGGTCCGAGTTTTTGTCCTCTTGACGCATTTCGTGCTCACCCAGATGCAGATTTTTGTGCGAGATATTCCCGCTTTTCGCCTTTTGACGCCAGCCCCCATCGTTAGCGGTTTGGGGGTTGAAAATGATGTGCTTCAATCTCCGTAGTGGCGCCGCAGGATTTTGCATAGCAGCGGCAGAGTGGCGGTGCTGCTCCGAAAGAGACCATCTCAGTCATGCTTCTTGTACCCCGTACCTCACGATAGTGGCATCCATTGTTCCCCATCCAAGTGCTGCTTCCAACGCCATATCCAGCACACCACTAGCCACAACAGTCTGTAGTCTAGCAATAGGGCAAAAGAGCTTTCCCCCCTGCTAGTACTGTAATACGTGCTACTTACCACAAATCAGAAATGAAAACTCCGGCTGATGTTAGACATGTCTGAAATGAGTGCCAGTCTTGGTCGCGGGCCAAGGTGGCTAGCGAATCACCGGGCTTCATCTCGCCACGAGCTCGCAACAACGGATGCTCATTGAACCACGCCTGCAGCAGGCATACGACAACTCATCAACTCGGTGTCCGTTTCATCAGATGTTTGCTTTGCCGGCGCGGTCTGGGGTTCAGTCTGGGGTATTGTGATCAGATGTACTCCGTAACGGAGCTTTATGTGCAAGCAGCCATCGTGATGGAGTCCAAGTCCACTTGTGATGAAACGGAGCGCCTTCCGACCAAGTGGACTTTGACCAAGCGGGACGGGACAAGAGTCAGGTCAAAGAGACGGTCAAGAAGAGGCTTTCTTTTTGCGTATCTACAGTAATTCTTGATACCTACATCTAATTTGTAACTGCAGCTAATGGACCCTGACTTTTTTACTGCCACGGGTTTACTTACACCAAGCGTTGCGGCCCTCTCAAAATGTTTTCAGGGCCTTGTCGATCACTATCAGAACAACAGCACAAGGCGAAGAAACGCCATTTCCGGACAGCAACTGAGTGTCCTCTGGGGGGGGGTTTTTTTTTTCGCGCCCCAGCCCCACTTGGAGCCGGAGGTACTTGTACCTGTGAGGGTCTTGGCCCAGGATACGCCAGATGCTACTGGCAATGGCTCAGTTGTGCGGACATGACCGATTAGGTCAATACCTTCGTGGTATTGCATGATCCATCTTGGCTTACTTTATTTAGCTTTGGGACTTGTAAATAGCAAGAAAAAAAAAGAGGGACATTGTTGGCAACGTTTTTCTCTCGCGGTGCCTCATCTTCTCCTCGTTCCAACTCAAACACTGACTGATGAGCCACTTACCTGCCATGTCTCTGTAAGCCAGCCACGGAAGAGTGGCGCTTGTACCTGGACTTTGACCAACCACTGCTGCGATTGTCAGGTACAAGGAGTCCCGCCAAGCTGCTGCGGAGAGTGCAGGTTCCTGATGATGGGGATCCGTCTCACTGCTGCTCAATCTGCTGTACAAGTACCAACGGACACACTGCAGCGTTGAAGAGGCAATACCTCGCAGCCAAGTACCACCACTTACAGCAGTTGTCTGCCAGCTGTTTACTTGGATTTTTCTCTTTTCCCTCATCCGCTACCACGAGCAGCATCCGCCGTTGCTTGGCAATCAAGCCAGCCTCATTATCATTAGAAGCGACAGCGAAGAGAAAGTTAAAAAGCAGCAACAACAGCATACATCAGCCAATCAGCCTACAACAGACCAGATTGACTGACCGACGGCACTGCATTCATCCCATCTCTGACGCTCTCACCTTTTCCCCCAACCCACCAAGTACCGATACCTCCACGCAACACAAACGCCGCTAACCCCCCTCCGTCTCCTCGCGTCCGTCCCGCCGATTCGAATCCTTGGTCTGGCTGACCATTTTAGACCTTGTGGCTCTGATAAACGTGGTTTGCCGGTCCTCGGTGAGCATTTCGGGTTCGCTCCAAAGCAAGGACAAGATCTGGTTGTTCCACGTTTTTCGAGATATTGTCTCACTGCATCGCCAGAAGGTAGCGCCTACCGCCGGCTGTTCCGACTTGGGACGGCTGATGGACATTTGATAACCGGCCGGCGTCTTTTTTCTTCTTGTCCTGTCCTGTCCTTTCCATCGCCTCTCGCAAACCTCAGCAATTGGCTTGTCCGGTCTCGCCTCCTCCACCTCGCTCGCGAAGAGGCAAAATATAAGACGACAGTAAAGACAATACAACAAAGCATACCGATCCAAGCAAGGAAACCCAAAGCTTGCGCTCCGATGATGCGCCGAAGGAGACCATGTTGAAGACATCCCCCATTCTCTCCCCCTCCAGCGCCTCTCCCTCCAGCTTCCGAAATGCCTCGAGATCCTCGCAAGATTCTGGCTCCTCTCATCCCTCGCAAGTGCCAGCTATAAGCCCCAAGCCGGCGTATCTGCGCCGCCGCCTCTCGTCGCAGTCGGTGGCAGTTTCAGTCTCGGCCTCGTCGTCGGCCCTGTCTCCTGGCCACTCTCGCCATACCGATGCTTCGAATAGCGATCTTCGATCTCCCTCTCGAGCTTCCTCGTCCTCGTCCCCGTCCCCCTCAGCGCTGCCTACGACGACGACCACTAAGATGATCGTGACGACGACGACCAATATGGGCCTCAACGACGATTCGCATGCTAGCAGGCCTTCGCCCGCCCAGGCTCAGCTCTACAATGCCCTGTCACCGAACAAGCGTCGACTCACCACTGCCTCAGTCACTCCGGAAGCTTCTTCAACACCTCCCGCAGTGGCTTCGAGCTCCGCTGCTGCCCCTCAGCCGACCGCTTCTCCCCAGACTTCGAAACGAGCCAGGCCCGAAGAACGACCTCCCATTATCTTGCCCCAGAAATATGAATTCTGTCCAGTGGAACACCTGGTCGAGCTGATCGCACACATGTTGGGAGAGTTGATTGCTACCAATGACGCCATTCGCATATCAAGCGGTGGTCTGACGCGGTTTCACTCAAGGTAAGCTTGCATGCCTCACTCTGTTAGGGGGTTTCTTATTCGTCCGTGCGTGTCTAACTCGGTATTCACCTACAGAACCCCCCCTGGCATCTCGGTCAGAGACTATCTCCATCGCCTTGCTCGGCATGCCACTCTCACACCACCCCTCCTCCTAGCAATGGTCTATTATATTGACCGACTCTGCGCCATGTACCAAGAATTCACCATAAACACACTCACCGTCCACCGATTCCTCATTACCGCTGCCACCGTTGCCGCCAAGGGCCTGTCCGACTCTTTTTGGAACAATACCACCTACGCACGGGTCGGCGGAGTGCGTGTGGCTGAGCTGAGGCTCCTCGAGCTCGAGTTTCTCTACAGAGTCGACTGGAGAATCGTGCCGAACCCGGAAATCCTGGTGGCTTACTATCAAGGCCTTGTGCAGAGAGCCCCCGGGTACGAGCTCGAATCAGATGGATCGACCGAGAACGAGGACGATGAGATTGACGATGACGATAATGAGGAAGACGTTGCGCAGCAGTAGGCATCGAAGGGGCCGCCAAATGGACACTTTTTATACCACCCCTCGAGAGCCAGGCCGATGCTGAGAAGCGGCCTTATACATCAATGATACCCATCTTTTACCCCCACAGCACCTTTATTCGTGTTGGCATATTCTTCTTTTCGTCAGCCGTCATCTCATATTGGTCTTTTTTTGCCTAATACCAAGCATCTCAGATCGCCATCTCCCTACTACTACATGCTTGCCTTGCGGGTCAACAGCCCCTTGGAAAGCAATCTGCTGCTCTATCTATCATACGTTTTGCTCGCATACACATCATTCGGATCATGGAAGGGGAAAAACATTGGGGAGAGGGGGCAACTGGCGTTATTTCTTACAGGTCTCTCAAACGGAGTATTATTGTTTTGTTTTTCGGCATTTCCTTTGTTACACTTTGCATAGTTGGATAGGAGGGCGGGCTGGCTTGGTGGATTTAGGATGAGGATAATGCATGCTCATGTATATAAATGAATCAAATATTTAAGTTACCATCTGACCTTGTGCTCGATACAAATGACATTGAACTGTGACTATGCACCAACTTGCAAGAAAAGAAGCCTTAATATAATGATAATAAAGGAGTGTTTGTCCAGCAACCCTGAAGTCAGATACTAAGGTCTTGGGTATGTTAACACATCTCATCTGTACATAGGCAAGACGGGTCCGTGTATACCAAGACTTGCTCTTAGGCTATTGCTATTTACATATAATAAAAGCCCTGTCTTGGCAGTTCCAAAAGTTGTCTTTAACATACTGTATATATAGTATATATAAAGAGGCTTCTATTAAATAGCAATAGCATGAGAGCAGGTCTTGGTGTACATGGGCCCATCCTGTTCATGTACAGATGAGGCACATCGATACACCCAGGGCCTTGGTATTCGACTTCTGGGCTGCTTATATAAGAAGTAAGGCTCCTTGATATCTGTTCTTTTAGAGAGAGACAGGGGTTACGTACCGAACGGGATAGACGAACTTGTCAATAAGTTTAAGAAGATATGGGATCAAGGCAGGCTTTTCTGGTCGAATTGATCGTGTTGAAAGTAGCAATGCTGGGAAGCAGTCTAATATAGAAGTGCGAGAGGGAAGAGTAGGGAACACATGCGAACAGGGACCCGAGCATTTTATAGTGAAAAATAAATGGGGGGCTACACAGATATATCACGAGTCAACACGCCGTTGAGTGCTGCCTAAAGCTGTTGCCAAGTTTCTTTGTTGTACAGTCTCCAGGGCTTGGTATCAGTGATACAAGGTTTCACGGTCTTTGTTCATGCCCCTCCCTGAGATGTAAGTTGCCTAGAGAATTCACAAATCAGCACGCCTTTGAACGTCACCTGCAACATATCTTTGCCACTGAGTTATTTTTGGTGCAGAACTGCAGCATTTTCTTTGTTCAGAAAGTCTCCTGGACTTGGCATCGATGACACAAGACCTCAAGGTTCTCATAGACCATCCCTTTGTTCACGCACCCCATGTTATATGTGTTCATTGTCTTGTGTTCATTACTCGCTCCTGAATTCCTGTATATAAATTCCACTTCCTCCCAGTTTGTTTCTTGAAAGACCTTGACAACTTTCCCAACAAACTCTCATTACCCAGAGTTGTCCACGACACGACGATTGTTGTGCTATAAGACATATTTATAAGGAGCACAAGTCTAGCAATCTTTGCACTGAAGAAAACTCTCTGAAAGTCAAACAACCTAAGAGAGACGGTCGATCAACTTTGGAACGTTGAGTGCCCAGCATGGAGCATGAGCCAAGTGCCCAAGGCGCTACGACCAGCGACAACCGACTTCACTCAACTAGGTCTGCGGGTGAATATCTCGTGTGTTCCTACGGATGCGCAATTATGTTCCACGTGGCCACTTCTTTAGCCAATTCTGAGCCCACTGAGCAAACCAAAAAGTATTCACATGAATTTATGGGTGGCGTAACTGACTACGAAATCTGGCTTATATTCGCGTGCGTATTCGACTTAATGTACTGGAATACAATCGGTCACCTTTTCAGACAACCCCGATGGGCGGACCAATATTTGCCTACAGTCGTATGGGCAACAGCCATCGCTGTTTTCCTGTGGGCGGATCTCATTGAAGGGGACCTCATTAAGATCCTTCAGGGTTTCCATTTGGTCGTCGATGTTTGCGCTTCAATTTGTTTCGTTATTGATAAATGTATAAACTACCTAACATCCAGGTGGTCTTCGTCAACTTTTCAACGAGTACCGAAAATGCATGTATAAGTAGGTATGTCTTTTGCTCCTTGTTTAAATACCATTGCTTTCGTCATTGGTTAGTGCTTGACATCATTAACCAACTCAACAGGCGCACTGAGACCTGGCAAGGATGATGCAGATTGCAGCTGAGATCTTAGGGGGGTCTCTCACAAATGCTAGTGGAATACGGTATTTGCTCATTTCGAGACGAAGAATTTGACAATTAGAACACTAACGGCGGGGCTATGAGCGCGCTGGGTGAGAAGAAGGGAAGTGCTACTGAATCCATAGCTCTAGGTTTACCATTTATGTCATATTGGGGCTTTTGCAAGTTATTTCAGAGTCACAATTTAATGTTGTTTATATCGAGCATAAGGTTTAAAGAGACGAAACTTGCCCCAAACTTATTCAAAATAACCGGGTGAATCAATTATCTTCTATTTAAGCCATGTGCTCGATACAAATAACATTAAATTGTAACTCCGAGATAATTTACAAAAGCACTAATATAACCATAACAAAAGAGTGTGTTTTTAGCATCTCAGTTGGATGCGTGTAGCTTGATATTCCCATCTTTAACCGGTGCTTGTCTCAATCTAACCGGCAAACCCATGTTAACTTACTGTAGTTTCCAAATGCAGAATCATTCTTCCTCCTCGCCTGCCTTTCTATCTCTTCGCGGATATCAGTCTGAGCTACCGGTGACTCTAGCTATTCGAGCCAGCCATGGTTGCGCGGACTGACTTTGATCCGACTTTTAGGTTTCGCCGTGTTCTATGTGGAATCAAGTTACTAAGATTCCAGGCCTGCGGTGCGTTCACGGTTCTTCAGTTTTACATACCACCTATAAATAGGCAAGATAGGCATATCAGCGCCTACACCAGAAGATAATTTCGTTCGAAGGTAACGGAATGTCTCTTCCGAAAAATATAGCGCTCCGGAGATAGGTAGTGGTGTATTCAAATGGGGTTTATCATATCCCAGCAGTTGCATTAAATACATGAAACAACACATCATGGAAAGGCAAAAGAATTTCCGTGGATAGTTACTGTAGTGTTTTGAATTATCAGTTAAGCAAAGCGAATAACTTCTTTACAGAATAGAATTATCTGCAGTGGGAAAAGGGGCCGCTCACCACAGTAGATGCTTGTATGAGTAGATGAGTTGAAGAAATGTAGCGAAGGCCCAAACGATCATCATTCTTGAAGCGAAGGCCAGTCAGCATATCGCGTGACAGATGGCAGGCTGAGACAAATGGACTGTACCCGTTCGTCACCAGTGGCCCCCACGAGTAGTAGTCTTGTTGGTACGCTAACAAGACGCTCAGAATGGCAATTAGAAGATTTGTCAGAGGAAGCAATTTCCACATGGCTTCTCAGCAAATGTATAGTATCACAATTAGAGTTTTGAGTTCTCGCGAGGATGAAAGCTACGTGGGGTGTGGATTCGCCAGAAGCTGTTGGGCGCAAGGAGATGTATTGTGTCTCGACCCGCTGAGGACTAAATGACAAAGGAATTAGAGAGATCCTCTTTCAGGAGTTCGCAATGAAGAAGTTGTATGGCTTAATCAATGGGTTGTTGGTCTCATTGGAGCAGTGATTCCTGTTGACGTCTGTTCTTTCATGGGGAGACAGTGCTGGGCACTGAATGCAATGAACGAACTTGCCAACCGGTTCAAGGTATCCAATTACGAAAGACGTTTCAAATTGATCAAATTGATCTCGATATACGGTTTATTCTCTTTCTTTCGGAGCAGACTGCTTTCTTCCCCAGGGTGAACTCAATAACTGATGCCGGAATCTCGCTGTCACGGATGTGTAAGGAGCAAGAGTAGGGGGGCTTTAGAATAGGCATTTTAAGCATTTTTAACAAAGAAATGGGAAGTAACACAGGGAAACTCCGAATCAACCTGCCGTTGAGTGTTGCCTGCAGCATTTCTTTGAGAGTCGAATTCGTTCGTTGCAGAATTGCAGCAATTTCTTTGTTGTCAAATCTCCAGGACTTGGCATCGCTTAACATGGCTCCAGGGTCTTTGTTCAGGCCATGAGGCATAGGTTGTACAGAGGATTTAACCAATCAACACGCCTTTGAATGCCGCTTGTAACATTTCTGTGGCTGAGTTCCTTTGTTGCAAAGCTGCAGCATTTTCTTTGTGGCAAATTCTCCTGGCCTCGGCCACACCAGGCTTCCATGTTTTTGTTCAGGCCTCGAGACACAGGTTTCACAGAGGCTAACGAATCAACAACGCCTTTGAAAGTCTTTGAAAGTCACATGCAGCATTTCTTTGTAGCGAAATCTCCAGGACTCGTCACCAGTCACACAAGCCTTTAAGGTTCTCATGTACCATCCCTTTGTCCGCGCAACGATTCTGCCTAGGTCTCTAGTCTCTATCCAACTACTCACGACTGAACTCCCATATAATCTTGATGCACCTCTTCTTCTTTCTTAACAGGAAGTTGGCAGCTCTTCTGAACAACTCGCGTTACTCAGAGCTCAACTTGCTCACAGAATAACGCTTATTCTGCTATTAAGACAAATCTAAGAATAGCACTATTCTAGCAGCTTCTGTCGACTCACAGCTGGTAAAGAAAAAAATCTAGACGTCGGTTGACGTAAGAAAGACAGGTTAGAACGCCCAAGATGGAGTACAAACTAAGTACGCAAGATGCTACAGCTAGCAACGACCGATTTCGCTCGATTAGAACTACATGTTATTATCTCGCAGCTGGATTTCTTTCCACTATTGCATTCTGCATGACTATTTCTCAGCTTACTGAGCAAGCCGTAGATGCATATTCTTGGAAGGCATATCGCGACTACATACCAGTGCGTTTATATTCATTCATCGAAGGCCTAGATGATTACGAAGTATACTTTCTATTGTGGGTGGCTACGATTTGGCTCTGCTTGCTATGTTTACGCGAACTTCTTGGAGAAACTCGATGCCATCCCGGATATGCACTTGCAATAGCAGTCGCAACAATCATCACTTTTGCCTTGTCGACGGACTTCATTCAGGGCGATCCCATCAAAATCAATCAATTCTTTATAATCATTATCTATGCTTATACTTTCATCGGTCACATCGTTGACATACACCTAAATTGGCACTCAAGGAGGGCGGTTAAAGAGGATTTGTTGGCTTCTGATAAGTGTTGAATATGTCTCAATAGGATGTCTGGACCTGGAACATTTGATCATCAGTCAATACCGTTTCTTTCGTCCTTGGTTAGAGTCTGCTATCATCAACATAACTGAATAGGCTCGCTCAAGCATGGCTAAGATGGTAACCATAGTTGCAAGCTATTATTTTCCACGTCATCCATTACTATAATTAGCTCCGAAATTGTGAATACCAGATCGTCCGTTTCTACTTCATTCAATGTTGGCCAGTAATGGTCAAACACTCGCCTAATATTTAGAAAGTAATATTCCGAGAAGATAGAAGTAAAATAAGTGATCATAAACTAAATTATCTTTTCTCCTCCTACATTACTGGTTGTCATAGATGATTGTCTTCACTGAGAATATACTTGCTTCTTATAGACTGATTTGCAATCATGTATCCGGTTTCCTGTTGCATCTTTTCGTTTCATACTGCAGGCATCACTCTATAAGCTGCATGGACGGGTGTTAGTACAGTATGTGACCAATCGTCACTCAACTACCCCAAATCTAAAACACACTAACATCCTTCAAGGGACGATATTCCTCAAGGTTTTATTCGATATCTCTTGAATTAAATTATTTACATTGTAAAACTAAGCCTCTGAGTTTATATGAAGCCGGTATCTGACATCCCTTAGACACCTATTAGTATTTCGTTAAAGAATGATTGACTTGGTCGAATACTTTGGCTCACCTGGTTAGTATTTCGTCCATGTGTATGCAGCTCATTGTCAATCTATCTCATAAAAGAAAACACAATATTTATGAAATCCTTCCAACTCCTTCCCAAGATGTCTCATCACTAATAAGAAGCCTTCATCTCTTTGTGTACCATGTATCCACTATATATACATCCACCCAGTGAACTGCTCAGAGTTGGCAGCGCTGGTTTGTCTTACAGGGCTTTTTTTTTCATCTATGAAGTAGACAGCTTCAGGGCAATAAGACAGGGCGCTGGGTTGAATTAGGATGACTGATTGACAATGACAGTAACAAACATGAGGACTTGGGGCAGTCGACCATGCTGGCCTAGCCCGCTCGTCGTGGCCCTGGGACTGGGCGAGGGAGCCCTTGCAGTTCAAGTCTTCGACGACCCTGATGCGCTGTCAAATAGATCATCGCAGCCGTGGTGGCTAGTGGAAGAAGTAAAACAGCTTCCGCGAGTGGTGACTGCAGCGCAAACACGAAGGCCAGCCATATATTCAGAGGATATAGGACCATTCGTCGTGGACTCCTATATGAAATGATAAGAAAATGCCTACGGTCACTTGACATGTAACATAAAACTAGGGCTTGAGTGGAAGGCTGACTTACTCCAAGAGGTATTGGTTGTGAATGACAGCGAGGGAGAGTCCAGTCAGTCCCCAGGACAGCAGGATTCTATCCTGAGATGAGCATAATGTGCCACAAGAGAGTTAGGGAATCACGCACCCAAAGGTCATCATTGGGGCCCAGGAGAATAGATGCTGTTGGCTCCCTGGTAGAAGGACCAGTACGGAGAGACACATGTTGGCTTGCAATAACCATCTCCACATTCTTGCTGGAGGAACCAGCACCATCCACCACCTCATTCAGGATGATCCCGTCCAGGAAAATCAGTGGGGATGGAGACAATGAGCCCTTCGATATCGCTATGGTGTACCCGTTGGCAACAATACCCGGACCCGTTGCAGTGGAATGGATGGAAAGCAAAAGTGTCGTCCAAAGGGCAGCAGATAACTCCTGGATAAATCCCAATGGCCTCTCAAAGCAGTGGCGCCGTCCAAGGGGCAGAAGATAGGTCCGAGGTGTATCCCTCCGAGCTCTTTCGAGGTGAATGACAAATGGAAAGCCTGAGGGATGGATCTTGAACAAAGAAAAAGAGGGGAATAGAACATGAGGGGAACACAGAATGGAGAGTGTAAGACTAGATATCCAGCAGTGCAGACTCTGCGTGGTAATTATATGCTGTTCTCCAAGGAATAAAAAGCAACCAATTAGCACACTAAGCGGAACAAAACTCACGAAGGGGATGGGGGATGGCCTCTCTGTATATTTCAACGCAATTTTCAAACCTATGTAGGGACTAAGGGGCGTGTTGAAGATCAAGAATTAAGGGCACTAGCACTACGGCAGCTGTCAGATGCATATCGAGAGGAGTACCACAGGGACATGCTTTGGTATTATGCCTCCAGAACCGGAATGAGAGATCATAATTCTTGAATGCGTTGTCTGCTTTGCTGGCAAGATGCAACTCAACGCTGCGCCTCGGTTGTTTATTTTCAATTTCAAGGCTTCTGAGCCTGTCGATTGACTATCATATGTCAGGGAGGATTCTGCTACGTGTACGCACTGATGTGTCAATACAGCGAGGCGGCCACTATCGTGAGTGCATATGGACGCCTTCGCAAGCTATGTTACGGAGTTCCAATCAGACCAAATTTTGGACTTCTATTTATCATATCCTAAGCTTCTCAAGCAATCGGAAACTGATAGCAAACGGAGGTGAGGCCTCTCGGCTGTGCTGCATTGCATATGTGACCGTTGGCTGCAAATTCGTGGTTACATGTGGTTGGTAGCAGTGATTTTCGGTGACACGCCTCATTAATCAGGAGTGATCCTCCAATCGGAACCAAGTAAGCAGTTGGCCGCAAAAGTTGGCCTCGCATCGGGTGGCGGCAAGGCTGTCTCCCGGATCTGGCTGTCGGCTGGGCTGTTGCGACCTGATCCCTTCCATTCTAATTCAGTCTTAGGAACCGAGCGCTTCAACAAGAAACGTATGTCTATAAAGCTAGGCAGCTGCCTATCTTCAAAGATACTGGTAATATTATCGATTGAATCAATCATGTTCTTGTAGAGAAAAACTTAAAACAAGAACGGAGGTTAGCTTCCCCAAGCTTCAGCGCAGCGCTTAATGTGTTGAGCCATATTGATGAATATGCAGCATTTCAGCTTCTACCAGATTGTGAATCTAGGTTTGATGCGAAACTACCTGAATGCAGACGGGAAAAAACGACATCATCGTTCACACATGGACCGTTGAGGAAACACCATGGACATACGAACTCTCTCAGCAAGATCTCGAGGCCGAGAGCGACCAATTCGCGATATATAAGTCTCTGGCTGCCTGCGTTTTTACAGCTGCGATGAATATTGTCACTGCTCAGCTGAGCAGGGAATCTGGAAACGAATCCTGTGGGAATATATATCCATATCCTGTAAGGCAATTGCCTCGATATTCACGTAACAATGACAGTTCTAACTGACGAGAGTATAGATGTGCGATTCACGGGCCTTGAAAGATTCCGTACGCTTACCTTTGTTCATCGGGCAGCCAACCTGGTGCGAAATATATCTCTTCCTAATAACAGTCATGACATGTCTGCACTGGGGTTGTATCTTCAGCCTCTTCAACCAACCTCGGTGGAAGACGCAATTTCTGCCTCATATCATCATGGCTACACTCATCACTCTTCTCCCTTTCGCAACGATCACTCGCGATCCAACAACTGTCTTCCTTCGGCTTCTACCCATAGTCACTGATATTTACACTTTCGCCACTGTCGCTATAGACTATGCTCGTGAAGGAAAACTTAGATTCAGGAGTTCTACCTAGGGACATGGTAGCGGAGGCGTTCCTGTATATATGCATATTGTCTTTGGTCTCAGCGTTGATCATCTTCAAGCCAAAACATTGACAACCCCCAAAAATCAATATGGGCGAGGATGCAAAGTTTGGAGTTGGGAAGGAAATTTTTTACTTGTACGGCTTTTCATGAAGTGTCAACAGTTATTCAGTGAAATCCGTACGGGTAAATTACATAGGTAGAAAGTAGATAGCTCATCAAGTTTTCCTTTTTCTAAAATGTTGGAGTAAGGTTCTCTGCATAATGGTCAGGCACTCGTCCGACATCTATAGGAAGTGGCATGGTAAATGTATATATTGTTGTGATCCGCCCGTTTACCACCTGAATGGATATCGTCGCATTTCATACCATGTCCTCTCACATGGGGAGTTAATTGTAAATGAAGAAGTAACAGAAATAATTGACACGCTATCCATGCTCAGTACTAAATACAATCAGGACGCCTCAACGGGCTATGTATGCAAGACTATATACAATTTGAAAGCCTTTTATATACTTTTGAACGTATTCTTGAAGAGAAAACAAACGGACCGGCCACATGATGAGCTACAGTCGAGCTGTGTATGCTTCATCTGACAGACAGACAAAAAAGTGTCGAAAAAGTAATCCCAAACGCCATTTATGCAAGTTAAAGGTTTGCTCTACCAAAGAAGACTTCGGGTAAAGTATCAGGCCTTTGGGAAACGTATAAGGTCTTTGGGTAACGTATAATAAAATAAAATAAAATAAAATCTTTGTGTTTTATGCGTATCTCTGCGCAGAAATGCTGTAATAGAACAAGCATCGCTATGCAAAAACGTATGTTGGTCGTTTCGAATCGCCGTATTCTATTATTCGGTTAAGAAGGTACGTATGGATAGGCGGTTCGATGTAGTTCGGCCGATGTGGGAGTATAACGCGCTAATAAAAACAGTATTAAAATGGTGATGCGGTTTGGTATCGTAGGAAAGATATGTAGAGTCGATGCGGTGCACTTGGTTGGTATTATGAGATACGTTGTTCTGATGATGGGCGGCCTGGCATCGTCACAGTATAGGAACTCGAGGTGTTCAGTTGGGGCACATCAAAGAGTACAAGCCGACGATGGGTGTTGTCACCAGTGACTGCGCCGGTAGAAGGCATTCGAAACTCGAGGCGAGGATTATGCAGACGTGTGAGTTTAGACGATCGATCCACAATCATCTCTCTAGTCGCACATTGAACGTTGAAGCAAGTTCGAACATTCGCTCGTCTTCATCAAGGTGCCATAATCAAGCCAGCCAGTATCATAAGACTCTTTTGAACTCGCAAACCTAAGCAGCCAGAGGCTATCATGGTCAACTTGGCAGTCGGCTCTGGCAGTCCTTCGGGCGCTGAAACTGGTTCGAGCGGCTTTTCATTTCCATCAAGGTGCCATAATCAAACCAACCAGGAGGAAACTACTCCTGGGTTGATATAAGACCTCGCATGGCAAAGTCCTCTGGCAGCAGCCGAGATTCTGTGGGCAGCCATGTTCGACAATGCTGACAGGCTTCGGTCTGGACTGATGGCTTTGGGGACAGCAATTATTCTTCCGGAGATGAACAATCCGATCGCATGCTGGCCAGGCCGTTTGTAAAACGTTTCTGTCAAGCCATGTGAAGCTGAGCTGGGAACATGTAAAGGGTGTGAATAAACACCAGAAAAATGTGAACGTATGGTAGAACATTCGTATCTCCAAATCGTCTGCATGCGACATGGATGAGAGCGACGCGCTGTAGCCAAGAATGCAAAGCGACGCAGACGTCGGATGTGAGCTGGACTTGGTGTTCGTGGCCCAGGAACCTATCATGACGCTGTTCGACCCAATCGTCGACTTTGCATCCGTAAGCTCGCATGGCACATGGTCTCGTAAACGTAAGATAATGTACATATCATGGGCGTTGCTGTGATGCAGGTAACGTTGAGGAGCTCTGTGTTGAACAAGAAGCCATGTGTTGACGTAAATGCGGCATCGACAGCATGCAAGCGAGTACGATCCGACGAGCTGCGGACAGTAACCGTAATCCTGAGGTTTGGGACGAGTCTCTGGTTGATTAATCAGGTTGAGGATAGTTGTTGGTAATAGTATAGGTAATAAAACAGCTGCCGCATGGCATTTGGTCGGGCCAATATAGCGAGATGATGATACAGGCGTCCCGCGGTGGAGGATACGTGCGGCGCCATATAATACCAGTATCGAGAGGCACCGGTCCAGATTTCTCTGTCCCGAATGTCATCATCCTCAATAGCCATTCGATAGCGACCGAGATCTCCAAGACACTATATCCAAGTATCTGCAAAGGCAGGGACAGTCTCATATAAGACTGCCATCATAGTATATGCAAGGTAGATGAACGTAAGCATGTGCTCCATCAAGTCAGGTAGGCGAAGGCGAAGTAGTTCAAGGAACGAGTGAATGCCATGCCGCCACATGCGCGCGGGCATAGCATATTTTGATGCCAGGCGCCGTAGTGCGGGGCTTGCTGCAGGATGCCGGCTTGCTAGGAAAAAGTCGTGCTGCTCATGAAGCAGAGTACTATGAAGAGCTATTAGTGCTGGCAGGTCGATGCTGTTGTTCAGCGCAAATCCCAGCCAGTTTTGAGGGATGAGTGCATCATCAACTTCGATGCCCTCAGGTTCATTTGGTGGGGACTGGGCGTTGTCAACCTCGATACATTTAGTTTCGACCATAACAAGTCCAGCGTATATGCTTTTGACTTGGGCGGCTAAAAGCTCCTGGTCAAAAAGAGGCGCTTCTTGGCCTTGCGTCGTCTTTTGCAATGCCATCTCGGCGTAGGCATCACACTCGCGATGTTGCTTTTCTTGCGTTTCTTCCTTGGGGGTCTTATAAGGAAGATGTGGAAATGCTTGGGCTTTTGTCAGATATTTTGCGCCGCTGGCAGCAAAAGCGCTCGGCGCATCCGTAGCCGTCGCGGCCCAGGAACTGGAATGGGAAGCCCCAAATCGTCGAGATCTGGATTTCTTCTTTGTGCTGCCATGAAAATCATGGCGGCTGTTGTGGCTAGCGGCAGAAGCAATATCACATCCGCAAGCGACGGCTGCAGCACCATCACAAACGGTAGCCACACTTGCAGCGGATACAGTATCGTCCGCTGAGGGTTCCTGCAAACGAGGATTAAGCACTGCATTTCCGCCTCCCATCGCCCGCCATAGGAATATTTTGCAGATAAACTCACTCTAGAAAATATCGCTTGTGAAGAAAGCCGAGGAAAATCCCCGTTACCCCCCAGGCGGCCAGAATTCTATCCACGTATAAGCCCATCGAGTTTGTCAAAAGCAGAAGCAATGAGGCGATGATGACTTACGCAAACGTCGCTGCCGGAGCCCAGGAAAAATGAGTCTGCTGGCTCCCCGGCAGAAGGACTAATGCTGAAAGAGAAATATTTATCTGCAGTAACCATTGTTTAAAGACCATCGCAGATATTGGTCAAGATGTCCGGATTGAATGCTACTTGGGAAATGGAACAAGAAAGACAAGGCAAGGTTACGGGAAAGGAGAAAGTTGATGAGAGAAATCACAAGAGGCAAAGCAGGCTCTGCTACTTTCCAAAGCAAATGATGAGACGGAATATGCAAGTTAGATGGAGGAGTTGCTATATGTGAGGTTAAGAGTCGATGTAAAACAAAAGCATTAGTGAGGAAGAGGGATGAGGATGAGAGACGAAACTCGAAAAGAGCTCGTTGAAGTGTGAGGAAAACGTGTTCGATATGACAAACGGAGGGAAAAGAAGGGTAAGAGGTTGATAGACAAGAGACTTAAAATGGATCAGGTATCGAAACGTAGAGGCTTTCATCGCCAACACAAGCCCCGACGGCGGAGAGATAGGAGGAGGGGGGGTGCAAGGGAGTCGGATTTCCTAAAGAGTTCGTCTTACATTAGCGTTGCCAGCCTCTCAGGGATGAGTTGGATGCACACCTTTAATACCAAGTCCGTAGCCTCTCGTCAACATGGTTCGCGCCCAGAATACAAAATGCAATGTTCAGGTAGCGCAAGGCAACCAGACGTAGCGCGGGGGCTGGGAGGCAAGGGGATTGCCTCACTCCCCCTAGTTGGATCCGATGATCCTCGTAGGCGGAAAATGAGGGGTATTCTTGAGATGCCCCGAAGAATCTTCTGCCTGTTTTTGCTTCGTAATGAGGCTCAGCGATGGAAGACACATGTTAGCTGATTCTCTCTTATTTCGCGACGTTGAGTGTGCGCTACCAAATCTTTGCGCAGTCTACTTACTTTCTGTCATCTTTGAATAAATGATTTCCAGCCTCGAAATATAACCATACACTTGAATACGTTTGTCAGGCCTATGTTGGAACGCCATGACACAGCAACCTCTTACCCATCGGCCACAAAGAATGACCAAAGCGTCGGGGCGGCACAAATCTACGCTGCGGCACAGCAGGAGGCAAATCATGATAGTCGCAGACATTCTACATGCAACACCCTGGCGGCATGGGGGTTGACGGCGGCGTTAAATATCATCCCAGAGCAGTTCGGCAAAGGATCTGAAAATAAGGGATGTTGGAGGATATATCCAGTAGGATAAGCAACCCCATACGTTCACGATATCTGCTCTGACATCTTGAGATGACGATAGACGTGTAATTCCGTGGCGGTGCGCAATCAGACGCACTTGTTTTGGTTCCAGGATAGACGATACTCTTGCGAGTTGTGTTTGTTTTTTATAGCGGCGACTACTTTCATCTACTGGAGTTGTGTTCTTCGTCTTTTCAGCCGGCCAAAGTGGAGGGACAAATATCTGTCGCAGACCTTGACGACGACATTCATCGCTCTCCTTCCATTTGCGGCGGTGATCCAAGACCCGGCCACAATCTTTCTTCGCGTTTTACCCACCGTCGTAGACGTGTGTGCTTCTGCATGCCTTGCCTTGGACTACTGTGGGCAATGACGACTTCGCATCGCGGTTGAGCTCTGTGGCTCGGAAAGGCTGGCAGCGAGTGATGGTGGATGTGATCGCAAGGAGTTCCGTGGTTCTGCATTTTTGGTTATTTTGACTTAATTAAGGATATATGTCAGTCATGTTCTTGTAATTTTGTGTAATCAGCTCTCAAAAGCACTCATGAGAGTATGTTCATTCCAGTAGCATCAACATCAATACATCTTCATACACGAATGTACTACATGAGTAGATGATTCGCTTTCCATGAGAGTGTGTTCATTCCGGTAGTATCAGCATCAATACCTCTTCATCAACGGATGTACTGCATTAGTAGATTATTCACTTTCCATGATTTGCATGGAGATTATGCGTCCGGTCTTCCATCCCACGCCGTAAAAGTAGTGTCACTTACTCTGAAACAGAGCGCTCACATCAATTACTCCAAAGAGGGCCTTTCTGCGCGTTGGCTCCAAGTCTACCAACGCTGGCCGATACTTGCCGGTCACAAGGCAGCTTCATGCCAGGCGGAAGATTTCGGTTTGCAGGGGTCTTCTTTCAAAAGGCCACGCTTGTCTGACAAAGGACCATCTCGGCAGTACTTACTGTTGCAAGAGGGTGTTCCACTTCGGTGAGACATGTTGGCCTGGTTAGAAATCATTGACTGATCGGGTTTACTTTTGTTGGTACTCAGATGCCAACAGGCTCCCCTGGGATAGATGGTTGACAGACAGCTCAAATCTGCCTTTTGGAAAAAAGGCAACCTTCCATGTCTGCGGGACACATTTGAAAGGAATCCTTGGGGCGTCGACTGATAACCAGTAAAACGACTTCGCTCACATGGTGCGACGGCGGTGGTGATGCTGGCACGTCATTTCACGCGCACTATTGGCTCTTGGTTAAGCCATATTCGCCATGGATACAGCCGCCTAGTCCAGCTGAGATGGTGTGTGCATGCAGCCACGCCACTTGGCAGGATGACGAGAAGAATGTCCGCGACCCTTTTGCCTCATGATCAGGATTTAAACGAGTAGCCCCGGTTTAGAAGCCTGCAGACACGGGACGTTGGCAGCTCCCGTTGGCGGATTGGCAGGATGTTGGAGCAAATCGTGATGGTAAACTGGCGATGAAGCTGTCAACCAGCCCTGAAAAGCTTAGGACGTCTGCATGCGCACCATTTTAGCTAGGAACACGGAGGGGGTTTGCTTTGAACGGTTGCCTTTTTCTTCTAAATGAGTTGCCTTATTTTAAATGTTCGCAGCTAGTAAAATATAAACAAAATGTGACAGAAATTCAAGGCATCCTTATCCATACAAGGTAAGTGAGATGGAATCTGTGTTTGAGGTTTGAGATGCGGTGCCTGTATGACGTCCCCCATTGTTGGGGCCCCAGCACGTGCTGCCGAAACCCACCGCTCCAAAGTACGTATTCGGCACGGAGCTTTAGCAGCACCAGCAGGTACCTTGCAATTGCTCCACCATTGCTTGCCTTATCGCAATCAAGGCCAGGTAACGACACTTGCTTGAACTCGTACTGAGCCAGACGCAACACCGCCTTCAACAACTTCTCTGCAAGTCTCCCGCAAAAGGACAGGCTCAGCCTTGTGTGGGCACTATGCGCGTCATTGCCCTCCTCTCGGCCCTGTGTGCCGCAGCTCTGGTCCAGGCCGATTTCCACACGGCGCAAATCTATGTCCAGCCCGTCGAAAACACCGAGTCGCCCAGCCTCCTCGCCGAAGTGGCATACGATCCTAGCATCAGCGGGTCTTCCTCCATCATCTCCTACGAAGCTCCTGAAATCCCGGAGTCTACACAGCTGGTCCGCGTCGGATTGTACGACGTCAAGTCTGCACGGTGGATATCTGGCACAACTGTCGCCTCGGTGGACAACTTTGGCAAGGGCTACTCGCCCAATTTAATACTCTCAGTCGATGAAAAGGGAGAGCTTCTCAGTGCTGCTCTCAAGGGCGTAAGAATCGATGCGGGTCAGACGAGAGACTTTGGCCCGCAGGCGGTGGTGCTGCCAGTGCTCAAGGGCAAGCAGCCAGAGCTGAACAAGCCAATTGTTCTATCGCCAGAGGGAAAGAAGGTTGAGGAGGTTGAGAAGACGCCCCTTCAGAAGTACGTTGTGCCTTGCATCCCCAGAATAGTAGCTTATGGTACTAACTGCACACAGATACTGGTGGGTGATTGCCATTATAGTGTTCCTGGCAGTGAGCGGAGGCGGCGGCGAGAAATAGAGCCGACAATTGACACATACATCAATCTGAATATACGCTTCCGTGATGGGATGACCGCTGGCAAGGGTTGAGCTATTGCAGTTGTTTTAGTGATCCCTGTCCTCTCACTACCATCCAGGTACATGACTATAATGCTTTTCTGTTGATACATAATACCCTAATTCAATCCGAGTACTATTGCCTGCCCATTGATCCATTTACACGTCTAGCCGGTAATTGCATTGCACTCTGGTTCATGCTTAAACGATCCAACAGCAATTATCCATCCATCTCCCTTGTTGCCTGTCCCTTGTCTCCCGATCTTGTCTGAGATGGAACCACGTGACTTGTAGGCACAAATCTCGATACGCGCTAATCCCTAAGTGGACTAGATGTGTTGTTGCGCACCCAACCTGCGTCTTTCAATTGGTGAGTTGCCTCCATGTTAAAAGAGCTCGAAGCACTAACCGATCCACCTCGAGCTCGCCCGCCCTACTTATACCTTACCAAAACACTGACCGTTCACTCTTCTCAGGAGCTCTTCATCCCTTGGTCATTTCCCAATCTTCCATCGTAACAAACCACTTTTCGCGTACTTACCTGCACCCAAAATGTCTGACGGAGTCACCAACCCTCACGGCGAGGATTCCTTTGCTGAGAGCAAGGGCAAGGGAAAGGCCGTTCAGGACGAAGTTCCTCACGACACCGCCATGGATGAGGATGACGATGAGGACGACGACGACGACGATGATGAAGATGAGGTAAGTTCATGTACCATCCACGTCCATATTGTGCCTGTCTGCAGTGCCAGGAAGCTAATTACGTTCACGGTAGAATGCTGAGCCAGGTAAATTTGCATCATCAGCTACTATTTCCCCCAACAGAGCTATGGGCCATCTAACCACTTTGAGCAGAAGAGGACGGCTTGGAAGAAATTGACCTGAACAACATTGTCGAGGGTGGCCGCCGCACTCGTGGTGCCCAGATTGACTACGCCAGGGCCGCTGAGCAGACCCCCATGGAGGACGACGACGAGGATGAGGATGACGAGGACTTCCAGCCTGCCCATGAGGACACCGAGATGGACGGTTAAGCAAGTGCACCCTTTTGACTTCCGATGCCATTGGATGACTGACAAGTCTATGATGTTAATGTTTATGGGTTCACCAAGGTTAAAAGCTCGGGTGATTGGGAGGGGAGCTGGGCATCTATCGAGGGGGGTCCCAGTATCTTAGCCGATGGGTCATGTAACGACAAAAAGGCTCTCTGTTTGCTATTTAGCTAGGCGTTAGTTGCCACCCTCTGTTGGGGGATAACAGAGACGTTGAAAATTGCACACGCCGCCATTGAGGCCGTACACGTACTGGCTGCCCGCATCGTGTTCTTGGAGCCTTGCTGTGTCCCGCCATTCCTCACGCATACCCTGGACAGATGCAGCTGAGTACCGTAGACCTGGGTTTACTATCTTATATCGAGATTACAGCCTCCAGACAAGCAGATGCTTCGTAGAGATTTAATCACTGCTGTGTATCGGGATTTGGATCATCCATCGGAAGTTCCTATTATTTGCACAATGATCCCCGTCCAAGACAAGCCACAACACGCTGGTTGGCTTTAGCCGCCACAATGGCTGGGTACGTACTCCCCCTAACCTCCAAAAAAGTTGCTAACGCCACTCTTAACAGATTATGGTCAAGACCACCTAAGCCATAAATCTGCTGCATGGAATATTCCAACTTCCTCCAAGGGGCATTTTCTTCTCGACAATAAAACGCCTTCTTCGTTTTCTTCATACAACACCCCTTTTAATTCGTCGGCTTCTTTGTTTCTTATTGTGTGGTTCTTGCTTATTCCATTCTCATCATGTCGCAAAGGTGAGTGACCTCAGATTCAACCTACCCTATTCGACCATTCCAGCCGCGGAGGCAACATTTGACGATGCGCGCGCTCGACGATTCCCACGTCGCGCCGTCGTTCTGGGAGGCAATCCGCGATGCCAGAGCACACGGCTAACCATTCTGCAACTGTAATACAGATTCGGAGCCTCGTCACTTCACCAGCGCGACTCCCGCAGCATGCTCTTTGCGGGATACAACGGCGGCGATCAGTCACAGCGAACGAGACCCAGTCCGTCTCCCTCGCCCAACGCCGGCGTAGGGGGAGGCTACGGCTACAGCAGCTATGGAGGATACTCTCCTTCAATGGGCAATGGCTACGGCGACGCCGGATCGCCCTCCAACTCCTACCGAACTGCGACGCCCAACAAGAAGGGGCAGTACAGCGACGCGGTGCTAAACGAGCTGGAGAGCCAGAACGACGAGCAGGTTTCGGGCATTCTGGGCAAAGTCAGGGTCCTCAAAGACGTAAGTCGGCGCACAACTCACGTCTCATTCGCGACAAACGGAAGCGAGATAAAAATAGGGGATGCATAAGAGTCCTGGCTAACTCAGAGCGCGCGCAAATACAGATGACGGCTGCCATCGGCGACGAAATCCGCGAATCCTCCGCCCTCGCCGAGAAGATGAACGACACCTTTGACTCGACGCGCATGCGCCTCCGCGGCACCATGAATCGCATGCTCATCATGGCCCAGCGCAGCGGCGTCAGCTGGAAGTGGTGGCTGCTCTTCTTCTTTGCCGTCGCCATGCTCTTCATATACGTCTGGCTGTTCTAAACGAACCCACCCGGAAGACACCTTGACTTATTATCTTTTTTCACTGGCCTTTCACGAAGAGATATGATAGAATGATGTTGATCTTTTCTTTCTGTTCGCTACGATGTATATTCCTTCATCATCCGGCTTTTTGCTTTTTCGGACTTATCCGAATTCTTTCTTTGCTATAACGACCGATAATTCTTGGCTGGTGGCTGCGGCGGAAACCATACGCGTTTTTGCTTCTTCTCTCTCGCCAAAAATATTTGTACAAGTTGCATCTTGGGCTGGCGTTTTGGGTGTTTGTTGTTCCTCAGTTACCTCATTTTCTCCCCCCAAATGGATACATGGGTTGCCCAGCTAGGGAGAAAAGAGGAAGAGGAGCTTGTCTTTGGCTGTGAAATAAAAGCGAGTGGTTGTTTTGTGTTTTACTCTTGATACAGGCAAAGGCTATTTATATAAATGTTTTAATATCATTATCAGGCTTACTACTAGCTGTTATTCTTCTTCTTCACATCTTGATCTGTCCCTTTATCAACGAACACTGCTTCGGTCATTTGCATTCCTTCTATGTGATATCAAAGGCATTATGCCACCAGTCTTCGTATACAGGCTGGTGCCTCATCTATTTCGTCCTTGAGAAAGGCTCTATAAAAACGGGGGGGTATCTAAGCTATGTTTCCTCTCCACACAACACCAAAATAAACCTACTTCCTCTGGCCTGGCCTTCTCCTCATCATCACCGCAGGGCTACTCTCCATCATCATGATGCTGCTCTCGTCCTGCGACAGCAGTGCACTCAGATCGATGCTTGGGCGGGGAATCGTGCGGAAGCCCATATGGCGCGGCAACGTGGGAGACGGAGGGGCTGCGAGGGGTGTAGCGCGCGCCGGCATGAAGCTGAGATCGTGTGTGTCGGTGGTATCACCTTCACCTTCTTCGTCCTCCTCTCTGGCTTCGTCCTCGTCCACATTCACGTCCACATCTTCGTCTTCATAGGTTTGCTCTCCAACTCGGGTGATGCTGCTGATATCGGCCTCAGAGTCGGTGTGCTCGTACCCGCCGTCCTCAGCCTCGGGGATATCCTCATCGAGATCGGCATCCATGTCACCAGCCATGCCATCGTCTAGATTCCCATCGTAGCCAAAGTCATCCTCGTCGAGAATCTGTTCTCGATCCTCGTCTTCCAATTCTTCACCATCGCCGTATACGCTGCCATCCGCTTCCGGGTCACCGCGGATAAGGGCTTCCCGGAACGCGTCGTCCGTCATTCTCATTCGGGCATGCTCCAATGCCTCTCGTAGAGCTTCTTCATCTGCCTCTGCTTCTCTTGCTGCCTCTTCGTCATCATCTTCATCTTCATTCTCCTCGTCTTCGTTTTCATCATCCTCGCTATCGTCGCTGCTTGGATCAAAGCCGTCGTCTGCATCTGGGATTTCGTCATCCAGATCTTGTGCCCCATCGAGCTGTACGTCATCCATCATGCCGTCATCCATCGTGCCACCACCCTCGGCTTCCGCCAGCTCCTGAGCAAGTTGCTCTCGTCGCATAGCTTCCTGGTGCTCTTCTTGTTCACGCTTCTCCTCCCGCATCTGGTGCAAGGTCTTAGGTACTCCAGGAGGTTTTAGCCAAGTGCTGCCAAAGTTCTGTACATTCATTCGGCGTCGCTGCATCTTATGCTCATCTGCGGCAAGGCGCGCAAGCTGCGTTCGCTCCAGCATCTGCCCGCGCTGACGCGAATGCGTCGGTCCATGGTGGCCATTATTCGGATCTGCATGTAGGCTATCGACAGGGCCTGGGGGGATGAAGGGATTCCTAGACGACGAGTACCACAGAGTGTGCGACTAAATCCCGAGTCAGCTAGTGGCTTTTGAGCATGGCTAATAGTCAAAGGCATTCTTACATCTCGCGGCGTAAAATCTGGGAGTGTCGCAAACATTGGAGAGCATGACCGCGTAGGTCCTGAAGCTGTCAATGTCAATGGTAGAGCTTGTGATGATGAGGTCTAAGAGGTGTGGGTTATTTGTTGATAAGACGGCTGGGCTGGGGACTGTTATTGGTCCAAGACCCGCACGGCGCTTATGGCGTCTATGGCTAGGCGCGCACGATAATCACCGGGCAACCAGCCTATGAGGATGAACTTGACGCCTACTACACAGCGTAAGGAGGGCTAACTTGATTCTCCGTATTGGAAGTCCTCTGATCTTGAATTCGGTAGCGCGTGTTGAGATGTGTAGGTAAGGTGTAATAATGGATTGATGAAATGTTTTGGTTATCTATTACAAAGCCGGAGGTAGGGCTTCTTATATATACACAATCTACGAGATTCGCTGAGACAAATCAGTCAGGAATACTCTGTAGTCAACAGTGCTATCTAGTGTAAGCTTTCTACGGGAGATAGTCAAACCTTACAATGTATCTCGCAGTCCTTTTTGACTCTTCACCACCGGCAAAGCAGAGCTTGTTTATACGGGCGCTCTTTGCTTTGTTTACCGCCAGCTATTTACCAAACAATTGCCCCAAAACCCTCATCGCCGCCATAGTTCAGTTTTACTTCGTAATATACTTTATATCGTCTTGTCCGCTCAAAGATATAACTTTCTCTGTCCTCTTCTCGAAATCAGTGGATGATTCTGGACAAGCCTTATACTTTGCCAATCCTGATCTGAGTTTTGCCCTTTCTCTTCCTGTTTGTTTATATAAATCGCCCCCTCCCCCGGAATTTCCTCTCTGGATTCACCCTTCTTCAAATCTCTTACCATATTTCTCTTCGCTTTCAAACCGTTCAAATCAACATCGATACTCCACCCGCCACCTTTGTCTTTGCTATTACCACTATTATTTATTCTCTTTTTGGTAATCACAACATATCCCATAGACCAACATGGCAGACGCGAGTTCACGAGCCTCCACACCTGTGGAAGATTCTTATTCTTCAATGCCTTCCACCCCTGTGGAAAATTCTTATTCTTCAATGCCCTCTACCCATGTGGAGGATTCTTCAATGCCCTCCACACCTATGGAATATTCTTCACGACCATCCACACCTGTGGAAGGTTCTTCACGATCCTCCACACCTGAGGAAGATTATTCAAAACCTCCCGCCCTGCCTGACCAGCTGATGCGGAAGTGCGCCGAATACCATGATCGGAAGACCCAGGGCGCCCCAAAGTCCGACTACATGGAGATTAGCGAGATTCTCGAGGAGCTTGAAGAGGATGATGCGCTGTACGTCGTTGGTTTGGTTCAAATGTATAAGGGCCCGAATACAAAGATCGAAAATGATTTATATGAAAGTAAGTTTCTGGCCTCTGCAATATTTACCCTGCCTTTTCTTATCTTGCCAAAATACCCTATTTCCTTTTCAACTTATCCAACCCCTATGTCAATGCTTTCCTTTGGAGCTATAATAACTGACTTGTTTGAAGCTGGCGAATTCGTTTTTGATATAAGTACTTTACCGGATTCGACATACACGCTAATCTGGAAATATCTGGTAAGTTTATTCCAATGAATCAACATTCATACTCAGTTCTAACTGCGGATTAAAACATAGTCCAGGAGGGGTCTTATTGACTAAGAACATAAACATTTTCCTTTTTTTTGTCACGGTAAGGAGCATCATGGGAAAATACGCACAAGGATCGATAAATGCGACGGAAGCTACGAAATCGATCATGTCTTTTTGTTCATTTGGTTATTTATTTGTTGACTTGTTTGTTCTCTAACGCAAACTACTCGACATCCTCTACTCAATCACTTTCTCGCATATCCTGCACTCAATAATGCCTATATTACCGCCACACGTTAAGTTGCCAATTTTGCCATACATCATCCCGCATCAGAAGTAATACAGAGTGCTAGCCAAATAGAATAGTAGTAGATAGTTCAAGAATTGGATATATGCATCTAATGTACGCATTTATTTACTGTCTAACTTATACCTACCTAGTAGTTAAGTGCTTGTAGTAGTAAATAAACGGCTTTCGTTCAAATCCGGTTTCGATGCTCGAACTCCACGCAGTCGCTAGGGTGATGAATAATCATTCCCAAAATCACTACGAGCACACATATCTACGCACAAGTTATTCTGTGTTTCGCCCCTAGAGTGTATTAACACGATTCGACAGATCATTTACGAGCAATACTACAAGAAGTAAACATTATAATGGGCTTTGTGTAGCTCCTCACCCGCCGTATTCGCCACAATCGGCAGCCACCCTCAAGCCATGCAGGCATTATGGCTGCTCAGCCAAAAAGGGATATCCATCGGAGGCTTTCTGAAGATGACTCAGATGTCAATCGGACGATGAGGCACAAACAATAAAAAGCCATTCAGGGTCTCTTCGTTCCTCTTGGCACGTTGAGAGACAAAATGCTCAGAGTCAGGGTGGATATCGGGAGTTTTCGGAATGCCAATGTACCCCCATCCTCATTTTCCCTACTGTGGAAAGCTGTAACATGGGGGGTAGTACTCATGCTCCGTCTTCGGTGAGCAACAGCGTATTGAACCGCGCCCTAGTTGTAACCATCGGGAGCTCGTCTGCAACGTCGTCGGCATAGTACCAAAAACAGGATGTTATATATGGATATAAAGTAGTAAAAGCCGAGTAATCATCCGTCCGAAAGTGAAGATGCCCTAATACCGGCCGGTTCTCTAACCTCCCCTTTTGTCAGCATCCTCAGCGAAATCAGGCACATGTCATCCTCTCCGTAGAGCTTTGCTTGTGTCCTCCGTAAACGGCTGCACAGAACTGTAAGCGGCAGATATTTCAACCCGGCTGTAAGGGTTGAAGAGCTGATGACAGGGTTCAACAGCTTCGAGTCGGTTCAAGCAGCAGCATAAAGACCGACTTCGGTCGAGTCAACCATCACATTGGCGTAATGTCGTAGCTGACTTCTTGATGCTCCGTCTCACGCAGCGCTGCCGTTGCCGAGAAGCTTCTCCCTGTTGGTATTTATAAGATTCTACTACGAGGTCCGAGGCCCTCACCAATCTGTGATGCATTCACCAGTGATCTGGAACAAGGCCACGCCACACACCCCCCCGGCCCCGCCATCTGGCTCGGGAAAATAGGCCCTGGTTAATTAGAAGTCGACGGCGGAAGGAATTGGCGCCGTTGTATTTTATCCTGACAAGAAGCATAATGCATGTACATACGGAGTGGATTTTGTAGTGGTTAAATTAGGACGTTCCAAATTGCCAGAAAATACAACAAATATTGCCTCAGATGGAAACAGCCCATTTGTTTGGGCTGGTAGGTAGCTCTGAGGCGAAAGATGGCGCACCCTGTGGCCGTTAGTCTGTGTGTTTCCTCAAAAGTATTTGTACCTTTTCTTGTCTTGGAGCTGTACGTCGTGGAAGTCGTAGTACAGTCCCATCATGGAGACGTAATTTCTGTGTGAACTCTGTAAGGGCACGGCTGGTAGCATCTTTGGGGTACCTGCTCGTAACGAGTACGTGCAAGTAGCAGGGCCATCACCTCATTTCGGATGTCACCATGCCTTGTGTGAGTGCAACCATGGACCATGGAGGACCCTCAAAACGAGACCATCTTCTTTTGTGGCGAGATGGCTCGTATCAGCACCAGGTAGCCCCAGGCTATTTACTGCCGCTATCTGTAGCGTTAAAGGTTCGGGCGACGGGCCGGCAATCTTGGTTGGCCTGAGATAAGGACAAGTAGCCAATGGCCGGGATGCTGATTGGCTGCAGGCGCCAGTTTTATGATGTCGATTTTTTGACTGAGCAACGCCGAAGTACCACCACGCGCAGATGGGCCGAGGAGGTACGGATACGTTGTGTCCCTTATAAACAGGCAATAATAACGGATCAAAGGGGGGTGGCATCGCAAAAGTAGGGCCACCAGAATCGTTGTTTCTCCTCTCTGTGCATGTAGCGGGTGTCGGGGCCTTGGGCGTTATTGGCCGAAGAGGTTTCCTAGAACGAGTCTTGTTCGAGATGGGTGCTCTCCCGTTTGGTCTCGTCGCTGTGAATACAAGCATGGCGCCGCTGGCGCGGGCAAAATCCATAAAAGCAATCTGCGGCCCAGCACCCCCGGCTGCTGTCTGCATCGTCCGCGCATGCCCAACCCCGGTTCTGCATCCTCATCTTGTCCATCTTGCAGCTGGACACTGCAACCGACCTTTCTGTTTAGGCATGTCGAGCAACAGTGAGTGGCCGTGGCACGTGTGGCTATGACGAGGAGAAGCAACACAGGCTGGTCGCCCATGTGCCAGGTCGCGAGGGCTGCCGTGTCTCCGAGATTGTGTACAGCTGTATCTCATTGTCCCTTGTCGCAGTTAGTCTCGCAATGGCGCCTTTTGGGTAAAACAAAACGGCGCTGAATTCGATTTCTCTGTCACCTTGGCTCCGGCTCTCCAGACGCCAAATGGCTTGGTGGCATTTTAGGGTCCCCCCGTCCTTCAAGACATGCCTCGCTGGCGTCGAAGCTTGAGCGCGACATCGGCCACGCAGGGGTCAGGATTTGGAAAAGGCTGGTCTTGATTGGCAGCTATGCTAAGCTCCAAGCCGTCAGCCACAGATCCTCGTGTGCATCGGTCGCAGGGCCTACCGGGTGTGTAGGGATAATCCTTGCACAATAGCAGAGATGCTGTGGGGTTTGATGGGATACCCTGCCGCATTCGGGCATTATTAGCTCCCAGATTTCTCTTACACAAAGCGTGTTGCAAACCGAATTTCTCTCGACGACTGGATAAGCCTGTCTCTAGTCATCGAGATAGGCTGAGATGAGCGTCAGCCGCCCGGAGCCAACCAGAGGGCTGGGAATTAGTCGTAGCCTATTACTGTGACAGCAGGCGATGAGGCGAAAATAAAGGAGGGGCATCTGCATGAGGTGGTGTCGCCGGCGGTTGCAAGAAGAAGCGACGGAATTGGAAAGCTGCTTGGCGTAGCTGAATTGTTGCTCGCAGCCATTGCATTGCCGACTAGAGAACTGACGGAAATTGCCATCCATGCGGCCATGTTGTCCTCAACATCGTGCGCTCCGCCGGACGAAAATTTTCAGTTTCTTGCAGGTAATATGAGGGTAATGTGAATACAGCTGTGAGTTTCCTGGGGGTAATGGGAAGGTTTTATGGGGGTAATAATATTGTTTTTGAGGGTAATCGATAGCCTAATTGGGAAAGTCTGGATAAGTCAGCGATGTTGCCTGAGGCCCATTACGTACAGCGCTCTGGCACAGGCCCGCGAGAGCTTCATCTAATTCCGACTACACGCCTTTTGGTCGGAGAGGACCGGGTCTGACAAACGAAATAGATGCTGAGCAATTGGCTCGCTGTTACAACCGAGGGTCGTCTCCCTCTTGCAGAGGTGGGAGGGATGACGTGCCTTGCCGGAGATCCATCAGATGCGTGTTTCGTCAACCAACACGGCAATACAGGCTTGCGCAGGCCGTACTCGTACAAACCTCCATGCCTGCGCTTGAACTACTGGTCTAGTATGGAAAAGTAAGGCCTCATCCAGGCAGAGCCCATGTCAGGACCCCGAGACTAGTGCGGCGTCTTCCACTTCAAGACAGCTTGGAACTGACATCAGTGAGACGAGAATTGCAGGCTGGAGGGGCCTTTGCCTCCGCGCATCGGCGCCGCCCATGTACGACGACGAATGAAACCTCCCATCCCGCGTCCCCATACTTTGCAAGTTGAGATTCGACGAAACATGTACGGAAATTGCCTTTGGCACACCCCCCGGAGCTTGCGGTGTTTTCTGACATGTGCTTCTGGCTGGGGCCATCAACGGAGGGGCAGATCGGTCCGCAGGAAATGCCTGGGAGTTCGTCTCTAGCCTGGAGGCGTTGCACCAGTCAGAGCGCCGCATTTCAGGCGTTTGGTGTTGCGCCATGCTCAACGCCCCCCACTGTCGGTTGCAACTTTAGACCAGTATCCTGGTAAAGTTGCGAGCCAGTGGACATTTTTTTTCTTTTCGTGGCCGACACTCTCTGCTCGGACCACTTTCTTGAGAGATCCATGGCTTGGCAGAAACATGCGCTTGAAGAGATGCTCTCTGATGGGGGCACGCCGGAGAACTGGAGACGGACGGGCGCCTCCGTCTCTATAATAAAAGCTGTCCTCTGCCCTCCCTCCCCCTCCGGCTCTGCTTCACTTTTTCTCCCTCTTTTTACCTTTACTCCCTCTTGCTACTCCCCTTCGTGGCTTCTTGTTCATATACCAGAGCGCAAAGCGCCTCCTTGATACCAAAAGAACATCATAAGCCTGTAAGTCATTCGAAGCTGACGGTTCTCACTCCCCTTCTCCCGCAAAATGATTTCGACCTGCCCCCGGTTTCCCGCTCCTTAGCCTCCTTACCCCAAAAGCAAGTGCGTGCAAAAAGCCAGAAACACACGGGATTCATATGGATGTCTGCCGGTGCCAACTCTATTTTCGAGATGGGGGAATCGAAAAGTCGCCGAGGTTATCAGGATTCTGGCGGCTTCCGCGGATAGCTCATAACCAACTTGCCACCTCCCACGATGATAGGCGCTGCTTGAACTCAATTGAGATCGAAGGCCACGACTGCCGAAGAGAGGAGAAAAAAAGCCGTGGAATGGGAGTTTGGACGATCTGAGGCAATTTGAGGGGGGCAAATATGCTCTCGTCCGTTGGCTCTTTTTACGCTCGTCCAGCTCTTGCCTTGCCCCGCGCTTGAAACTCTCTCATGGCTGAGTCTAAGCCTGGCGAATATGTGCTCCGTATGATGCCGCAAAGTGCAATATTATGCAATACTCTTTTCTTGTACGCTCAAAGCACAAAAGGAAGGGGGAACTGCAATATTGTCACCAGCCGCGCCAATTCGCCTCTCTCTGCCGATGACGGCGACGTGCAGCAATAATTGCTGTCGAGTGCAAGGGCTCTTAGACCGGCCAAAGACTCGGGCGCCAAGCGGACGCAAATGGCCTGTTTTTGTGGGCATGAGGGGCATCGTGGGGGAAATTCCCGACCACGAGCGTCATCGTCTCACATGCTGTTGGGCGCGCAAACGCTTAAAAATTGGAATTGGCAATGGAGGGTCGTCCGCTGGGGCTTAGGGCTGCGAGTGCTAAGTCACAGTGAGACAAGCCCCCCCTGCAGCATCCAGCTAGGGCCCCCACCCGCTGTTACCGGCTCTCGCCTCAGCGTTTGCAGCCCTGCCTCGTGCGACAAGCTTCCCGTCTGGTCTGGTCTTTTCTGGCTGGTGTGCACCTCATCGAGTGATGACAGTTCGGCAGCGGCGGAGACAGTCTGTCACTATCTTGGACCTTCCAACTCGACTCGTCTGATATTCTTTCCATCCCTAATTTCCCCGCACGCACATGCTTAATTTTCGCTTCTTCTATTACGCGGTCATCTCTCAGTTCTTTCTTCATCCCCGCCGATAGCTTGTGCAGATCATCCAAATATTAACTGAACCTTGTCGATAGGTCTGTGTTGAGCGCAGATATAATCTTCTGTCGTCACCATAGCTACGATTCGATAGCCGCGGCATAGCTTCTGCCAATTTGCGAACGCTTTTGCCTACGGACTCTCTTTCAATCGTACCAGACCAACAATTATCAACGGATCCTCGCCTAGCATGGGCTATCTCGAGGATTTCGACGACCGACAAATTGAAATTGACGCTGAAAAAGAGGAATACCACCCGTATGAGTATCAGGCGGCCAACAATGACTCATGGGCTGGTGCCCTACCCGTGAAGCAGGGTCTGTATGACCCTTCTTACGAAAAGGATGCCTGTGGTGTAGGCTTTGCTTGGTAAGTCACTCGAACAATTGCATAATATGGTGATACTGACTCGAAAATCATAGCCATATCAAGGGCAAGCCTAGCCACAAAATTGTCAGTGATGCACGAAACCTACTGTGCAACATGACCCATCGTGGTGCTGTGGGATCCGACGCCCGAGATGGTGACGGAGCTGGTGTTATGACATCCATCCCACACAAGTTCTTTATCAAGAACTTCGAGCGAGAGGAGAACATTAAACTGCCTCCTCTGGGTCAGTATGCTGTAGGAAACCTGTTCTTCAAGCCCGACGAAGAGACCTTTGAAGAGTCCAAGAGGCAACTGGAAGATGTTGCTGAATCGCTGGGTTTGCGGGTTTTGGGATGGCGACGGCCTCCCGTTGACTCCAGCTTGCTTGGTCCCGCCGCCAAGTCCCGCGAGCCCATTATTGCCCAGCCCTTCATTGTCCTTGCCTCCGCATACGGCACTGGCAATGCCCCAGAGGTCACTGACCCAGCCCAGTTCAACGAGCGACACTTTGAGCGACAGCTCTATGTGCTTCGAAAACGCGCTACTCACACCATTGGCCTTCACAACTGGTTCTACCTGTGCTCTCTATCAAACAAGAACATTGTTTACAAGGGACAGCTTGCCCCTGTGCAGGTGTACTCATACTATCACGATCTAGTTAACGCTGATTACGAAGCTCATTTCGCTCTTGTTCACTCCCGTTTCTCCACAAACACATTCCCGTCATGGGATCGTGCTCAGCCGCTGCGATGGGCTGCCCACAACGGTGAAATCAACACGCTGCGAGGAAACAAGAACTGGATGCGTGCTCGTGAGGGTGTGATGCAATCTGACATTTTCAAGGAGGAGTTGGAAATGATGTACCCCATTGTTGAGGATGGTGGATCCGATTCGGCCGCCTTTGACAACGTCCTCGAGCTGCTCACCATCAATGGCGTGCTCTCTCTGCCCGAAGCAGTCATGCTCATGGTTCCCGAAGCTTGGCAGGGCAATGACACAATGGACCCCAAGAAGGCCGCATTCTACGAATGGGCTGCTTGCCAAATGGAGCCTTGGGATGGCCCTGCTCTCTTCACCTTTGCCGATGGTCGTTACTGCGGTGCCAACCTGGACCGAAACGGTCTGCGACCTTGCCGATTTTACGTCATGGATGATGACCGAATCATTTGCGCCTCTGAAGTCGGTACCATTCCCGTTGAGCCCGAGTCTGTTGTCCAGAAGGGCAGACTGCAGCCCGGTAGGATGCTGCTGGTTGACACACAGGCTGGACGAATCATCGACGATGCAGAGCTCAAGGCTGCCGTTGCAAACAGATACGACTTCCGCTCATGGCTTGACAGCGAATTGATCACTATGCCCAAGGTTTTGGAGACCCTGGAGGCTAAGCTTGATCTGGCCCCCAAGCCCGATGCTTCTCGCTTCCAGGAAGACCCCTTGATGCTCTCTTTTGGTTACACTCATGAGCAGGTCAGCTTGCTTCTTGCCCCCATGGCTGCCGACGAGAAGGAGGCCCTGGGTTCCATGGGTAACGATGCTCCTCTGGCCTGCTTGACCGACTCCCCACGTCTCCTCTACGAATACTTCCGACAGCTCTTTGCGCAGGTTACCAACCCTCCCATTGACCCCATCAGAGAATCCATTGTCATGTCATTGGAGTGCTATGTTGGGCCTCAAGGTAACCTGTTGGAAATGGATGCTTCCCAATGTGGCCGCCTTCTCCTTCCTAGCCCCATTTTGTCTATTCCCGAGTTCAATGCTATCAAGAACATGTCATCCATCCACCCTGAGTGGACCGTCAAGACAATTGACTTGACTTACCCCAAGTCTGAGGGAGTTCAGGGTTACTTGAAGCACCTGGATGAGATTTGCAAGGAGGCTACGGCGGCTATTGAGGCGCGTGACCGTGTCATCGTTTTGTCCGACAGAGGAACCTCTGCTGATCGTATTGCTGTGTCTGCTTTGTTGGCATCCGGTATGGTCCACCACCACCTCGTCAGCAACAAATGGCGATCAATGGCCGCCTTGGTGGTCGAGACCGCTGAAGCCCGCGAGGTTCACCACATGTGTGTTTTGCTCGGCTACGGTGCAGATGCTATTAATCCTTACCTCGCCATGGAGTGCATCCTCAAGCTCAGCAGAGAGGGCCTTCTCAAGAAGAAGCTGTCCGACGACGACCTCATCCGCAACTACAAGCACTCTTGCGATGGTGGTATCCTCAAGGTCATGAGCAAGATGGGTATTTCTACTCTGGCTTCTTACAAGGGTGCTCAGATCTTCGAAGCTCTTGGCCTCGATGAGACGGTAGTTGAGAGATGCTTTAGGGGCACTGCTTCGCGTATTCAGGGTCTTACTTTTGAGCTCATCGCCGAAGACGCTTTCCGTTTCCACGAGCTCGGATTCCCTTCACGCTATACTGTTGGCATCAAAGCCCTCCCTGAATCCGGTGAATATCACTGGCGCGACGGTGGTGAGGCTCACGTCAACGACCCAACTGCTATTGCCAACCTCCAAGACGCAGTTCGCGCCAAGAATGACAAGTCCTACGAGGCCTACTCGCGAAGCGAGTACGAGCAGATCAAGTCTTGCACCCTGCGTGGTCTCTTGGACTTCAAGTTTGACGATTGCAATCCAGTCCCCATTGACCAGGTTGAACCTTGGACTGACATTGTCCGACGCTTCTGCACTGGTGCCATGTCATACGGTTCCATCTCGATGGAGTCCCACTCTACCCTCGCTGTCGCCATGAACCGATTGGGTGGCAAGTCCAATACCGGCGAAGGTGGCGAAGACCCCGAGCGATCAGAGCGCCAAGCTAACGGCGACACGATGCGCTCTGCTATCAAGCAGGTCGCTTCTGGACGATTTGGTGTCACGTCTGCTTATCTCGCTGACTCTGATGAGCTCCAGATCAAGATGGCACAGGGTGCCAAGCCCGGTGAGGGTGGTGAGCTTCCTGGACACAAGGTCTCCAAGTCCATCGCTCGTACTCGACACTCAACCCCCGGTGTCGGTCTCATCTCGCCTCCTCCTCACCACGATATTTACTCCATCGAAGATCTTAAGCAGCTGATCTACGACTTGAAGTGCTCGAGCCCTCGTTCTCGTGTGTCTGTCAAGCTTGTGTCTGAAGTCGGTGTGGGTATTGTCGCCTCTGGTGTGGCCAAGGCCAAGGCTGATCACATCTTGATCTCTGGACACGATGGTGGTACCGGTGCTTCCCGATGGACTGGTATCAAGTATGCCGGTCTCCCATGGGAGCTGGGTCTTGCAGAGACTCACCAAACTTTGGTTCTCAACGACTTGCGTGGCCGTGTCGTGGTGCAGACTGACGGCCAGCTCCGAACAGGCCGAGATGTTGCTATTGCGTGTCTGCTGGGTGCTGAAGAGTGGGGTTTCGCTACCGCTCCTCTGATTGCCATGGGCTGCATCATGATGCGCAAATGCCACCTGAACACCTGCCCTGTTGGTATCGCTACACAGGATCCCGAGCTTCGCAAGAAGTTTACTGGTACCCCTGAGCACGTCATCAACTTCTTCTACTATGTAGCAAACGAGCTCCGAGCCATCATGGCCAAGCTGGGTTTCCGAACTATTAACGAGATGGTTGGCCGTGTTGAAGTCCTCAAGATGCGAGACGATCTGCGTACCAAGAAGACTGCCAACATTGACCTGTCCCTGCTCCTGACCCCTGCCCACAGACTTCGACCCGGCGTTGCTACATTCAACGTCCGCAAGCAGGACCACAAGCTCTACGTTCGATTGGACAACAAGCTGATTTCCGAGGCCGAGTTGACTCTCGACAAGGGCCTTCCCTCTCGAATTGAGTGTGACATTGTCAACACCGATCGTGCTATGGGAACTTCGCTGTCCTACCAAATCTCGAAGAGATATGGCGGAGAGGGTCTGCCGCTCGACACCGTTCATGTCAATATCAAGGGATCTGCCGGTCAATCTTTCGGTGCTTTCCTCGCACCCGGTATTACTCTCGAACTGGAGGGTGACTCCAACGATTACGTCGGCAAGGGTCTGTCTGGAGGTCGTCTGATTGTCTACCCTCCTCGTTCTGCCGTGTTCAAGGCCGAAGAGAATATTCTGATCGGCAATGTCTGCCTGTACGGTGCGACAGCCGGAACATGCTTCTTCCGTGGTGTCGCTGCTGAGCGATTCGCTGTCCGTAACTCTGGTGCTACGGCTGTTGTCGAGGGTGTTGGTGACCACGGATGCGAGTACATGACTGGTGGACGAATTGTTATCCTGGGTAGCACTGGCCGTAACTTTGCTGCCGGTATGTCTGGTGGTATTGCATATGTGCTCGACATGAAGAAGGACTTCATTTCCAAGCTCAACACCGAAATGGTCGAGTACGGTCCTCTTGAGGATCCCACTGAGATTGCCTACGTTCGCGGTCTCATCGAAGACCACCACCACTACACTGGATCTGAGCGGGCCGCACGCATCCTTGTCGACTTCAACCGTGCTCTGCCTCGATTCGTCAAGGTTCTTCCTACAGATTACAAGCGCGTCCTGGAAGAAGAGGCCGCCAAGGCCGCTGAAGCCAAGCGTGCTGAATACAACCTTCCCGTGATTTCTAGTGTGCACGGCAAGAAGGATGACAAGGCCGCTAAGCTCCAGGACATGGAGGAGGCTATTGGAGATAGCTCTGCCGAGAAGAAGAAGCGAGCTCTGGTCCTCGACAAGACAAAGGGCTTCATGAAGTACGCTCGTCGTACCGAGAAGTACCGCTCTGTCGCTACCCGAACCAAGGATTGGGCCGAGATCAGCTCCCGTCTCGACGAGGACGAGCTCAAGTACCAGTCTGCTCGCTGCATGGACTGTGGTGTCCCCTTCTGTCAATCTGATACCGGTTGCCCCATCTCCAACATTATCCCCAAGTGGAACGAGCTTGTGTTCCAGAACCAGTGGAAGGATGCACTCAACCGTCTGCTCATGACTAACAACTTCCCCGAGTTCACTGGTCGTGTCTGCCCCGCCCCTTGCGAGGGAGCTTGCGTTTTGGGCATCAACAGCGACCCAGTTGGCATCAAGTCAATCGAATGTGCCATCATCGACCGTGGTTTCGAGATGGGCTGGATGGTTCCCCGAGTTCCAGAGGTCCGCACTGGCAAGAAAATTGCCATTATCGGATCTGGTCCCGCCGGTCTGGCTTGTGCTGATCAGCTCAACCGAGCTGGTCACAGCGTGACCCTGTACGAGCGCGCCGACCGCTTGGGTGGTCTCTTGATGTACGGAATCCCCAACATGAAGTTGGACAAGCGAATCGTGAAGCGCCGAACCGACTTCATGGCCGCTGAAGGCATCGAGTTCAAGACAGGCGTAGCCATCGGTGCGGAGGGCCAGCCTTCGCTTGCTGATCTCAAGGCCAGCAACGATGCTGTCGTCATTGCCACCGGTGCTACTGTTGCTCGTGACCTCCCTATCAAGGGACGCAACCTGGAGGGCATCCACTTTGCAATGGAGTTCCTTCACAAGAACACCAAGTCTCTCCTCGACTCTCAGCTTGCCGACAACTCCTACATCTCTGCCAAGGGCAAGCACGTTGTTGTCATTGGTGGTGGTGATACTGGTAACGACTGCATTGGTACTTCGGTCCGCCACGGCGCCAAGTCCGTCACCAACTTTGAGTTGCTGCCTCAGCCTCCTGATGAGCGTGCCGACGACAACCCTTGGCCCCAGTGGCCCCGTATCTACCGTGTCGACTACGGTCACACGGAGGTCCGCCAGCACGACGGCAAGGATCCTCGTGAGTACTGCATCATGTCCGAGGAGTTTATCGACGACGGCAGTGGCAAAGTCAAGGGCATCAACACTGTCCGCGTCGAGTGGACCAAGAACCCCAGCGGCGGTTGGGACATGAAGAAGGTTGAGGGCTCTGAGCAATTCTTCCCCGCTGACCTTGTCCTGCTGGCCATGGGCTTCTTGGGACCTGAGGCTCGCGTTCTCGGAGATGAGATTGAGAAAGACGCCCGCAAGAACGTCAAGACTGCTCCTGGCAAGTACAGCACCAACGTGGAGGGTGTCTTCGCTGCCGGTGATGCTCGTCGTGGCCAGTCTCTCATCGTTTGGGGTATCAACGAAGGCCGCATGGCAGCTCGTGAGGTGGACTTGTACCTGGAGGCCTGCACCAACTTGCCGGTGACGGGTGGTATTGTTAAGCGGACTGCGCAGGAGATTTTCACCAAGATTGCAGCGCAGTAGAAGGGCATGGAACGAGTTATGAAGCGTGGTGTTTTATTGAATATGTGCCATGTAGCTGGTAGCTTGCATATATGTTTTTCTTTTTCTTTTTCTAGTTTTCAGATATATATCTCTAGCAATGATACCACAACATTATTTCACGTCTATGCTGTGCCTCGGCTCTACTTCTTGTGATTGCATGTTGCTCAAGTAAACGCACATGTACTGTTCCTCTCACATGTTGTTTGCTGTATGAAGTAATAAACAGAAGACAAAGCCCAATTAACACTCTCAATTGATGATTCAACTCGGCACAATTGCTACCGGCAGGCTCAATTGATTTTTGTCATTGTTTCCGTTCGATTCATCATTGATGATTCTACCTCTTATTACGTTCTATCCATATTTTCTTCTCGCTCCGGTCCCATCGGTTCAAACGAAAGTACTTCCGGTAGCAAGCCAGAGACCGCACGTGCTGCTGAAAGAGTGATGATAGGCCTGCAACGGCAGTGCAAATGCACTAAAGAGCCCACTGAGGTCCCGTCAAAATGTAGGTACAAGTTCCATGTTCGCTTTTTTGCGCTTGGAACGGCACGGAGCCCAAGTGGGGTTGGCGGCTTTTCCTGCTTTGGTGCCCGGACAGTGAGGCTAGCGGTCTGTAGCATGAGATTAGTGCTGTGGATACAGTGGATGTTTAGGTGAAGCTCGCAGCTGGACAAGGACCGCCGTGGACAAGGCCTGGAAGCACGTGTGGCGGGATCTAGACGAGCTCCATGTTCTTCGTACGCGCTTTGTCTTGAAGGTTTTTTTTTTTTTTTGCCTTTGGACCATTCGAGGACAAACCTTGTTTCTCATCTTTCTCTCGCCCGCAATCTGCGTAGCTGCTTCAATCTCTTGTTGGCCTTCCTTTTCAATTCCTTCGTTTGCTATCCAGTCTTGCATTCCAGCTCGGTTAACAGCTAGGACCTTTTCACCGCTGCACCAGGCCAGGCAAAAATTCAACGTTGACCCATCCCATCAGGGAGGCGACGAATCGACGACTACATATTCCAATTCAGATCAATTGTTTGCCAACGGGATTGATCTTCCATAGAAGCCCTGCGAAATGCGTTTCGGAAAGACCCTTCGCGAGTCGATATACCCGCCATGGAAGGACAAGTATGTCGACTACGGCAAGCTCAAAAGCCTCCTTCGAGAGGATAAGAGGGATGACGAGACCGTGTGGACCGAGGAGGACGAGAGCCGTTTCTGCGACGAAATCTTCAATGTCCAGCTGGAAAAGGTCGCCCAGTTCCAACAGGAGCGCTTCGATGCCCTGAAGCAGAGAGTCGAGGCTGCTTTCGAGAAGCTCAAGGAACTAGCCCCCCCTCTCGAGTCCGGCGCCGAGGCCGGTGCTGCCGAGGGTAGCAGCAAGCCAGCAGGCCTCAGCCGCGAAGAGCTAACCCCGAAGCTCAAGGAGCTCGAGGGAGAGCTCGACGAGATCACCAATGAGGTCAAGGCCTTGAAGAAGTACAGCAACATCAACTATACCAGCTTCCTCAAGATCGTCAAGAAGCATGACCGAAAGAGGGGCGATCGCTACAAGGTGCGGCCGATGATGCAGCTCAGCTTGGCTCAGCGGCCCTTCAACTCGGAGCAGGGCTACTCGCCTCTCCTGAACAAGCTGTCTGTCATGTATTTTGCCATTCGACAGCAATTGGAGGAGGGTGATCAGGCGCCGGTCGATTTCGAGGCGTCGGCTGAGACGCACAACGGCGAGCGATACACAGCTCACAAGTGTAAGTGATGGACCTGCTGACTATATCTTGTCTTCTTTAAGCTATTATGAAAATCTATACCGATTCTAACTAACACGCAATTGGCAGTCTGGGTGCATCCCGACAACTTGTTGGAAGTCAAGACGCTGATCCTGCGTCGCCTCCCCGCCCTCGTCTACAGCGAACAATCCGCCAAGGAGCTTGACGGCTCTGACTCGCCTTCCATCACCTCCCTCTACTTCGACAACTCCAAGTTCGAAGTATACTCCGAGAAGGTCGAGCAACAGTCAGAAGTGACTTCTCTACGCTTGCGATGGTACGGCCAACTGAGCACCAAACCAGAAATCTTTGTTGAGCAAAAGTCGGCCGATGCCACGGGCAGGAGTGAAGAGCACAAGTTCACAATCAAGGACAAGTACATTAAGCAATTCCTCGACGGGGAGTATTCGACAGAAAAGGCGATACAAAAGATGGAGAGACAAGGCGCGACCCCAGAGCAGATTGAAGCTTTCAAGTCGACCGTTGCTAGGGTCCAGGAATTCCAACAGAGGAGGAAGCTGACACCAGTGCTGAGAGCCAACTATGTCCGTACCGCGTTCCAGAAGCCTGCCGATGACCGCGTTCGTATCTCCATCGACACTGACCTCGCCTTTATCCGTGAGGACACCTTGGACAAGAGCCGACCCTGCCGAGACCCCAATGAATGGCATCGAACTGATATCGACAACAGCAACATGAAGTACCCATTCCAAAACATCAACCAGAGCGAAGTATCCAAATTTCCTTATGCCGTGCTAGAGATCAAGTTGAAGGAGGACGGCAACCGCAAGCGGCCATCCTGGATCGAGGACCTGATGGGCTCTCACCTGGTACACCCAACTCCTCGCTTCTCCAAGTTTGTCCACGGAGTTGCTTCTCTGTTCGACGACTACGTGAACAACCTGCCTTTCTGGCTCGGTGATCTCGAAACTGATATCCGCAAGGACCCGCAAAAGGCGTTTGAGGAGGAGGAGCAGCGCCGGGCTCAGCGCGCCGATGACGCCATGGCCGTCGGAAGTCTCATTGGAACGGTGCCAAGCTCTTACAAGGTAGCTCAAAGCTCACCTGTTGGAAAATCATACCTTGCCGACCGCATGGCGGCCGATGCCACGGCGTACTTGTCCCGATCTCTACGACATAGGCAGCCTCCTCAAGGCCAAGAAGAAGAAGGAGAGGGCAGCTCCCAAGCACAATCAGGCTACGGGACTCTGTCAAACGTTCTCCCTGGCCTGTCTCTCTCCAAGTATGCCGTTGCCAAACGAGCTCAAGCTCGTCTCCCCGAGGGCGTAGTGGAACCTTCGCAGTGGATCAAGAACACGGGAGAGCTCAAGGTCGAGCCCAAGGTATGGCTGGCTAACGAGCGAACGTTTCTCAAATGGCAGCACATTGCTATCCTGCAAGGTACTCTGGCTCTGGCACTGTACTCGGCTGCTGGAGACAATGCGATTGCGCAGTGGATTGGAATTGCGTATATTGCCATTGCAGCATTTGCGGGTATCTGGGGCTACAGCATCCTGCGGTCTCGTCGAACCATGATTATGGAGAGGAGCGGCAAGGACTTTGATAACATGGTTGGGCCCATTATCATCAGCGTCGCCATGATGCTTGCGCTCATTGTCAATTTTATCCTTCAGGTAAGACTACGCTACGCTCACATATCGCATAGATGGGGTTTTGGATGGAAGCTAACACTATCTGCAGTATCAAAAGGCCTTTGCTAAGATGAAGAATGTTGACGCCGGTATGCCGATTACGGACGAGTTGATTTAAGGACATAGTGTATATGTATAGTGGATAATCTGATTTTGTATAACAGCGATGAGGCCGGGGGAACCCGAAGCCTGGTGTTGGAGAATTCTTGGGCAGATTGTCATTGTCAATGGTGTATGTATATGCCTGCCTGTACTTGGTATATCATCCTGTCGCGGGGGCGAGAAGTATGGATTCATATTGTATTATTTTGTTTTAGCGGTGGCGATGGACCTACGGGATGTTAACTAATCCATATCAAATATATTGTACAAAAGACGAGGCGCAGCGTCTAGTATTGATTCTTACTTGCGCTGCTCATGTTGGGCCGATGGAATGAGCTGGACTCAGCGGTATCCCGGCCTGTGCTCCGTGTGACCAGCGGTGTTCCGGAAGTGGCTTTGGGGTCTGTGATGGCGGTGGTGATTGGGCCTTGGAAGGGCCGGGGTGGAGGAGGAGGTGATCAGGGTAGCATTTCCACCGTTCTATTCCTTGTAAGACTCCGTATTTCATATGCAGCGTTTATGTGCAGCATGCATCATGCAGTTCGTGTGGTACCGAAGAGGCACGAGTATGGGGGCTATGCCGTTAGCATTTGCGCTCCGACAGAATGGCTAATTTACACTGATGATGCGGAAGTTGGAGAGTCTCAGCTGTGTACTCGTATTTTGCTTTCGGGGTTTGGTTTGACGCTGAACTGAATCAATGGAATGAGGGCCTATTGTCGCAGGGCATGGCACAGTACGTTTGTTTGTGCGCGTAGTGAAACAGGGCTCGATGAATAAATAAAATGCGTGCACGCGGGTGTTTCTACCACAAAGAAAAGACCCCTTTTCCTTTGTCTCAATATTTGTTCTACGGCAATTGCACCCTGTTATTGAACATCCTTTGCAAGCGCATTGTGAAGAGAAAACAATCGCGTGGCCTCGGAATTCATTTTGCCAGATGCTGGTTCACCGGTAGGCGCGGGCGGCTATTGTGGCATGTTATATGTGCGTCCTACCTCAACTCGTTTTTTTGCCCCCCCTTCCATTGTTTGACATTCAATTGCCTTAAAAGCATCTGCCTTTATTGTCACCTGTTTTCCCTCCTCCCTTCGCTCCCCCAACCACCGGGTTATTTGAGCTGCGACTGCATGTGCTGCAAGATTCAAAGGCATCACTGCGCCAACGTCTACGGTTTTCGTATGCCCAGCACGGTCCAACCTATCATGATTTCGCTACCGAGGGAAAGCTAAGAAAGGAAGCCCAAGCAAAGAGAAAAAGAGCTGGGCTGGCCATGCGCACCAACCTGGGGAGATTGACCGACTTTTCGTGAGATTTTTTGCTAAACAGCACCTTAAGAGAAGCGCCATTGGGGTAAAAAGGCTTAGCGGAAGTTGGACAGGTGGACTTTCGCATGAGGCAAAAGGGCGGGCAGCGATGGAGCAGAAAAAGGAAAAATCTAAGTTTTGGGGAGGGCTTCTGCGCGGGGAGAGCTTGATGAAGCGAGGGTCGAGAGTGGTGCGAAAGTATCAAGATCTGCTGTTGCGCGGAGATGCGCGTGAGGGCGCCGAGGCCGAATGGGAGGATGATTTTGGGGACAAGGAGTTTCATCAGCAGCCGCCGCAGCCGCAGCTTCAAGGGCAGCAGCAACAGCAACAGCAACAACAGCAGTACGACGAGCCGGAGGAGAAGCAGCATCGTCGCAGGCTCAGCGAGGGCAGCAATAGTCTTGTTGTCGCTCAGCGTGATCTTCTGCCACGCAGGCGCCGGACAATCGACGGCGGGAGTGGCAGTGACATTCACAGGCGCTCGCCCAGAACCTCGGCAACGAGGCGACGAACCGACGAGTCGCTGTCGGGACGACTTCAGTCGAGCTTTGGCAAGAAGAGAGACAGCGGAACTGACGTTGACATCGCCACTGCGCCTGCTGACGACAGGAATAAGAGAGCCGCAGAGGCGCATGCGACGTCTGGGGACGGGAACCCACGATGGCCCCCGGCGACGGTCTCAGGCCACGAAGAGCTGCCACACAAGGTCGCCCAAGAGTTGATTGCGCACGGTGCGCCGACCTTCAAGGGACGTAGGAAGGCGATCCCTTACGCCTCAGATCAGCATTACGTGCTCTACGTGACAAGCTCCAAGACCCGAAGCGGAGGCACTGATGTTGCGAAGCCGCACGATGCCATGTCGCATCTCATGACAATGAGGATCCAGGCGAGCGGGCACACATCATATCCCTGGGAAACGATAGAGCAACCTAGTTATGCCTTCTTCTACGGTCGTCTGGGCGGCACCATCACGCTCAATCAGTGGGCCGCCGCCGCGAGCAATATTCCAACCAAGATTCCGCTAAGAGACTCGGGAGTCATTCCGCGGGAGGTGAGCTTGGAGCAAATCTTTGCGCGACTGAAGGACTTGCAGATGGGATTGGAGGACGATGACTTGGCTCTCCTGTACAGATCTCTCTACAAGCGCTTCCTGCGAGATCCCGACAGGCTTCTGAGTCCACACAAGACGCTGGATAAGCAAATCGCTGACTTGATCATGGCGCTCTCGCGCCCTGACTGGATCGACTACACTGAGCTGAAGAACCAAGTTGTGACTCGCTTCATATTTGACAGCTCTACCGAGGAGAGCCGCGAGCAATATCACAAATTCTTTCACCAGCTGCTCCTTAGCCTCGAGCTGGAGCTGCGCATTCAGTCGCGACATCACGATGACTGGTCCAAGGAGAAATTGCTCCAACAGATGCCCCCTACGATCAAATGGAACCTGGCACTTGCAAGGCGGTGGCGAGAGAATGTGCGAGTAGATGCGTATGGCGATTCGCCCGACGAAGGTATGTGGCACTTTTGTGTGTACTACGTGAAGCAAAGCTAAGGATGTGTTTTCCAGTGAAACTACGATATAAGCTGAAGAAGCGCCAAGTAAAGCAGCTTAAGAAGTTTGCTCAGATCATGAAGTGGCCTAATCTTGGCGAAACAATGGAGAACCTGCAGCAAAAGGACGAGGAATTTGCTCTAGACTCTATAAGCTCGGATGCGTTTGCCTACTTTAGCGGACTTGTGCTTCCTGGAGTGAGTAATAATATCTGATACGATGGCGAAAGAATGGAAAAGGGGGGAGGGTAGAGGGGAACAGCTTTGCTAACAAGGTTGTAGCCGACATTCTCGTTCCTCATCATGAACACGCTCATTGACCTGGACCCAGACCCAGCGACGAATGAGCTGGCCATGCTTTCTCATACGCATCCGCAAGTTGGCTTCCAGTATCGTAATAGTCACACGTACTGGTCGGCAAGCTGCATTGTGGGCAAAGTGCTGGCCCCTACATGCCACTCGGTCGCAGGTTGGGTTGGCCCTGGCAGGCCAACGTCGGAGCTTGGCCGGTCTCAGATCGCCCGCATCCGAACCAGGCAACCCAAGCAGCGGATGACCCGCGAGGATGTAGAGACCATGAGTACGCGGTCCGATGCGCTAGGGCCTCGGGCAGATGCATATCCTGTGCGCGAGTATAAGCTGCCCGAGCTTGATAATGCAAGGTACATGGTGGACGCGGTGCGGATGGAACTGCTGAGCTTTAAGCCAGTCAATGTCACGGGTCGTGAAAACAACACTGCAATTCCTCGGCTTTTTGATGCCCAGGCGCAATTTGCGATTGATGGCGTTTCTTGGCCTCTACGGCTCATGTACGATGTAAGCTTCATCTCAGCGTGGCCGTGTTCTGAAGGGCCACACCCCCTGTTCTACGACTACGTCTACCAGCTCGTCAAGGCGGACGAGATTGTCAAGATACGCAACTGGGGAGGCTTGTATGGAGCAGACGGTCAGAATTCTGGGCCCAGTAGCACAGCCTCAAGCCCTCCACCGGCGGCCGACGCGGCAAATGCCGTGGTTGATAGGGACGTCGACGATGAGAAGGTGCTTGTGGTAGATGCGGTAGGTGTTCGAGACAATGAGGTGCTGGCAAGAGCTTGGTGCGCTCATTGGGGCCTCAGTGCAGTAGTGGCGGATGTCCACAAGACTTGGTATGTCCGATGGATCATCCCATCTCCCTGAATCCATCCATCTACAGATGACTGACTTGGACTACGTGTAGCATGGCGTGCGCCATCAGAGAGGCATATGCAGCGACATTAACAGTAGTAATCCTGGTCGAGGACCAGCCACACGATGACCACGAATGATGATTTATGAATGTACGGATGATACGACGTAACCTGAGTTTGACTTATTTTTCTCTTTTCTGTTTATATGTTGCCGCTACTAGGGGGGCTGAGTAGTTTGACAAACAAACTACGGGCTGCATCGCGGGTTTTGCTTGAGCAACTGCAATTATGGATGGGGCAGCAAAGGGATTGGAGCACTATTTGGTGATTATACCTGTGAGGGGGGAAGGAGGGTAACTAGCGGGAAAGCCAAGATATAGCAAGCTATGCATGAAAATGGAGTTGAGCTCCTGAGTTTTTGATATTATTAGCTGAAAAGACTTGGTTTCTTGAGCGGATGAGGTTGCAGCGATGTGTAGGCACGACATATTCCCACGACGTACGACTATGGAAAACACGCCATTTTCTGCCTTTTTTTTTTTTTTGCCACAATATCAGTTTAATTAAATTAGATATTAAAACGTTACAGCCACGAACAGTTCCGTTGATATCCGTTAATGTTTCGATGGCGGTGATGAGTTGTTTTGGCTTGGCTTGGATGATGCGCTGCTGGAACAAGCCCTCGACGTCACCCCGCAGAGTGATTGATATACATACGGGCGGTTTTTTGCATGGAGATTTGCGCTTTGTCCGTGTCTGAGCTGAGACAAAGTGAAATCATGGACTTTTTATAACAACTCAGGAATTATCTACTTTCTACTCTTTTGCTACATGTTTTTGTTTTTGTCTGTGCTTCTTTTGCAAGTACGCTGATCGACGAGGTTCGATGCACAAGCAAGCCAAGATTCAGTTTCTTATGCCGCTCTGTGCCGTCTGAATCACACAGGATGATTCTTGACTCGAAGGAGTTTGACTGTTACACTACGTTTTTTGTGTCAGGTTAGGTTACGGAGGGCCGTTGGGCCTTTATTTTTTTAATTTCATTTCATTTCGGTCTTGTATTATTGTGTCATGCTTTTTCAGGTTTTGAGAGGCGTGGGATTGTCCGTGTGATTTCATGCATGCGTTTTTTGTGAGACATCGGGAAGAGTTACCTTGCTTTTGAGGGGGCCGGTTGCGGGTGGTGATGATGTGTATGATGTATATGATGTGTACGATGCGGATGGTGTATGTGAGAGGGAGTATATAAGATGGGAGTTTGCGAATTGTTGTTAGGGATGATGAGGGAGAATTGAATTTACATTCTAATTAATTGTTGTTTACATCCTACGAAGTATACTTTACGAATCATATTGCAGTTTTAGAGTAGTTGAGAACACCCTCTCTCGCTTTCACCATGGCGAAACCCCTTCGCAAGTTCACGGAGAGGTTCAAGACGGCCCTGGTCATTGGCTTGGGCGAATTCTGTGGTACCTTTATGTTCCTGCTGCTCTCCTTCATGGGGGCGCAGGCGGCGCTTGACAATGGCCCGGATGGCGGGAAGCTGGATGCGTCGACGTTGCTGTATATTGCATCGTCGTTTGGGACGGCGCTGGCGGTCAATGTGTGGGTGTTTTATCGAGTCACGGGAGGAATGTTTAATCCTGCGGTGAGCTTGTCCTTTTTCTTCATCATCACCTTGTTCTTCCTCCTTCAGTCTCACCTAAATGGCCCCAAGGATATGTTTATGCTGACGACGGGGTATGATAAAAGGTCACGCTAGGACTCGTCCTGGTCGGGGCAGTGAAGCCACTCCGGGCCCTCATCATCTTGCCAATGCAAATCGCGGCTGGCATCGCGGCCGCAGCGACCGTATCAGGCCTGCTACCCGGTCCTCTCAGCGTGACCAACAGCCTGGGCAGCGGCACGAGCATCGTGCAGGGCCTCTTCATCGAGATGTTCCTGACGGCACAGCTGGTGCTGACGGTGTACTTCCTCGCCGTGGAGAAGCACCGCGCCACGTTCCTCGCTCCCGTGGGCATCGGCGTTTCCGTCTTCATTGCGCACATGGCCGGCACCAACTTCACCGGCACGGGCATCAACCCGGTGCGATCGCTCGGCCCGGCGGTCGTGACGGGCAGCTTCAGGGGATATCACTGGATATACTGGCTGGGGCCGTGCTTGGGAGCGTTGCTCTCGTTCACCGTCTATAGCTTGCTCAAGGGCTTGGAGTATCAGATTGCCAACCCGGGTCAGGACGCGGGTGACCCAGAGACGGCCAACGAGGAGGCGATTGCGGCGGCAGAGATGGGACAAGAGGGCTTGGCCATGGTCCGGAGCAGGAGTAGGAGCATGAGCGTGCCGAATGACATGATGTTCAAGAAGGAGAGAGAGGCGGCCATGAGGAGGGCTTCGGTGCCAGAGGAGAGTCCTATGAGTGCGGCTGATGTCGTTTGAGGCAATCGTGAGGTTTGTCAAATGATGGCGTCTGTCAAAATGCTGTTGCTACCATTCCGTGTCACGCCAGGAGAGACATGGCGCCTTTCTAGCATAGGGGTTGCATCCACAAAGACGAACCGGCTGAATGCCGCATCATATGGTATGGTGTTGGAGAGACGTGGGACGTGAGCATATCCGAGATCCGAGTTCTGGTTGCATATCTCGCCTCTCGCATACCGCAATCGGAGCCCACCAAAACGTGGGATGGCATCCTTTCACATTACGAGAAGAGAATTTCTCTGCTTTGCTTCTTCCCGGAATTCTCTTGAAGCGCCACCAGGGGCTGGGCAACGCTTGTGCAGCCGTGGCTCTCGATAGGCCCAGAAAAGCGGAGGGGACGAGTGATGATCGCTAGGCAGCGAGTTAAGAAAAAAGTATGGTGGGGGGAAAAGATGGAGGGATCGGGAGTTTGAGAAGATAGAAGAAAAAATATTGGGAAGAGACTATCGTGAGGTTCCGGTTTTGGGTGTGCCTGCTGACGGGGGAGAATTTTCAAGAGTGGATGCTGGAATTCAGGGCCACTGGAACTTTTCTGTATCGTTTCATTTGCTTCATTCTATGGAGTGGCTTGAGTGGTGTTTCTTCTTCTTTCTTTTTGCTTTTTAATGAAATGGTCCCTGGATTGCCACTATGAAATCATAAATGATGTCAATGGGACCAGACCCTATTTTTTCAACTTTTTTCTTCTTTTTTTGTCTTTCATACTGCCGTGCTCATCAGATCCATTTCCGGAGCTCCAGTGGCAACTCGATCGCCCGTCATCACCACAAGCATGAGTGATCACTTCCGAGATGCGCTGAGCAAGTCGTTCCGTGTTAGCTAGCGCTGGAGTTGAGGGGCAAATAGGGTCCTCCAGCGGGGCAATGGGGAAAGCGTTAGCGCATGTTAGTGGTCCTATGCACCTAAAACCCGCTGGGATGGACGAAATGCTGGAGCCTACGCTGGGTCCATCTCATCTGATTGATGCCCTCCCACCAAATGCTGCATTTGATCCGCCCCAATTGGCTCCAAAAGGTGCTGCAAGTTTCGTGCATCTGGGCGTCTCTCCAATCTGGCGCCCATGGAGACACGCCCCTAGGTCCAGGTCCGGGTCAGTTTGTCAAGGCGGTGGGGGTTGTTGCTTTGCGCCTGAATCATCTGCTCTCGGCTTGGTTGCTCCCTTTCAATCTTTTTGCCGGAACCGAAACCCCTCGCCTGCTCATCGATACGATACGACACGATACTGTACACCATCTTCTGTTCTGTCTCACCCTCCAATTCGACCTAGTTCTGTGGCTTGCTCCAAAGGTCCAGATTCAATCCATTGATTTGAGCTACCAGAATCAGCGGGGAAACCTTGGCTGGGAAGCAACGATGTACGCGTACAATAAGCCCATAAAGGCCATGGAGTGAGTCTCAACTTTCTCTTTCTCATCTTACTCGTCCTCCTCCTCTTCTTCCATACATCCAATTGCCTTTTCTTCTTTCTCGCCAATTGCTTGTCATATAGTAATACATTGCTAATTATTCATTTCTGGCATCATGGAAAGGCCTCCCAATGTTCAGGTAGCTACAAAACTCCCAATCCAACCCACCCCGCCCAGCATCCCGATATACAGAGCTATCAAGCAGCACAACATTATGATGCAGCGAAATTGGTAGAGCCGAAGCTTTCAACACCACTCACCAGACCGAGAATACTAAGAATGAGGGGACAAAGCTAACACCAACTGCTGCAGGATCACTACATCGGCATAGATGTCGGTACCGGCTCTGCCCGGGCCTGTATCATTGATGAGACTGGTGACATCAAGGCTCTGGCCTCGGAGAACATTAAGCTCTGGCAGCCCGAGAACGGCTACTACGTATGCACGCCCACAACGCCCCCGATTGGTTCCTTTCAATCTTGTATGGGCGCTTAATTCTGACTTGTCCATGTTTGTTCGGCTGTAGGAACAATCCACAACAGACATCTGGAAGTGCATCTGCGAATGCGTTCGCCGCGTCGTGCAAGAGTCTCTTGTAAACCCCAGCCAAATCAAGGGCATTGGATTTGACGCCACCTGCTCCCTAGCCGTCTTCTCCAACGATACTGATGAGCCCATTCCCGTCACTGGCCCCAAGTTCGACAATGATGGCAACGATCGCAACGTCATCCTGTGGCTTGACCACCGTCCAGTCGAGGAGACGGACAAGATCAACGCTACCGGCCATAAGCTGCTCAAGTACGTTGGCGGCAAGATGAGCATTGAGATGGAGATCCCCAAGGTTCTGTGGCTCAAGAACAACATGCCCCCGGAGCTATTCGACCGCTGCAAGTTTTACGACCTGGCAGACGCTCTTACTCATCTGGCTACCGGCAACGAGACGCGCAGCTTCTGCAGCACCGTTTGCAAGCAGGGCTTCGTCCCGGTTGGCGTAGACGGCAGTGTCAAGGGCTGGCAGGAAGACTTTTACCACGAAATAGGCCTGGGCGACTTGGTCAAGGATGACTTCAAGCGCATGGGCGGCGTCGACGGGGTGGTGAGCCTATTTTCTTATGCGTCTAGACTGTCTTATTCCCTGCTGCATTCCGCTTCTGGCTGCAGTATCATTGCGATTCGAGTTTCTTAGCTAATTCATATTTTGGCAGAGTGGAAAATATGCCAGTGCTGGCGAGTGCGTGGGCACCCTTAGCCGCCTAGCCGCCTCCCAGCTTGGCCTACCCGAGGGCATCGCCGTCGGAAGCGGTGTCATTGACGCCTACGCCGGATGGATCGGAACCGTCGGTGCCAAGGTCGAGCTCACCGAGGAGGAACTGAAGACTGATGTCCCACATAACGACGTCACCCAGGCCTTTACTCGTCTGGCCGCCGTTGCGGGTACCTCAACATGCCATCTGGCCATGTCCAAGAATCCCGTCTTTGTCCCCGGTGTCTGGGGTCCCTACCGAGATGTGCTGATTCCCGAGTTTTGGATGGCCGAGGGTGGCCAGTCCGCGACAGGAGAGCTGCTAAGACACATGCTGGACATTCACCCCGCGTACAACGAAACCATGGCTTTGGCCAAGGCCGAAGACAAGCACATCTACGACTTCCTCAATGCTCACCTGGAGTATCTTGCTGAGAAGCACAATGCTCCGGCCATCTCTTATCTCGGCCGTCACCACTTCTTTTATGGCGATCTGTGGGGCAACCGCTCACCAATTGCAGACGCCAAGATGAGAGGCTCCATGATTGGTCTTGACAGCGACAAGAGTACCGACAACATGGCCCTGTGGTACTATGCCACCATGGAGTTCATCGCCATGCAGACTCGCCAGATTGTCGAGCAGATGAACAAGGCTGGCCACGAGATTTCATCCATCTTCATGTCCGGCTCGCAGTGCCAGAACCCCATTCTGATGAACCTCCTGGCTACCACATGCAACATGCCAGTGTTGATTCCTAGATACGTCAACGCGGCCGTCGTTCACGGTGCTGCCATGCTGGGCGCCAAGGCGCATAGCCACAACCGCCATGATGGTTCAGAACCCGAGACGCTGTGGAATATCATGGATCGCATGAGCAAGCCCGGCCGACTGGTTCAGCCAGGCACCGATGCCGGCGAGAAGTTGCTTCTGGATGCCAAGTACGAGATTTTCCTCGACATGTGCAACGCACAGCAGGCGTACCGAAAGAAGATTGACAACGCCGTTGCCAAATGGGGAGCCTTGTTTGATGCTGACGATGAGTGAAGCTGCTGATACAGCATGAGGAAGACGAAATAGAATTGAGCTTGGGATATGTAATGTAATGAGTTTATGCATTTGTTTGTCATAGAGAAAAGTAAAATACAGCGAAGTTATTGCCCGATAACATTTTTACCATTATGTTCTTGATCCCCTTTAAGACATTTGTAAAAAGTCCATTGTCTCATGATAATTGGAATTAATGCTTGAAAGAATAGCTTCTTTTTAAGGAAACTGACAAAAAATGATTTCAGGAGGTGTAAGATTGTGCAAATCATTTGTTTATTCGTAGTTTTCATATTCATTAACAGCAACTTGAGGCGATAGTTGATTGGCTACCGCCATTCAGCCGCGTCATCCATCCAGGCCTCTTGATTGGACAAAGCTCTTTGTTTCCCGGCCAGTTTCTCAGCCTCGCCAATCCAGGTTCCCAAATTTCTAAAAAGGTGGGCGACGCGCAGCTAGCCGCAACACATTTGTCTTGCCAAACGCGCGAGCATCTCTGCCCTTCCATTGCCTGCTCGCCGTGGCTCACTCTTTTCATCTCTACGGATTCATCCTTTTCCTTTTTCTTTGCTTTATTTCCCATTTACTGTCCGATTGAGTTGTCTTAGCTACTTCGCCGCGATGTCTCTATTCGGGCAGACAACCGGCCAGTCGCTGTTTGGCCAGCCCGCGCAGCAACAACAACAGCAGGCCACCACCACAACGCCGGGCACAGGAGGCGGATTGTTTGGGGGCGGAGGAGGCCTATTTGGTGGCGGACAGCAGCAGCAACAGCAGAAGCCTGGGGGCCTCTTCGGACAGGCGCAGCCCCAGCAGAGCACGCCTCAGACTGGCGGTGGTCTGTTTGGTTCCAACACAGCGACAGCACAGCCGAGCACGGGCGGTTTATTTGGGCAAACGGGCCAGACCCAACAGACTGGCACAACCGGTGGTCTGTTTGGAGGCCAGCAGAATGCCGCAGCACAACAGCCCAAGCCGTCGCTGTTTGGTGGCTCAGGCCTGACCGGCACATCTATGCTAGGCGGCGGCACCACGGCTGCGAAGCCATCTCTCTTTGGAGCGGCACCGACGACGACTCAACCTCCAGCTCAGCAAGCCGGCGGCATGTCCTTAGCGGGTGGCCTTTTGGGCGGCCAGGCGCTGACCGTTGCTAACAACACGACCACCTCTGCAGCTCAACCCGCCGGAGCCTACTTTGACAGCCTCTTCGCAAAGACCCAGAAGGCCGGTGTCGTTAATTCCAACATGGAGGATCTCCCTAGCCTAGAGCTTGGCCTGGGAGATTTGCGCCACCGGTTGAGAAAGCTGCAGTCGAAGCAGACTGGGGGTGCTGATGGAAAGGCTCACTACTTGCTCGCGGCCTCTGGCGTGGATCCCAGTGTTGCAGCCAAAGACCTCGGCCTCCTCGACATCCAGGGCACGCGAACTGAACGACCAACACACGGTTACGCTCCGGCAGATGTCGATGTCGAAACCTACCTGTCGAACCTGCAGACGAAGACGACCCTGAGCATGATTCAGGACGGCCTCGAGCGGTCACTCCGCGATTTTGACAATTTCTTGGAGGACAACGTAGCCATGGAGTGGGACGCACAGAGGAAGCGTATCTATCAACATTTTGGCATAAAGCCTCGTGAGACCTCGGCCACGGCTGGTCGTGAGGCTCAGGGCGGATTTGGACGATCCCGACGGAAGACCCAAGGAAGCACTCCCCGTGACACTCGCAGCAGTACATTTGGCAATTCGACATTCCAGCGCTCTGTTATTGGAGCCCGGTCGAGAATTGGAACTCATCAATCCGAGTTCGCCGACATCGACCGGTCTACAGAGAGCGTCAGCAAGTCCAGGAACGAGGACCAGGCCCTGCGCGAACGCCAGTCTAAACTGGCTGAAAAGGTCCGCAGCCTCAACTCCTCGCGTCTTCTCGGCCGACCCTACCCCATCTTGGCAGAGCTGGCTGAGGTTGAGCAAAAATCCCACGAGCCACATGCGCCTCACATTGTGGAAGCCTACCGAGCCATGATTGAAATTGTTGGTGAAGACGCCAATGCCGAGACGACGCTTCGCAGTGCTACAGCCAAGGAGCGCCAGTTCGCCGAGATGTATCTAGACGAAAACCCTAACTCCCAGCTTTCGATTGAAATGAGAAGGCGGATCCTGAGCGGCGCAAATGCATTCCTCGAAAAGCAGTTCCTTCGCGAGGTGGAGTCCCTTATTGCTAAGCACCCTCACGAAGCTAAGCTTGGAGGTCTGCCGGACATCACCAGCAAGATCAAGGCATACATCCGACTACGATCAGCTAGAAAGGACTTGGTCCCCGACAACACCGAGCTTCAGCAAATCCATGGCGAATATGTTTGGGCCATTGTCTTCTACCTCCTTCGATCTGGCCATGTAAACGAGGCTGCCAAGTATGTCAACGACAATAGCAATCATTTCCGGGGTATTGACCGCACGTTTTCGACATACCTCAACAACTATGCCGCTAGCGAAGACCGTAGAATCACTAACAGGAAGCTGCTCGATCGCTGCACAAATGAATACATCCAGCGCTCTCGTAACGCCCCAGAGAATACCATTGATCCCTTCCGCATGGCCTGTTACAAGGTTATTGGTCGGATTGAGTTGAACAACCGCAACCTGGACGGCCTCAACACCGACATCAACGACTGGATTTGGCTTCAGTTCAACCTGGCCAGAGAGGGCGATAAGGCTCTAGAAATGGCCGGAGAATCATATGGACTGGCAGATCTGCAGGCCAGCATCAAAGAGATTGGCCAGAAGCACTTCCCCAAGACTCCTTCTGACGATAACAACGGCAGCTGCGGCATGTTCTTCTACCTACAGATCCTGTCCGGCATGTTTGAGGATGCCGTCTCTTATCTCTACCCCTTTTCCTATGTGGACGCAGTTCACTTTGGCCTGGCCCTTGAGTTCTACGGCCTGCTCCGTCCCAGTGACCCAATGTCTGCCTCCAACGACTTGCGCACGCATAGCATGAAGGGCCTCCCACAGATCAACTTTGGTCGTATGATTGGCTACTACACTCGAGACTTCCGGGCTGCCGATGCCGTCTCCGCCGTTGACTATCTCACCTTGATCTGCCTAAACGCAGATCTCAATGGAGAAGCCGGGGCACGTCACAGTGGTCTCTGCCATGAGGCTTTGAGAGAGCTGGTGCTGGAGACGCGAGAATTCAGCAAGCTTATTGGTGACATTAGGCCAGATGGCCGCCGCATCTTGGGCATCATCGAGGGTCGCGGACCGTTGATTGGCCTCGATGGACAGGACGACTTTGTCAATACCGTCACTCTGCAAGCTGCCAGCTTTGCTGATGAGAATGGCCGAACTACTGATTCCGTGCTGCTCTATCACCTTGCTGGCGAGTATGATGCAGTTGTGGCTATTGTTAGCCGTGCCCTGAGTGAAGCCATTTCTCTTGAAATTGGAGAAGACCCAATGCGCTTGATGCCTGTTAAGCCAAGGGGTGGCACTCAGGAGACAGAGCAGGGCGGCAGCCTTAGCTTGGCAGCCATCGACGATCCTGTCGAGCTTGCCAAGACGATGATGACCATGTACGAGCGCGATGCCATGTTCTACAGGAATATCCAAGACCAGAACAAGATTGCCTGCCGCGTTTTGCTTGAGATGAGTGCCATCAAGAGCTTGGTGGAGGCTAGCCAATGGGCTCAATGTCTTGACGTAAGTTTCCAATATAGCATTACATACTTTATCCCAGAGTTCAAAGTCACTAACATGAAGTTTACAGAAAATTCGTGGCCTGGATATCCTCCCCCTCGAAGCAGGGGGCGATGCCAGCACAATCCGTGCCTACGCCTCCAAATTCTCCAGCCTCTCACAGCCAGTGTCCATTAATGTGTCCAATCTAATCATGTGGACCATCATCAGCTGCGTCAGACAAAGAGAGCAGCTAGTCAATGGGCAGTTCAGCGGCAACGAGGGCACGAGAAGGATGATGGTGGAACAGCTGAAGCAGATGATTCTTGATCTGACGACTTACACGAGCCAACTGCGATACAGGTTCCCGCCACATCTGCACGAGGCATTGGCTAGAGCGTCTGCGGAGTAATTCATGTAATGGGAGGATGAGGATGAGGAGGGGTTTAAGGGGTGGCTTGAAAGAGAGCAATGCGATTTGTTGATGATGATGACTTTTGTTGATACCTTTGGTACAAATGAGATTAGAGAACAAGGCAGCGGCATCAGGGAGATGCTGATTTGCACTTTTGAGAATAAGAAATAGGCTGGGAAGATGGAATGAATGTATAGGAGAGTAATTGGTTATTGTTGGACACATCTTGACGCGATTCATGTTCCTTGTGATGATCTAAGATTGAATGGGCATCGTGCCTGTTTCGAAATATGTAGGATGTGCTTCGGGAGTCTATAGAGATGGATGTAGACAATATTGCATTCTACTTTAGTTCTATCTTCTAATGTACTCTATGAGGCTGTCTGTCTCTGCGTTTGATATATCTGAACATGTACCAATGTACCACAATCACTTGGCATTGCAACTGCGGAAAGAGCAGGGCCTCGTCGTACTTGCCCGTTGTGGTGTTTGGATAAGGTACGAGTAGGTACCTCTTTGCATGTACTTTCCTAAACACCACAAACCTCTTTTCTCCTCTCAGCTTCTCGCATCTACACCTCCTCACATTTAAGCAGCTACAACTCTGACATGCAGGCAGGTCCTTAAACACAGCAAGCTACCTATTTCTGTTACATATGGAAACTCTTCGTCAAGCAATTGGATAGCAGCAAAGACATCCGGCCCCAACAAGCCAAATAGCGAATATCGAGCCACAGCTGCAGGAGGCGACATGGAACGGCATTTAGTACCGGTATTACTCAGCCCACCCCCATCCCGGCATTCGCGCTTAAGCTTACATGATTTTGCCGCATCTGTCTGGCATTCGATTTACTGACTGGTCAACTGGTCTAGAGCATACTTGGGCAGGTATGTAGTATCACAAAAGTAAGCTCGCCATGCCACGGCAGGATTCGATCCTTCAAGCTGCTAGTTCAAACTATCAGCCGCCGCAGTTCGTCGCACGGCACGTGCCAGAGCCAATCGCTAGCGGGCTTCCTGACTCGCGACATGGCTCTGACCACCCGCTCGCCTGATTCAGCAACGAACTGTTCATAGGCCAGCCGTGCCAGCCGGAGGTTGAGGGAAGCCAACCATTCCATCTCCACCATTACCCCCATGCAGCCGTCTCCCGTCTTCGCGCGACGCCCCTTGTTTGCTTGCTAGACTGACACGGCCCTTCGGAGTACAGAGTACAGAGTACTCGTACAGAGACAGTCCTCGACTATTGTTCTTTAGGCTTTTTGGAGCGACAGGGCTTCGACACGGCCTGTCCTGCTCCAGCTAGGCAGTCTAGACCAAGCTCCGGAGCCGAGTGGAGAATACACCTCCCACTCAGCTGCCAAGCACACACATCTTGATCGGCTCGCTCGCTCAGCCCAGCCTCGCGACGGCGATTGCTATCGAGACCTGAGCCCCCGGCGCCTAGACGCACACCACACACCTACACACACAAGTACCACAGGTGCATCCACCTGGTTGCCGAGGCCAGGGGGATCAACGCCGCTGGGAGTGGACAAGCTCCGGTCTATTCGGCGGACGCGGAGGATGGTTGGCCGGCCCGTTGTTGGCAGTTCCCCGAATACCACCACACGCTCCATATGGATCTCGGATCCGTAAGACGGGGCGGGATTAGCCCCGGAGCAGGAGATTCTGTAGAGAGCGGCAGCCCTACCGAAGGCATCAAGCATGAAGCTGAAGCCACTGCACCCTCCCTGACGTCGGCGACGGCGATGCCCAATGGCGCAGGGGCAGGCGCATCTGGTGCCGCGGACGCCATGGAGACCACGGAAGCAGAAGAGGTGGAAAATGTGACCAAGAAGAGGAAAACGGGTTCAGGAAGTAGAGGTGTTGCAAACTTGACGCCGGAGCAGCTGGCCAAGAAAAGAGCAAACGGTGAGTGTTTGCCATACTCGTACATCTTTCCTACCCACCCCCCTTTGATCGCCGCATATGGCGTCAGCCTTTGTAGCTATTCTATTCATGACTTCAATGTTACACTTGTTGAGACCACACAATGATGTTGGTTGGCTGTTTCCCATGCAAACAGCCTTCTTTTTTGTCAATGCTTTCTCAGCAGCCTCCCCCTGGTATTAGCGTATGACTAACATATATGACCTTCCCCTTGGTTGTACAGACCGCGAAGCGCAACGTGCCATCCGAGAAAGGACTAAGAACCAGATTGAGAGGCTCGAGCGCCGCATCCATGAGCTTGAAGCTCAAAAACCGTATCAGGACCTCCAGGCCGTGGTACGGGCCAAGGAGGTGATAGAAGCAGAAAATGCTGAGATCAAGAGACGGCTGGCTAGCATTATCGGCATGCTGCAGCCTTTGGTTGGGTCAAGTAAGCTTTAGCCTTTCAAACTGAAATTCTGTCTTTACCCATGTGTCCATACAGTTATCCGGCGAAAGTCTAACAAGAGCAGATATGCCTGGCATCAGCCCTGCCCTCCCATACGCCGCAACACCTATTCCCATGACAACAACAAGCAACATCGCCTATCATCCTGCAGCATCTGCTACTTCTTCATCACCAGCAGCAGGAATGGTTGACCCCATTCGCCAAGCCGCTCAACCGCCCCTGCAGAGCTGGCAAAGCGGCGGTAGTAGTACACCGCCAGCACCGCGACAGCCTAGCCTAACCGACGCCGTCGATGAAGGCACTCAGGCCCTATTAGAGCGGCAAGGACAGACGCTTCGGCACGGCTTGGACTTTGAGCAGGGCCGCTTTGACCTAAACGTCGTACTCGACCCTGCCCAAGCTATACCAAAGCTACAGAGGGGCGTTAATGGTGCACAAGACACGGTTGAATACCACCACGTCCCCATGAAACATGACTGGACACAAGTGAATCCGACTTACGCACCACAGGCCCGGCCTGTGCCTGCGTGGGAGTCACCTATTTCCATACTATCAGCTACCTCAGACACAACTCCGGCAATAGCATCAGCCCTGGGCATCACTCGGCAGAGTTCTGTCACAAGCCAGCCAGGGCCTGCCTCCGGGCCAACCTCTGATCCCAGCCCCCCCATGGTTCCAGCAGTTCCCTATCCCACCGCACAGACTGCTGTCCCAGAAGCTCTCCCTCAATTCTCGCGTCCCCTGCGCAACTGCAGTCCTACATGTCCGCTTGACGCTCTACTTCTCGACTTTCTTAGCGAGCGGCAGCAGCGTGCTGCTGAGGGCTACGAGCCGAGTGAGGTGTCTGGCCCTCGGTATCCATCCGTTTCTTCTCTGCTCAATCCAGCAAATAGCAAATTCAGCCACCCAGTGTCTAGAGTTTTCACAGACATCATTACCAAGTTTCCCGAGGTGTCCGGCCTTCCCGAAAAGGTGGCCATTCTGTACCTCATGTTTCTTTTCATGCGATGGCAGATATATCCAACGAAGGAAAACTTGGAACGTTTGCCGCCGTGGATCCATCCATTGCCATGTCAGTACGAAATACCGCATGCCGCGTGGATGGATTTCTTACCATACCCGGCGATGAGGGAAAGAGTCATTAGAGCCGAAAATCCCGACCTCTTCTACTTTGACAACTTCTTTCTTCCGTTTACATCCACCTTCTCCGTCTCCTGGCCTTATGAGGAGGCACATACGTTACTACGAAACCCCGACTCTGATGAGATTATGATTAACCCCGTGTTTGAGAGCCACATGCGAAATTTGGATAATTGGAAATTGGGGAGGCTGTTTGCCGAATCTTTTCCCATGTTGGCTGATACGTGTCAGTATTGGCCCGATGCAAATGGACAAGAAAATGCTAAATAAATGATGCTTTCTAGTGAATAAAAAGAGGTGGGAATGAGCACAAAGAAAGAAAAGAGGAGGACGCTCCTGGAGGGCTTGCTAACCCCTGAATCACCCGCAACAGCATTACTCCGGTGTTGGAGGACAACTCGTTTGGTTTTGGTAACACTTAAAGTGCATTCATTCCACGAAATGCACATATTATGACATGTATGCGTTATAGCATGGTTATTGTATTTACTACATCTCTCGAAATATAATTGTAATTCCGTTATATGAATTCATACAAAGCTCTTTAGTAAGCTTATTCTCAAACACATTTGTCCGTCCGTCCGTCCGTCCGTCTGTAGATATATAGCAAAGTACAAGACGGCATTTCAATGACCATAAACCATTCTATCAAAGCAGAAGAAGACACTTTTCCATCCCGTTTGTTTCCGTAAACGCGTAACTCGTAGCTCATTTCGCATATGCCAGCTGTTCCTGTGTATCCCTTTCTGCAAACCCGTCCTTGGGTATCAGCAGTATCGTTGTTGCGTCAAATCAAATCAAATCAAACCAATATCAAACGATGTAAACGATGTAACCCCTCGTAGAAGCAAGTTCGAGGGACCATAAATACCAAGCCCATCCTCCCAAATCGTACATAAAAACGAGGATTCCTCATGCTGATGATCCTAACACCTGACGTGAAATAAATCGAAAAACAATATAACGAAGCAAATTTGCGCACATAGTCCCTTGGACAAGAAAATCGATATCAAACAGGTGCAAGTATAGCCCCGAAGAAGAAAAACAAGTCAAGGAGATTGAATAGAATCATTCCTCGTCAGAAAGGTCGCTTGGCGCACAACCAAATTTCTTCAAAAACGGACCCTTGGCCACATACAAGCTCGGCGAATTCTCTCCCGGCAAAGTCTGGAACATCATTGCCTTGACGGGATCGTCCGTGCGAAAGCTCTCCAAGGCTTGTCCCGAAGGCAAAACGCACCCAGAGCTCAGGGAGAAGAGTTTGATGGTGCCGTTGTCCTGCGCCGAGGCCACGAGGTTGAGCTCCGTGGATACGTCCCAGCCAAAGTTGAAGTAGGGCTCGTTCTTGTAGTCTGGGAACTCGAGAATTGGGGAAGAAGTGGCTCGCTCGCGGTAACCATTCCTGTTGGCTTGGATGAAGCGCATGTCGTACACGGACATGCGGTTCCGCAGACCGGCGACCAGGACTTGATGGGGGTTAATGCTGCGGACGTGCGCAATGGACGAGCCGTGCTTAACGAAGTTCCATCCGGCAGTGGGCGCTCTAAGGTCAGTAACCCAGAGGCGAGGCTGCCGGCCACCAGCAAACAAGATGTTGTGATTGCCAACCTGGAAGTCTTGAGAAAAGATCTCTTGAGGGCCGATATGGTGCTTGCGACCAGGGTAATCAATCTTGGCATCAACGCCGTAGTCCGGCGGGCTCTCCATTCGAATTTGAGTGATCCAGCTAGGAGTTTCATCGAGATGAATACGCTGGATCCCCCTGCTGGTGCCCACAACGCAGAGGAGGTCGGAAGAGGCAGGGGCAGGCGTGCTCTGGTTGACGCCCCAGCTTCGACTGCGCGAAAAGTCATACATGATATTACGGTAGCTATCAACTATTATTGCGGTGTCAGTCAGATGCTCAGGCGAGGATAATTGACAAACATTCGGGAATGCCTTGTCACGAAAATACTCCCAAAAAGGGGTTCATATAAGAGGAAGGGGAACATACTTTCTCCCAGGATCCAGTGCCGTTCCTGGTCAGGAGTTGTCTCCATTGGAGGAGTGAAAACACAGAGAGACAAGCCCCGGCCTGGTTCTTTCGAGGTGAGAAGAACCTTGTTAGTCGGTTGATGATATTTGATAGATGACATCTGAGGACAGTAGATCATCTCATAGTGTAGTCTATCCGGACTGCGGAAATGCGCTGCTTTAGTCTTCAGACTATATTGTACCAGGCCGTTAGTATCGTAACCCAGGCAAGGAGAGTTAGGATGAAGAGTAAAACAGATACTCACTTTTCGTTTTCATCCGTGTCAATATAGGTTCCCATCAGCATCTCTTCATCAAAAGCTAAAAATCGAGTCATTAGTAGCCGCTTGCCCTCTCGTTCTTCATACCCAACTCAACAACGAGTGTCAAACATGAAGGAAAACTCACTCGAATACGCTATAGCCGACTCCGTACCACACTCCTTGCCACTGACGTAAAAACACGGCATATGAGGATGAGTCTCATAATGCAGACTGAGCCCAAAGGCAACGCTGCCCTTGTCAGTCACCCCCTGAGCCCACAGAGTAGCAGCAACTTCCTCATTCTCAAGCATCCCCGCGGGTCTCGAGGCGCCCAGCTCGCGGGCAAGCAGTCCAGAGGTAGCAACATCATTAGTCAAGACACTGCGCTTAACATGGTTCTCGATGAGCTCTTCCTGCTGGGCTGCTTCCTCGGCGGCTTGCGTCTCGAGCCTGCGGCGCTTAACGGAGGCAGAGGACCATTCCGCCGAAGCTGGCGCGGTGTGAGAATTTTCTATGGCGAAATATCTCCGCCTCTCCGCATCTGCATTTCAAATGTTAGGTTGATGAATATTGATGCAAAAAGACATGATGAAAGGAGATGAAAAGAAATGTTACCGTAGTAAAAGCCTGGTAGCTCAGCGGGAGTACTGCTCATGGCGATTCTTAAAAAGAGATGGAATAGTTTCTATGCCAGGAGAGTTTCGAAAGTGAACCCAACGAAAAAGGAAAGACAAAACTAAAAAATCAAAATCAGAACTGCTTGGGGATAGAGATTTGTCTATTCTCACTCAACAGAATTCTGATTTGATAGCTGCAGGAAGTCTTGGTTCTGTTGCAAAGGAAATATTGGTTGGTTTGTTTTGATGAGCGTTTTGGGGCGATATCTGCACCAGGCAGTTAGTTTAGCGGGCTTAGCTGCAGAAAATGCACCGGCAGTTTTCATGTCACGTGACGCGCTTTGGCACGGCAACACCAACTTTTGCAGCGCCTGATATCTCGCCGGCATCTGCGGAAGAATCAACCAGGAGCCTTACAAAATCTAAACTGTACTGTAATTCTGCTCGGTAGTTCAGTCGTTTAAAACCATTTCATTTTTGCCAACTATCAATTCATAAACTCGCACTCGCCCCATCCTCAAAACATTAATCAGTTGTTCACATCAAGACATTTGCCGACATAACATTCAAGTTCACCAGACACATCAAGGTGACATTATTTTACTTTTGTCTTCATTAGCTGTCTATCAGACCATCATTGGGTATGAAAAGTTGCCTCTCATCCACTTTAGACGAGTCCATCTTCAGATACGACTCATACAAATTTAAACATTTAAAACGGAAACATGCAAGCCAACTAGCCTGCGGGTATGTAATAGAGTGTATTTACTGAGACTTTTCGTGCTGGGTAGAAACACGTTGCAGGGAAACAACTGCGAAAAGAGTTAGCAACCATACGTCTGATTGGGATGAAAAGATATAAAAACTTACCAAAATCTTCCAATGATCGCTGCTTCTGGTTCTGCTTGGGAGACTTGCCGTGCATGAGGTTGTCGAAACCAGTGCTTCCCTGGAGGAAGTAGTAGAGACCACCCATGATGGCGAAGATACCGAAGGAGAAAATCCAGATACGAACAACAGCGACAATGCTGGTCTGCTCGCCGATGAACCAACCAAAGATACAGAAGAGGGTGGCAATGATGTCGACAACCAGGATGGCACCGCTGAGCTGCCAAGAAGGAATGGAAGACCAGAAAGGACCGTTGGCACGGGTGATGAAGATCAGCCAGTTCTCAGTGAGGGAGATCTCAAGGAAGATGACCTCGTCGATGTTACCGAAGTTCTGGACGATACCACCGTTCTTGCCACCAGCGTACATGGTGGTGAGGGCAATCCAGGTACCGATGGCGAGGACGGTTCCGAGGAGAACGGACATACCCCAGAGCTTGGGAAGGTTCCACTTGACGGGAGTCTGGGAGTAAGGGGCGTTATCGTAGGCAATGGCCAGGGTGGCGATATCAGCGAAAATGGCAATGAAGACGACCAGCTCAATGTTCAGGGAACGGTTGAGGATGGCGATCCAGAGACCAAGGAAGATCTCCATGTGCAGAGACAGGGCGATACGGTAGACGACGTAGGCGTACATGCGGTGGAAGATCTGGCGAGAAGTCTTGAGAGCGTCAATGATGGCACCGAGACCGGGGGCAAGGAAAACGATATCGGCGGCGGAACGGGCAGCATCGGAAGCACCCTCGACAGCAATACCAGTATCGGCCTTCTTCAGGGAGGGGGCATCGTTGACACCGTCACCAGTCATGGCAACGAGGTAGCCACGCTGCTGGAGAATCTCGACGACAGAGTACTTGTGCTGGGGGAAAACTTCAGCGAAACCATCGGCAGCCTCGACGAAATCGTAAACCTCAGAGCCAGGCATGTCACCACCACCACCGAGACCGAGACGCTCAGCGTTGTAGACGTTGGTTCCGAGACCGAGCTGGCGAGAAGTCTCACGAGCGATACCGACGGCATCACCAGTCAACATCTTGATGGACAGACCGAGGTTCTTGGCTTCGTTGATAGTGCGGGCAGTGTCGTGACGAGGGGGGTCGGAGCAGGGCATAATTCCAAGAATCTCCCAAGCACCCTCACCACGCTTGCGGGCAACACCGAGGGAACGGAAACCACGGGTAGCAAACTCGGCGACGCAGTTCTTGTAGGCCTTGTCAATGTCCTCGGGGATGGGGTGGTCCTCCTCGACGGTCTTGAGAACGAAAAGAGGTGCACCCTTGACACAGGTGATGCGCTCGCCCTGGGGGGACTCGACAACAGCGGTAACCTTCTTGGAGACGGGGTCGAAGGGGTGGAAGTCAATGACCTTGTACTTGGACAGGACGCTCTTGGCACGGGGGTAGAACTTGAGAGACTTGAGGAAAGCCTTGTCAATGGCATCGATACCCTTCTTCTTGCGGGAAGCGGCCAAGCAGGCAGTAAGCATCAGGTCATCGGGGTCAACGCCCTGGACGGTGTAGGGCTCGGAGAGAGAGAGCTTGTTCTTGGTCAAAGTACCGGTCTTGTCAGAGCAGAGAATCTCGACACCAGCAAGGGACTCGATGGCAGAGAGCTTCTGGACGATGGCCTGCTTCTTGGCGAGGTAGGCGGCACCGACAGCCATGGTGGTGGTAACGACGGCGGGAAGACCGACAGGGACACCGACAATGGTGATGGCCAGGGTGAAGCGCAGGATGTCGACGATGCCGTTGGAGCGGTAGAAGGAAGAAATCCAGACAACGAGCAGGGTCAGGATGACGAGGACCAGCAGAATCGTACCAATGCCGTTGAGAACCTCAGTGAAGTGACCAGTGCCACCGGCGGACTGAGAAACGAGAGCAGCGGCACGACCGACGAAGGTGTTGTCACCAGTGGCGGTGACGACCAGGAAGGCCTCACCACGCTTGACGGCAGAGGAAGCATAGCAGGAGTCGCCCTTGTGCTTGTCGACGGCGAGAGACTCACCAGTGATGGCGGACTGATCAACCTGGAGGAAAGCGCCCTCGGTAACGATGCGACCATCAGCGGGAATGATGGTACCCTCCTCAACCTGCAGAATATCACCAGGGACGACTTCGGGAGCCTCAATTTCCTTAAGAGTACCGTCACGGAGAACGACAGCCTTGAGAGCGAGAGTCTTCTTGAGTTCTTCGACAATGGAACCAGCCTGGAATTCCTGAATGAAACCAACACAGGCGTTGAGCATGAGAAGACCACAGATGACACCGAAATCGACCCAGTCCTGAAGACCGGCAGCCAGAACAGCAGCAGCCTATAATACGATGGTCAGCAAATTGGCGTATTCGTAAAACGCGTAACGAATAAGGGTGTTTTTTGCGTATCGGCGATCGACGGCGCCGGTTGGGATAGGAGTGGAGCGGGTGACATGTTAAGGTATTGAGTGGATCGGCATTCTTCGGCCCCCCACATGCATAATTTTCTCGAGCGCAGGGAAACGGAGTGCAGATCAGCTCAGCCAGGCCAATTGAACCAATGAGCGCAGAGGCCGTAAGAAGCTGGTGTGGAGCTGCCAATCTAGACCCGAGGAGCCAAGCGCGGGAAAACAAAAAAAAAAAAACAAGGCAATTGGAGGGAATCGCTCGCCGCGTCGGGGGAACGCGGCTTGCTGATAAGTTGCAAGAGGGTGTGGTGGTGTTGGTGAGAGGGCTGACGAGATGAATCATGGCCGTGGGTGTCGAAGCCAAGGCAATCGAGTGCATATCGAGACGCAAAAAATGGCGGGAAAAGCGAAAAAAGAAAAAACTCACCTCCATGACGAACTGAATGGGACCGATGAAGAAGCCAAGGAACTTGAGAACCAAGTTCTCCTTCTCCTCCTTCATCTGGTTAAGACCGTACTTGCGACGGCGAGCGACAACCTCGCTCTCGGTCAGACCGAGACGGCTGTCAGTTTGGAGCATGTCCTCGGGGACGATACGTCCAGTGGCAGGGTTGGTCTCCTCCTCTTCTTCCTCGAAGGCGTGGCCATCCTCGGACTCGAGATCCTCAATCAAGGCATCAATGTCCTCATCTTCTTCCTCCTCTTCAGCGGGAGCATCCTTCTTGGGAGGGACGGCCTCAGTGGGAGGCTGAGCGCGCTTCTCGTCGAAGTTGCCCGATTCGATATTTGTATCCAGCGCGGGTGCGCCGACGGCTTTATCGTCCGCCATGACGAAGTATTATTAACGTGTGTGAGACGCTTGTGATGTGTATATTGGCGGGTGCTGATTTATAAGAAAAGACGAAGGGTTCTAGGTTGCGAGAAAAGCTGACAAGTCTAGAAATGCCGCGGGGTTCCTCAATTGGTATGTAGATGACCTTGAGGGGCGGGAATGCTGAAAGCGAAAAGAGGATTGATTATTATTATTAGGGGGAAATAGTAAAGTTCGGGGCGGAGGGAGGAGATAAGGGAGAAAAGTTTGCTTTTTCACACCACACGAAGAGAGGCTTGGGGGGGACACGTTAAACTCAACGCATTCGTGGGTGAAGAGAAAAAAAAGGGAAAGGAAAGCTAAGTCGAGGACGGGGAGAGAGCTTCTATTTCAACGAAAGGCTCGACGAAGCAAGCAGGCGCCATGCGAGCGTCCCAACCGTCCTTGCCATCTTGGACCAGGGCAGGCCAGGGCAAGCAAGCAGAGGCCAGGCACGGCGAAGACTGGGGCACGCCATGAGCGGTGCTAGGGCGAAAGCGGTACCCTGGAGTACAAGGCACGAAGCCGTCGGCCGTACGAGTTGCGGCCAGGCGCGCACGGTGTGGCCGCTAGTCCGGTACGTACCGCCGCCATCCCTGCGACCTTGGTCGGGCCCCATGCCTGGTTGCTTGGCCCCCCTGTATCTGTATCTTTTGTATCTTTCCTCCTACAGTGGACTGAGCTGGACAAGGACAAGATGGAACTTGCTCAGGTATGTACCAAAGTACCCCGGTACTGTCCTGTACCTCAGCGCTTCAAGGGACGGGCACTTGAAAAAGTAAAAAGTAGAAGGACGACGAAGAAAAAAAGCATGGTCCTGTCGGCTTGGCACAAGCACAACAAAAAGCACGCCAAACCCAAGAGGCCGAAGCAGCGAGCTGTCGACGAGCCCTTGGCCCACCGCCCCCTTTGCCTTCGATACTGTGCTCGTACATACAGCTCCGATTTTCAGCCATACGAAGCCAGCGGGCCGTTGTGCTGTCTATGTGGTTCGCTACCGGATGGAGAAGCGGTGCTGCATGAACAATACGTGTACTCGTGCAGAGCTCGTGTAAATGTCGGTGGCAGCTGGACCTCACCGCAATGCACTCCAGCATCGAACCCACGGCCTCGCTCCATTCGATTTGCGGTATCTACCTACCTATTTCCACCACGGGGCGGAGCCTCTCTGCTCTCTCTACTGCTACTGCTACTCGTACTCACACGTCCATCCTCTATAATTCCCCTGCTAGCCCAGCCGGCGGGACTTGGCGGAGACGGCACACCCTTTCGGAAATGCCTGGCCTTTAACGCTGACTTGGTTGAATTGATGCTAGCGAGACACTGGACCGTGCTACGTCTGGATGGACTGGACTTGCACAATAGCCTGCCCCTGTGTTGTTGTTTGTTTGTCTCTGGGTCTTCCACCCCTGCGAGGTACATGTTTATCGCCCGCCACCTAAACACCTTACCCATTGATGCTTGTAATGTGACCGGTATCTGTTAGTGTAGTGCGTGCCTGTGGAAGCCGCACATCGGCATGAAAATGTTCAAGCTGCTCATCAATGTACTTGGCACACGCTAGGCGGTGTCTCTCTTCGTCACAGGATGGCAGATGCTTGCCTGGTGCGCGTTGGCCGTGCCGCTAGAGGCAGATAACGCAGAAATCCAGGGCTACGGAGGCTCTCGTAAAAGAGTTCGAGTGCCGACGCCTTGATGCTGCTGGTGCGGTGCGCCAGTTCATTTTCAGCGTTCCAGCTATCAAAACCTAAGGTAGTACTCCATATCATTCGCCCAGCGGGTTGTTGGAACCATCACGCCGTTGCAATTACCCCAGATGCAAGATGAATTACACGTGTATGCCATAAACAAGATGGATTCACTTCGTATCCTACTTCGGCATTGATTAACCAAATTCAGCCCTTCTCCAATAATAGGGCAGCGAATTGACCCGATCACTAAGCAGCAATTTCGGGTGGGCGAAACCCAGAAAGAAAGCCTTGCCGTTCCCATAAACTTAATGCTCAACTTTACTTGCAATATCCGCCTCTAACTGCCTCTCCCGCTACGGAGAACCACCGCTACTGCTACCATTACGGGCCACTACCGCACGCCAAAAGACCTCATACAATGGAGCTTGAGTTTATTAGCCCGGGGGAAATGCCCCAGCGCGGATTGGAAGCCCTCTTTTTTTTTGGCCTCAATCTTCCCGTCTCTCTTGGGTTCCATGTTTCATTTGGCCGTCCTGGCGCTGGTGCTTCTTGGCTAGAGCATCTATTATTATGTTTCCATTTTCATTACTTTTTTGTACACGACAGCCAAGCAATTCGTCCTTTTTTTGCTGAGGCATTTTTTCCTGCTCGCTTCTTCCCATGATGACAACAACGCTGGCCACTCCCTTACTAGAGCTGTTCTAGTGGACTCTCTTCGCGGCGGCGGTCAGCGAGAAGCAACAGAGCACGGACGGCCCTTTTTCGCGAACCGCACCTTGTTGATGATCTGTGGGCATTTCTGGAGCCCCAAAAGCCCCTTGGTTACGGGCTGGGGGGCCCAGGCCCTTTGACGTTGCTCTGGTGGCTTCAGGTTGTTTTTCTCGATTGCTAGTCGATACGATACGGTACGCTTATCCGGCTTTTTTCTTGGTTTTTTGCCCAGACCATGCGCTGTTCTCGTCACGACAACGTCTGGTCGCCTTTTTTTTCTCTCATGCACCTACCACCTAGAAAAGGTGAGCTGTGACAATGGGGATTGGATTGACTTTTCGTCGACCGGTGTTAGTGCCAGCTTTCTCGTGGACTTGCACGCAGTGGATCTAGAGGCGACGACTAAAGCAGGTACCTGCATTTACCGCAATCTCCCTCTGCATTCTTGCGTACCCCCGTGGGGACGCCAGAACGGAGCTGGATTCCATCAATGGATCTTTTTCCCTTTTTGTTGCTCTCTGCTGGCGGTTCTATATGTAGGTACAAGTAGGCTACAGTACGGAGCACATGCAACGACACGACTCCTGCAGGTGGTCACCGCCAACTTCGCGATAACAGGCAATGGCGGTAAAAACGGAGCGGTAGTTTGTGCATAAGCTGCTGGGAACCTTTCCTCGTACATGTACGAACACTGTATTGTAAACGAACGTTTCGCTTTGCCCAACCACCCGCATTTTCGTCCCATGTGCGTGCTCGTTTCTGTAATACTCTGCCAGCTGTTTGCTTGCTTGTTTCGCTTCTGTCGCTGCCGGTTCAAGATGATTAATGCGGCAATGCCTCCGGCAGTGTGCCGTTCCGTTCCAGGAACTTAATAGCGCCAACCAATGCGGCCTTATCAGAAGCCTGCCCTTTCACATGGTCGCAATTTTGATCAAAAAAGGTTCAATGAATTCAATATTACGGGCTGCTGTTCTAGTGGCCGGCAGCTCGATGAACCGTCCGGCCAATATCCTTCCAGACAGACGGCGCTTCCGCTAGCACGCCGTTCGCTGGCAGAGCTTACTCATGATGCCTGCCCTTCTGTGATGTGTGACTGTCTCATTTCATTTCACCAAGCCGTGCATCATTTCCTCTCATACAAAAGGCGTGAGCGTGATGTGTGATTCCATCCTGTAGCGCCAAGATGGGGGCAAAAGAAAAAGAAAAACATCAGTGCGCTCCCTGGGGGGGTACCACGAAGCCGATCCTGAGACTGCCTATTTCGACACAAGCTGTAAGACGTGCATCGGAGACACAAATAGCCACATGCCATGTTTTCTTTTTCTTCTTTTGTCTGTTGTTTACTTTTTAAAATGAGTTGTTACCGGGATTGCCCATTCTTGCGACACCTTGTCTCACCCCAAATGCCATGTCTCAGCGAGAAAACGGCATCTTGGGAATGCTTCCGCCGCCCGCCCCCATGACGAAGCCACCAGACCAGGCAGGGCAGGGAACGGATTTGCTTCGGCAGATCGACTCCGTGGGAAAAGAAGCCACGCCAAGGCCCTGTTTGCTTGCTGCGAGCTCGCACGTTCGCTCCCTGCGCTTTTCGGCCTTGCCCTTGCCTCGTCAAACGACCATGTCATCGGAATCGCTTGTCGTGATGCCGGACGACCAGGATTGGCACCGATTTACCTGTGTGTTTGTACATTGACGAGTCGCTTGTAGGGCAATTGAACCTTGAAGACTTGTAGCTCTACTTTTTGCTGATGGGTGGTATTCATGGCGATTGGCTGAAGCTAAAGATATTAATACAAGTACCAGGTAGGTAAGCATAAGATGAATAAGGAGCACCGGCATTGTTCCGTATTATTACCATGGATGCTCTAATACAGCTATGTACATGCTATGTAATTATCGCAATTACATGTAGTGGTAATGCCTATTTACAGAATACAGTGTCATCGTAGCAGCCGAGGGCATCAAGAGTGCTTATCGAGTTCCTCCGAAGGCGCAACTGTACCTATCGCACGCCGAGTGAGACTGAGTAGATGAATACTGTAGCTGGAGGCGTTGAGATGCATCTGCAGCGACCGTTAGTGTGCTCCTACGTGTGCATCAAATGCCACCACTAGTGGCACCAACAGCAGCAGTGCGAGCAGCATCATCGTCATCGTCATCGTCATCGTCATCGACCAAACAGACACACACAGCTTCAATCAATTACACACGGCAGCCTGTCAACGGCCATCATCTCCCGTCCATCGTGCATGGCCCCGGATGCAGCCATCATTGGATCTCCTTGCCGCTGGCCGTATAAACCGCGCCCACATGCACCCTATCAAAGGCCCCGACCATTCGCTGGACTGGTGGCTTGCCTCGGGAACACGCCGCGGCTTCACTTTGTTGCTCTCCCCCAAGCAGCGCACCGGCTTTTTCTAGCGGCTTTCCAGCGCTCGAGCGCCCCCTAAGCAGCACCGTATGCCACACTGGCCCCACCCGACGCCGGCATGTACCCTCATGTCAACGGCCGCCCAACAGCTACAAACCTAAGGTACAGGCAACGGCTGAGGCGAGAGACTTTTTTCCACCTTAAGCTTCTGATCAATGCCCTTTCGAAACCTACCATGAGTGTTTTCCGTGGCACGCTAGCCTCGAAGGAGCCTCTCGAAACATGGCACTCGGGTGAAATTACATTTTGGTGTTTCCTTGGCGATTTTTTTTGTCTTTTTGGTATCTGGCCCCAGCAGAGCATGGAGGAGGCGTCTTGGTTTATCTGGTGTTGGCGCTCAATTGGCGATGCAATGGCAGTTTTATCACTCAGTTCAATTGAGCTGGCGTCGTCGTTTCAAAGCAGACGGCTGTACGTGTAAAGGAGTAATGCTACCTGCGTAGCTGCAGCGGCCGCAATAAGCGTACGCGTAGCTATACTTGGACTTGACTGCTTCAGTCTTAGTTCAGCTCCGGCAGTACTAGACCCAAGGTACTACAGTAAGCTGATGGCAGCAAGATATACACGTATCCTCGTACATATTGGAATTGAATTGATTCACCAAGACGGGGGCCGTGTATCGCCAATGCCAGAATTTTTTGCTGTTTGCGGTGTCTCAGCATCCCTGGTGTTAGTGCACATACCCGTCACGGCTTTTTTTCTTCTACAGTAATGAGCATCCTAATCTGAATCCTTCAGCTTTAATTACCGCGGCATCCGCAAAGTGCGACAAAATGGCCTTGGCAAAAAGACGATTTTCATCATAGCCCCCAATGACAAAGCAAATCAACATGGCAAAGAAGGGGGCCAAGAAAACGATAACACTGCAAGGGAGATAGAGAGACAGTTTAAAAAAAGCAAAATCAAACAGCGAAATGCCGGGCCCGCGAAGCGCCGTCACCGATATACCGATACCGAGATTTCCTTTTCTGGGGGTCTCCTCCCCCTTCGCTTGGGGTTAAAGCCGCGGAGAAGAAGGGACGCGGGAACGGAACGGGGGGTCTGGAAATGAAGAATGGCGGCCGGGTCTCCGGTTCAGGCAATGTTATTCTGCTGAGTTTATCGTGATCGGTGTCGGTCGGTAAGGGCAGCTGAGCAAGGGAGAAGACGCCTTCACATGGCATATCCTTTTTCACGCTACGTCATCGAGATGGCTTCAGCTCGGCTTTGCCGCATGTGGTGGAATGCCCAGACTGGCAACATACCTATTACAGAATCCTTTTTCCTCTGTACATTCTGCCAGCCAACCAGAGGTCTGCGCATACGGATTACTGTGTATCATACTTTTGCTTGCCACTGGCGTACCGTAGAGGATGGGGCCAAGAAAAACAGATGCAGCCCGCCAAGACATTCTGCGGGCATTCTAGAACGAGGCGTGAATGCGAGCATCGGCCAAAATGCTGTTGTTGCAGCACACAAAAGGCTGCCTTAGCGTGCCCAACGTTACGGAGCACGACTGCCGCGCTTGCATCTCGATGGCGAATGCACGCAATTAGAGACTTGTGCCCAGTCGTTGTGTCTTCAATTGCTCGGCTGATGCTAGTAGAGCGGCCATGGAAAAGGCCCGTCCGTCTCCAGGCATCACTCAATCGATCCTTGTTTTCCTGCAGCGTCTCGGCAACGGGCGAAAATGGTCTCGCCTCCTTGCGTTTGTCTCTATTGCTGCAAGGCATCGGGCGTGACGAAATACAGCCAGCCACGTTACGTACGTAGGTTAATATCAGCATCGATAGTACCAATTGAAGTTTGTACGCCACTATCTGTCTACACAGCTACACAGTAACAGACAATGGGCAATGGGCAATGGATGGGACGCCCTGCCAGCAGATGGATTCATCCTGTCATAAACGACGAAATAGCAACGAAGAATTGGTCCTTCTTGTTCATAATCTACACGTCTCACCAACAGCTTCAGCCGTACCAACAACCCAAAGACACCAGAGTGCAAAATCACAGCACAACTCACATCATGGCCCCCCTTTCCCATAAGCGTTGACCGACGTCTCCCCCGGCTAGACGAGGGATTTCTTTTGGAAAGTTCCTCTCTCCAGCCGCCGTGTGGGGGTGAAGCCACAGCGACGCCGTAGGGCGGTCTTGGCTGGCACAGAATTGCATTCGGGGGATCCAGTGATTTGAATTCGTCTTTGAATATACCGCTACTTGGCGCTCCGTATATTTTCGTACTACGACTCGAGTAAGAAGGAATCCACGAGACCCTGAGCTGAAAAGGTGCGCCGCCTGGGTGCTCCAGTTTCTCCATATTATGCAACTCCGTCTTTTTTTCAACTGGAGCATCTCCATGTTGGAGCTGCCAAGACGGTCTGGAAAGGGGGCCAGTATTGATGATGAGGCGTAATACTTGATTCAATGGGCGAAATTTTAGGTAGTGCTTTGTTAAGATTGGGCAATGAAACAAACTGGATCACTTACCAGTACAGTACGGTACACAAAACCGTCTACGAGTACGAATACTTGCCACCGCAGATGGTATCACGGGGATCCATCAAACGGCTGACAGGCAATACCAATTTACGAGTTCACTGCCAAGTGGCATAACCGCCCATGCCATGTCACAAACGAAGCAAAAAAAAGCGATCGTCCACCACCGCACGCGGAACCTGCGATACGGAGAAAAATCGTTCCCCAAGCCAGGTTCAGCCCCGGCCTAGTGTCCGCACGTCCCTGCTCATCGTCAAGCGTCCACTGCGTACTGTGTGGTTCTTCACGTTGTGTTTTCCTGCAAGCCCCCTACCGTAGCCACGATATACCTGGTAGAGCAAGGGGGGTCCAGGCTCGCTTGAAGGTCATTGCGCCAACGTGCGCTGGCCTTTTTTTCTTCTTCGTCTTTGCCTGCTTGTCTGTCTTCGGGGGTCCCCTTCAGCGTTTTTTCTCCACGATCGATCAGAGGCTTGGGGACTGGGAAGAGGGAAATTGGCAGCGCAAATTGGGCGATTAACGAGGGCGGCAACGGAGCTGTCTGCATATACGCGAGTTTGGGTTACGAGATGGAGAGAGAGAAGAAAAAAAACTCAACAGTCCGTCGTCTGATGTATACTTTGGTCGTACAAGAGCATTGACAGCATCCATCTCAGGGGAGAGAGTACCTGACATACGGTAAGAGCCTGGACTGCTGTACAGCACAGCACAGCACAGCACAGCAGCAAACTGCACGGGCATCAGCGCCATCAGCGGCGCGAGTAATTTACAGAACGCGTAAAGTACAGCAGCGCAGCAGTGCAGAGTCAGAGAGACGCATGGAAGCGCACGAGAAGACGGCGGTCTGCCATGCGTCATTGCGCCGTCGGCCCAATCCAAAGCACTGCAGCTTCGCTTGCTGGCCAGCCTGCTCCTTTTCTTCTTCTATCCACTGCCCATTACCTCATCAGCTTAGCTCAGTTGGCGGCTCCGTGGAAAAGCCGCTGCCAAGAACGTCCGGGTTCAAGGTCAGGGGGTGGCCAATCGAGAACAGCACAGAATCGCCCAGGGATCGCTGGACTGGACTGGCTGCGTCTTTTGCCCAGGCTCGCGTTCCCGCGTCCCCGATTCCGCCCAGAGCCGAGCAGCAAAGCGAGGGCGATGGGATCGAGAAAGGCAGAAAAGGGATCAATCAATACTACTGGATGTACCTATTTCCGAATCCTAACGATGGTAGGAGTAGTACTTACATAGGCGCCGGATCCCGTGATGCTCTGGCTAGTCAGTCCGGACATGCCTCTTACATGGTTGCCTGCGGCCGACTACCGAACGCCGAAGACAGCTGGCACAGACCCGCAATCAGCAGCTCGAGACTGATTGGCTCTGCAAGATTCGATACAGTCAATACCAAATGCCCAATTCAGAAAGCGCTATTTTCGTCGGTATTGCTGCTGCTGGCATTGGCGAGTTCTGGGAACCGAGGGACGGCCAGCAGCAATACGGACCCTCTGAGCTGGTCTTTTTTTCTCCACGGGGCCGGATAGTCTACCTACTACGAGTATACGGAGTACTACCTACCTAGGTAGTAAATGATACAGGTAATAATATTGAATATTGCTGTACCTGTTCAGACAGATACGAAGCAAGGAAAACGCAGAGAATAGGAGGCATTCTTACCACTTGTGGTCTCAAAGCCGAGGAACAAAAGTGACGGCTATTGAAACCGAACCCTGCATTCTCAATCCTGCCAACAACGAGCTCGGTAACGTAGTAGTACATAGATAGTAATCACTCAAACCTATCATGGGATTGTACCCTACCAGTCGGCAAAGTCCCGTTCCTGTGGCAAAAAAAATACTCCCGAGTACGCCCCTTTGGCGCCACTTGGAACTCCAGCCCGACGCTCTAGAAGCTGGGTGGAAGCTCTCGCCTCGCCTCTTGCAGCTTCTTTTGGTGGAGACGCAGCTGCAGTGAGTGGACACTATGCTGATGTTGAAAGTTCTGCTTGTACTCCGTGCTCGTAGTCTTTGTGATGTTGGGTGGGTGTGTCCCATCCTTTGCTATCCCGCCACTGGAGAGGCCGTTTCTGGTGTTTTGCTTAGCCTGCGTCTTTCTACGGCTTGTTTTACCATTTGAATGATTTTCTTGTGTTGGTGAGCATTCCATTGGAGCAAAAAAGATGGGATCCTTGGGGGTTTCGACAGCACGCAGTCTAACCAGCAACACCATCTAGCTCTATGCCCAAAGCATCTTGGTCACAACAAGTATATCTCTTCGCCACAGCATTGATAATGGCATTGACATAACGTTATAAGTGATATCCCAATGCCACCGAATCCCCAATTTGCCTAGATTAGAGCCTTTGGGAAATCTTTGCCTCATACATCACCGCGGATATATGTCTTACCTTGCTCACTCGGAGACACACTCTTCCATGTCTTGAGCCATATTCTAAGCCAACTCAATGATGCGAGAAAGAATAGGCCTCCTTGAAACAAGAAGTTACGGAACATGAGAACAGACCAGACCAAGTCTAGCACCTAAGTTTCAACCACGGCCAACCCTCTGCCCACCACATCTGGTCAATCCTTGGCCACTCTCATCCAATCCATCACAGGAGTGTACCACAAGTGAATTGATCAAAAGCCTTCAACCTAACACAAACCAATCCCTCAAACAACCCACACAACAGAAAAGAAGAAGAAAAAGAACTTCCCCAAGAACATTCGGCTCCCCCGGAAAACGCGGGTAGCATCCACCACACCACAAAACTTCTCCAAACTCCGGTCCCCAATGATACTACACTACTTCTTCTTTACCCGGCCGCGCCCCCGTTAATTCTCCAAATTGACCCGCGCCCTAACAAAATAACTCTAAATTTTACTTTCACGTATTCTTAATTGTTTAAAAAAAAATAAGGGCCTCCTCCCTCCTTCTCGATCTTGCTGCGTGAATTAAGAGAAAGACGAGGCGCGTTGCTACGCTGATTTCTGGGATCCACATTTTCCCGCGGCTTCCCGGCCGGAAGGGCGATTTAAGTATATTCGCTCTCTCTGCAGCCGTTTTTCTTTTCCGTCTACTTCTTTTTTTCTTAAATCCCCGATGAGGGAGAAAAGGGCTCAATGGGACTTTGCCAGATGGAGTTTTTTAAAGGGACCTGGGGAAGTACGGGGTGCATATGGCAGAGTTATCTCGTACGGAGCCTCTCCCTCCCGGGTGTAGAATTTTCTATGAGAGATTTCAGCTCTTCGGCGGCGGCACTAAAACGGCCGAAGGTGCTCTATCCAAGCAAACAAAAGACATTCATAATCACTTCGGTGACTCCCAAGGGCCTTCTTAGGGGTCGAAAAGAAAGGAGAATGCCGCTGTAGGCGCTATGTGCTACTATTCCCATCCTGTGTCACCGAGTGAAGTCGCCCACTCCGGGTCCTATCCAGTCTACTATCCAAGGATTCAACGCCCATCGTTTCAACTAATCCTTCATACCGCAGCCGCTCGCGTGCCCAGCCTAAGCTTACTGTACGCTCCAACCAACGCCCGCAAAACCTAGTCGTCTTTTTTTTTTTTTTTTTGCCTTGCTCTTGTGCTTCGTCGTCATATCCAGCTTAGTCGTGTGCACAGACACCCCATTGGTATTATGTAGATCACCTCATTAAAATGAAATGTAAGAAAATGGAAAATAAAAGCCTCATACATGAAGTACCCGGGCCGTTTATGTCAAAAAGAAAAAAACCTCGCAAGCAATTTCCCGTTGATGGCCCCTGATGGCTTCGACGTAATTGCCTCATTGTCCAAATGTTGTTTCTCTCCGTATTTCGGCGTGCAAAGCCCATCTACCTAAGTTAGTATTAGTAGCTCCCTGTTAAAACATATGCTACCTGTACTGTAGGGTACAGTAAATATCTAGTAGTAGTTTGCATTCCGTGCCATTCCTTTGGTCCTACCTGGGTGTGACGTTCCGCTTCGTCTGGAATGATACAATTCCAGTGAGACAAACTATGGAACAGATGATCCCTCTGAATGTATACCGTAGCCTAAACTGCTGTCACGTAAACAAACTAGTTTTTTTGCTATCTGAATCAACTCAATTCTATTAGTGTGAACCCAGAGACTTTTTTCAGATTTGGGCTTGGCTACAGGGTAGGCATTTGCATCTTGAGAGCAAGCCGCAAATTGTATGAGAGCTGACTTTTTTTTGTCGTCTTCGAGTCTTTATAATTCCAATCTATATCTGAATGTTTCTTTCATATCTACTGTTTTGTATTCACCAAATTAAAGCATACGGCCTCTATCCTAGATCCCGCAAAGGCACGACATTTTCCCCTGGGCTTACCAATGGTCAAAGACACATCACAAACATCACATCATAAACATCACATCGAAAAAGACACGAGACATATATAGAACACATAAAGTTAACTTTTAGTAACTAGCTAATAGGTATCCGATTCAGAGCACGAAGATGCCTCCCCCTTTATGTAAAACGTCCACATAAAAGGAAATAAAAAACAACAAACAAACGAGACATCTATCGCCAATGACGAGACTGTACAATCCAGACCAAAAGCAAGGTCATGGAGCAGTTTCCGATTCCCCAGAGGGGTCCCTCCCGTTCGCCAGACGCCATTTCATCCTAAGCCTGATTGATGCCGCTGTTGCCCTCAACCGAGCCGAACCTGTCGGCGCAAATTGCCGAGGGCGTAGAAATCAAATTTTACCACTCAAGTATCGCAAAAGTCAATCATGATTAGGTCCTCCCAGCAGTGTTGGGATCTGGGAATCGGAAGCCCGTTGGGAAGTTGGGCATACCGTTGGGCAAAGTGCCGATGCCGAAGGGGAAGCCGCCCATATTATTCTGCTGTTGTTGTTGTTGTTGTTGTTGTTGTTGTTGACCATCAAGATCCATCTGGCCAGGGCCATCGTCCCGGCCTCGACGCCAGCGTGTATCGTCGTCGCGGTGGCGAGTAGACTTGGGACCGTTGCTACCGCCCTTGTCTGTCTGCATCCGGCGGCTGATGGCCTTGGACGAAACGCCAGCGCCGATTTCAATGTCGGGCTCTTCGACACAAATGCCCGTCTCAATGGGCCGGCCTCCGCTGCCACCGTATGGAGCAGTGAGCATCCACTTTCGGTCAGCGTCGGTGAGCTTGTGGATGGGAATAACGCTGATGCCGGTTGAGTAATCGCTGCAGTCTCTAGGACCGAACCCAACGCCCCATCTGGTCTAGTAATCGGAGTTAGTACTTTACTAATTAACGATACAATGCCTGGCTTGCACTTACACGAAGGGGATACTCAAGACCCCTAGCATCTTCCATGGCATCCTTTGCCCTAACGGCGTCCTGGCGTGTCAACATCTTGACAAAGGCATGGCGTTTGTCCTTATTGACAATGCAAGTCTGAACAGTGCCATAACGGCCAAAGATGCCACGCAGCTCGGCTTCGGAGCAACTGGTGTACTTGGTTAGCATACGATCAAACTTATCTAGGTCAGAAAGTGGTAGACTTACGTAACGCCTCCTACAAACAGGGTACGACTAAGAACTTTGATGGTGCCGGATGGAAGCGCTGGATCGAACTCAACCCACTTCTCCTGCTGGAACTCTTGGGCGGGAGAAGGGCTTCGTCCATGGCGTCCACGAGGAGGGCTACGCTGGCGGTAATCATTGCCTCCTCGGCCATTGCGGTCTCGATCATCCATGCGCCCTCTAGGAGGTGAGTTACGACCATATTCACGTCCACCACGAGGAGAACCGCGAGCATTCCAGCCGCGCTCAGGTGATCTAGAGCGTGAACGGCCTCGATATCTAGGAGACCTTACGTTGTCCTGGTAGCCCTGGTCAGGCGCAGGGCCTGAAGCAGCGGCACCCCATGGCTGCTGAGCCGATGGAAAGGTGCCTTGGGCAGTGGGGACAGGCGCGGGAGGTTGCGCTGCCGGATACCCTCCAGTTGCAGTAGCAGAAGTCATGCTCTGGATGAGAGCGGGAATCTTATCAAAGGGAACGCCTTGATCAGCGAGAGCCTTGATCAGCATAATCTGCTGCTGTACGTCCGGTCCTAAACCAGCTCCGCCGGCCCCTGCGGCGGGAGGCGCTGCAGACGCTGCCGCATATGGGTTGGATGGGTTACTCGCACTGGCTGGCATCGGAGCATTTTGACCAAGCATTTGAGTCAATGAGAATGGCAGAGACGACACATTTACGGGTTGTCCAGCCGGGGGATACGACTGGTGAGGCTGTGGGAGCGATGAAGCAAGGACCTGTGATAGTCCTGGGGGAGTGGCGGAAGCTGGGGGGGCGTTGGAAGTAGCGGGAGGCATGCTATATGATGCGGCGGGAGCTGGGAGGGATTGGTTGCTTGGTGCAGCCGAGGTGTTTTGGCGAGCAATATTAGCCAAGGCTTCCAAGATGGACGAGCCATTAGGCGCAGGCTTGTTCTGGAGTGAAGCTGCCAATCCAGCAGGCGGGCTACCAGGGGGAGTTGTGGATTCTGTAGTTACGTCAGAAGAGCTCGTTCATACAGAAGTTCTGATTTGACTGGCCAGGAGCATCACGTCTCTTGAGGAAGACTGTGATGCACCATGCCAGTATGTGAGAAGACGTACTTGGTGGTGAGGGAGCGTTGACTTTCTCCTTGAATGATTCTATCATGGATGTGGGGAAGGTCTGGCCCTTTTCCCAGATATCAAGCAATTTTTTGATCTTTTCCTACAAGGCGAGAAGAGAAATGTGAGTTACTAGTCCTTCAGATACGATTTCATGTGGAGATTTCCTAGAGGCGGCTCTTAGAGGCGGCTGATGACCACCAACAAAGCAATGCTGACTTGCACTCGTAGACTTGGTTCCTCAAAAAACGAGTGCAGGGGTCTGTCTTGCTTCCGGTTCACCAGATATGCCAGATATCAACGAGACAAAGCGCACGTTCAGACGCCTACGAGCGGGAGCGCTGTATGTGTGTGTATGTGTATGCGTGTGTGATTTCACCCGACCGATACAGATTAAAACTCGAATTACACGTACCTTTTGATCTTCTGGGCAAGACTGAAGAATGTCATTCATCAAAACAGGCATCAGTTCCGTTACTCGGTGCACTCCAGCGGCATACGTGCCATCCTGGGCAGAGCTGTTTATGGGCTGACCCTGAGACTTTGCTTGTTCAAGCCACTTGCGGGTTACAGAGTCTACGACGTAGAGGACGCCCAATTTGTGTGTTCCTGGAGTTTTCTTGAAGTGTGTGTAGATTTTTTGAATGAGGACAGATTCGGACTGCAAGGGAGCCGTGTCAGCAAAAGGAATGGGGCCGCTCAGCAACGCATGTTGGAAGAAAATCTGTTCAAAAACACCTTACCTGAATGTTGGCGACGCAAAGAGACGTGAGGCTAGTAATACGAGAGCCGGATACACCTGGTGGCTTCAAATTGAGCATGGCCTGTAGGCCAGCTTCCAAGTCTGTTACTGCAGACGCCATGGTTGGGACCCGGGGCTGGAAGCAAATTCTTTGTCTTGTTCCAACAGATCCTCCGCGGCAGAGTCTCAGCAAGATTTTAGTCGGTGCTAGTGTACGATGAACCCTTCTTTTTGGGACGTGATGCAGACAAAAGAAAAACAAGCTGTCTTTTAATCTCCTTTTCTTTGGCTGGTCCGGTGAATCACTTGGTGTGAGGAGATTCTCAGTCAAAACAAGTCGTACGGCTGATGTCTATGCTGCCTCTCCTCCCAAGTACTATCGATCAAAGGCCTTGTGTTACAATAAACGACGCGACACTGTACGAAGCAGGAGATTTCCGATCGTTTGTACGAAGTAAACCAAATCTCAAAAGTACGATGTACGCGGTGACTGATTGAAGCGCGCGAGGAGAAAAGAAAAAAAAGTCTTCTACTGCCGCAATGGAGCTGCGCACACGCGAGAGTATATCACAGGGGCTGGAGGCGAAATTGCCCACAAGCCTGTCTAAAAGGATTATTTGTTTTCTTTTCGGTCGGCCTAGAGGGGGATGTTGATGCGAGAATACGATTCAGAGGATGCGCGAGATGATGGAAGAAGAATCTGAAGCGGGAGGCTCGCAGACCTTTTTGGGTGGCGATGGAGATGTAGGAGGAGAAATTGAAAGGAGGGAAGAGGGGCGGGTCGCGAGAGATTTAGCAGGGAACAAAGCCCGCTACTGAAACTTTGCAGCTTGCCGCGTTTGGGCGTGACTTTTTGGGCTTAATACGGGTCATGCCTAATGAGACGGTACTTGGATGACTAAGTTACAGTACTTGTGTGGTGGATGAAATTGCGTTGGTTGAAAAGTACTCTTTGATAGGGCCGCAAGTGTATTTTCTCTTTCCCTTACTCGGGTCAGGCTACTAAAATTGGTACGTACCGAGCAATGTTTGCTCTTCACTCTTTTTTCTTGCTTTGTGCTCGATGCAAAATTTTTCCTTTCTGGAAATGAGCAGGAGGCGAAGCGAGGTTTATCCGTACTGTACTGTGGACAAAGGCTCCATGGGGATTCTGCTCTATTGTCCTGAACAAAGAGCTGTAGGCGTGATGTTTTCTTTGTGCAGGTGCTCACGATGAATCTAGCCTGGCGATGACGATGACGCACTTATGTCATGACATTTGGAGAGGCTACCTATTTCTGCTCTACGCTCTACGGGGGAAGGGATTCCGTTCGGCAGCCCGGAACGGCTTCTTCATCACATGACGTCTTGGCCTTTCCGGCAGAAGGGAGCATCGACTTACACGGACGGCTATTCGGTTGCGGTAAAGAATTTGATCTGATAATTATCGCAGCAAGGTGAAACAACTTCATCGCAGGGGGCACGAGGGAAAATACATAAAGCTTTGCAGATGTTGTGTTTGGAAGGGCTTGGAAGAGACTCTCCGCCAATTACAGTTCAGCTTGCGGGTTATCTATGCGCATCGCAGCTGAGCGGTCGTGTACTCTAATAATTGGAGGCGCTTCAGATGCACTGCATACGGAGTACAGGCCGTCACAATCTCGTCATTTTTCACTCGCTACTAGGAGCCAATGACTTACAGAGGGAGGCTGACCGCCTCAATCTATCATGAATTGGATATATTAGTAGTCTGTTTGAGGGCCTCTTCTTCAGAAACCAATGTCGTTAAAATCTAGGGAGGAAAGAAAATGTCTCTCAGCCTCCTCTGTATGCTGTACTTCATCCACATGTGCTCGTGATTCTCCCTCGTACAGCTCTTGGGACTACTCGATTAGGCAATCTGCCTGCGTTTTTTCCGAGGTTCAGATTGATTTCCGGGCCATCTGGCCTCTTGTCGGGGAGATGGAGATGGTTGGGGGAGTTTTAGTGTCGGATGGTGGGGGAGCGAGATGTCCGTTCTTGTTGCGTTGACCAGAGGCTACAGCCGCCCGCGCACTCTCGGCCGCAGCACGGAGGTACTTTTCGCTGCCCTACGAGTACCCGTACTTTGCCGGAGCGCAGAGGAGCTGGCCGGTGATGTAACTTTTGCCCTGCACGCTTATCCAAGTTTCGAGCTAAGGTCAACAGAGGGTCCCACGCCTTAGTAGCCAAGTTGCACCTTGTCAAGCCTCCGAGGCTGCTAGGAACCGCCGGCCTAATTTTTTTTTCCCTGCCGTGGTAACGGAAGCATTGCGCTTTTTATAACCTCTGCCACCCCCCATCCGCCGTATCCTCTTTTCTGCCTCTACTCCCTCTATACCCAAGTATTCTTTACAATGGCTTCCGTCACCCGTCTCAGCAACTCTGCCCTGAGGGCTTCATTGCGAGCCCCTGCCCGGGCCACGGCTTTCAACGCCACCCGCTGCTACTCCGCCAAGGCTCAGGTAAGAAACATCGCGGTTTTTGCTCTGGTCCCCGAAGCTTCAGGAAGACGGGATTGGAAAGAAAAAACATAAAAGAAATAGGATGGATGGAAGCTGACTGTCTTGCGCCGTATAGTCCCTCAAGGACCGCTTCGCTGAGCTTCTCCCCGAGAAGATTGAGCAGATCAAGACTCTCCGAAAGTAAGTGAAACCCAATAGCCTCCAGCAGAGCCGCAGTCTCCGGTAGTTGTTTGTCCTCGCGGTGCTGACATTATTCCCTCTCTTCGCAGGGAGCACGGTTCCAAGGTCGTCGACAAGGTCACCCTCGACCAGGTCTATGGCGGTGCCCGTGGCATCAAGTCCCTCGTCTGGGAGGGTTCCGTTCTCGACGCTGAGGAGGGTATCCGATTCCGTGGAAAGACCATCCCTGAGTGCCAGGAGATCCTCCCCAAGGCTCCCGGTGGCAAGGAGCCTCTCCCTGAAGGTCTCTTCTGGCTCCTTCTGACCGGTGAGGTCCCTACCGAGCAGCAGGTCCGTGATCTGTCCGCCGAGTGGGCTGCCCGCTCCGATATCCCCAAGTTCGTCGAGGAGCTCATCGACCACTGCCCTACCGACCTCCACCCCATGGCCCAGTTCTCTCTGGCCGTCACTGCTCTCGAGCACACCTCTTCCTTCGCCAAGGCCTACGCCAAGGGTATCAACAAGAAGGAGTACTGGCACTACACCTATGAGGATTCCATGGACCTCATTGCCAAGCTGCCCAACATTGCTTCCCGCATCTACCAGAACGTCTTCAAGGGCGGAAAGGTCGCTGCCATCCAGAAGGACAAGGACTACTCCTTCAACTTTGCCAACCAGCTCGGCTTCGGCGAGAACGAGGACTTTGTTGAGCTCCTGCGTCTGTACCTGACCATCCACACCGACCACGAGGGTGGCAACGTCAGCGCCCACACCACCCACCTGGTTGGCAGCGCTCTCAGCTCTCCCTTCCTGTCCCTGGCTGCCGGTCTCAACGGTCTTGCCGGTCCCCTGCACGGCCTTGCCAACCAGGAGGTGCTCAACTGGTTGACCGAGATGAAGAAGGCCATTGGTGACGACCTCAGCGACAAGGCCATCACCGACTACCTCTGGTCCACCCTCAACGCCGGCCGTGTCGTTCCCGGTTACGGCCACGCCGTCCTCCGCAAGACCGACCCCCGTTACACTGCCCAGCGCACTTTCGCTCAAGGTATGTTGAAGAGGTATCTGAAACGTTGGAAAAAGAAATTGAAGCTAACTCCCCTACAGCCAAGATGCCCAACGACCCCATGTTCCAGCTTGTCAGCCAGGTTTACAAGATTGCCCCTGGTGTCCTGACTGAGCACGGCAAGACCAAGAACCCTTACCCCAACGTCGACGCTCACTCCGGTGTCCTGCTCCAGTACTACGGTCTGACCGAGGCCAACTACTACACCGTCCTCTTCGGTGTTTCTCGTGCTATTGGTGTCCTTCCCCAGCTGATCATTGACCGAGCTGTCGGTGCCCCCATCGAGCGCCCCAAGTCCTTCTCCACCGACAAGTGGGCTGAGCTTGTCAAGAAGCTGTAAGGGATTACGTCTAGGACAGTGAAGCACAAAATTGGTGTGATAGATGGAGTGTTTTTTTTCTTGGAGGGCATTGCAATGGGGAAAAAAAAGTTGGGAGGTTGGAGCCTATTCGACAGGCTTGACAGTCGACTAGGATATAGACATCTGTGGATGACACAGCGACGGCCAGAACGGCGCTTAATTGTACAATATACGGAACTGTTTAGTTTCCAATTGATGTAATGAGACAAGAATAACTCAGGATGACTCTTGCTGGGGTGTATGACGTGCATTCTGGGTTCACTGATAACGGTTGTGTAAGACTGGCAAGTCAGGGTGTCCTGTAGATGGCATTGCGGTTACTCCGTTCAAAGTGCTGCGATGCATATTGGTTGATACGGTCACCCATGTTACGAGTACGAGCCGGATAAGAATACTGAAGCCGAATATTGGCATCTATCATCGCTGATTTGACGTGACAACGGCGCAGATGAAGTTTTCGGCGATTATCTAAGAAGCGCTTGCATGAGCACGGAGTATTATTACTCCTACATGCCATTACTTGGGAGGGAGCGCGGAGGGCGGAGAACGAAACGCCCAACCGGTAGCGACAGAGACCCCGGACCTTGTTAGTGCCAGCAACATGTCGATACATGAGTCCCAGGATCCATCTGCACGATGAGACGCGTTATCGTCGGTATCTCCAGGTACATGCAGCATTGCTCAAACAGCCATGTTGTTGAACAAAATTTGAGACCTTGCTTGGCTCTTAGCTCAACGAATTGGCAGTCCGTCGCGGGCTGGGCATCGCAAATAGGCGGCCCGCAGTGCGCCGAGACGGGACATGCACTGCTTCTTATTCGTATTCGACAGGTGGGGATTTTGCGTTGCGGGCTAGCATCAAAGTATGTTCCTGGGCACGTAAACCAACCAAAAATTGATGTTTGCAGCAGTGCTTTTTCTTATGGATCTTTGGGCTGGCCCAGCTCAACAATCGCAAACATGTTGAGTATTTTTTTTGAGTGGCCGAATCCGAAGTTAGCGGGCTTTTGCGCCACGCGGGCCAGACCCCACCAGAGGCAGATGAAAAGGTCTCAGCAGAAAATAGTAGGCGATACATACAACAGACAAATTTGGAGGAATGGGTAAAAAGTTTTTTTTTTTTTCTCCTTTCTTTGGGATAATTTGTTGCTGTGTACGGTGAATAGTATGGATAGCAGGATTTGGCTGATTACAGCTAACTGGGAGCAGTAATAATACGGATCCGGGGCCCTGTGCAAGTAAGCACACATGTGATTGTGCATGAGCCCTGCTTACAAGTAGAAAATCCAATGGAGGGAACGTGTAATGCGCCGGGAGGCTTGATAGGTGCAACGAGCCAGAAGAGACAGAGATATCGCGAGTCTCACTCGGTACCCCTACTGCACTGCACTGCACTGTAGATGGCCAATTGGTGCTGCAAGTATGGATGCAATTGCAATTGCAGCTGTCGGGTGTTTTAATACTTGACCCCTCCAACATTGCAAATCGGAGGGCCAGGTATCCCCAACTTTCCCCCCCAAAAAGCACGTGTAAAAGCCCAACTGCCGCAGTCCCTCGTACCTAGGCACATGTATTTCCCTGTACTGTACTCCGTGCCAGCCAGCACAGCACAGCACAGGCACACAGGCACAGGCATTCGGACAATCACGGATTGGGGGCCTCAAACAGCCAGCCAGCCCATCCAAGTCGGTCCTCGGCCCGGTTCCTATCCTGGCCGAACTTTGCTGACCTCCCTTCCGAAGACCGCTTATCTGTTTTGTTCGCATTCCCTCCGATCCCGTTCCACGCATCCTCCTTAGTCAGCCAGCTAAGCCTTGTCGCGCGCAATCCGGCTCTGTTCTAGGAGCTGTTAGCAGCAAGTACAAGTACCAAAGCCTCAACAAACCCCCCCTTTTCTGCCTTCTCTTCCCTCTCTCCCCTCTTCTCTGCAAACTTTCCCAAACATCTCCAAACGCCCCCTTGCGAAGAAGCACCCTATTCCCTTGGTCAGGGCCCCTTTCAGAAAAACCATCCAGAAGTCATGGTCGCCGCCGCTATCGAAGCTCCCATCGCGGAGAAGCCGCACTTGGAGAAGAAGCCCATCAAGTTCTCCAACCTGCTGCTGGGCGCCGGTCTCAACATGTTCGAGGTCACCACTCTGGGCCAGCCTCTCGAGGTCGTCAAGACCACCATGGCTGCCAACCGTGGTGATGGCTTCTCCACGGCTTTGGGTCGTATCTGGGGTCGAGGTGGTCCTCTCGGCTGTAAGTCAAAAACGACCGCAACTCTCTTTTGAAAGCTGAAGACGGCTGGCTAATCTCTTTTGTTTCTACGATAGTCTACCAGGGTCTCATTCCCTGGGCCTGGATTGAGGCTTCCACCAAGGGCGCGGTGCTGCTCTTCGTTGCCTCCGAGGCCGAGTACTACGCTCGCTACATGGGTGCTTCTGAGTTTGGCGGTGGCATTCTTGGCGGCATCACTGGTGGTGTTGCCCAGGCCTACGCCACCATGGGTTTTTGCACCTGCATGAAGACGGTCGAGATCACCCAGCACAAGATGGCTGCCGCCGGCGTCAAGCCCCAGTCCACCTTCGCGACCTTCATGGACATTTACCGCAAGGAGGGCATTCGCGGCATCAACAAGGGTGTCAACGCTGTCGCCATCCGACAGATGACCAACTGGGGATCTCGCTTCGGTCTCAGCCGACTGGCCGAGGGCTGGATCCGCTCGGCCACGGGCAAGCAGCAGAGCGACAAGCTCTCTCCCGGGGAGAAGATTCTTGCTAGCGCTCTCGGTGGTGGTCTCAGTGCCTGGAACCAGCCCATCGAGGTCATCCGTGTCGAGATGCAGAGCAAGAAGGACGACCCCAACCGACCCAAGAAGATGACAGTCGGCAACACTTTCCGCTACATTTACTCGAACAATGGTATCAAGGGTCTCTACCGAGGTGTTACTCCTCGTATTGGTCTCGGCGTTTGGCAGACGATTTGCATGGTTGCTGTTGGAGATATGTGAGTACTTCCCTTTCCCCCAACAGATACACTCTATACACCACGGTTTGCTAACTAATATGTCAAATAGGGCTAAAACTTACGTGGAGAAATTGACCGGCGATCAGGTCACGGCTAAGCATTAGACGGCGTTTGGGAACAGGGCTCGATGATTGGTAATGAATGTTTTCAAGATTTGGGTTCTTATTTACATGCAAATGATGAAATGACGGTGGTGGGAATAATCTTCAACGGCGGACTTGTTGAGATGGCATCTCTCGAGTTGGTCTACTCTTTATGTTCTTTTTACTACCTCTCTTCATAAGGAGACAATTGCCCCCTTGTGTAGGGATTTGTTATTCAGGAATTGTGTGTGTATTGTTTTATATGCACCACTATTTTTATTATAGATCTGCTCTGGACGAAATATCTGCTGAGTGGAAACGAATGAATACACGTCGGTGGTTACTGGTGAAAACACAAAATCTATCGTTCAATATGCCTATTGTTTACATGGGTCTGTTCCATGTCCATCTTCAAGTGAGGTGCCTCTATGTACACCATTACTCCGCATATCAGCGACTGTCTAGTGGGCCATCCCCACGTTTCTGACTTACGGGATTCATCGTGTAGTCGTCGGTAGGTATTCGGTTGACGCTTGACGGAGATGCGGAGACCGGCGTCGGACACCGGAGGGAGCCCCGAGCAGTGGCTCGGGATAATTCCTATTTCGAGGTTGGACTGGTGAATGGCTCGGCTGGAACATCAACGTTATCATGTTGAAATGTTGATATTGGTAATGAAAATGAAATTGATGAGAGGGGATTTGACAGTTCTCGGAGGAGAAGAGGTTTATTCCGACGTGGGAGGTATGTAGAGTACGACTGTCCGGGCCTGTGTTGTCCGATATAGGCGTTGTATCATGAAGACGGCTGAGATGTAAGAATATATTACGGAGAGAGTATCTACATGTTTTGGTAAACCGACATACTGAGTTGGCGATACGTTATGTGGTTAACAAAAGTTGGACAGAAGGTATAAGTTCCATCTCAATATCTCTATTGAAGTTTCCTTTGATTGAGAGTTGACTTGGAGCTACTTGAATGGTAGGCAAGGCATATTTCTTTCCAAATCATTGGCTGAATTGATTATTGAAAGCCTGGAGATTTACAGGCCAAAGATTCCAAAGCAATTATCTGAACTGAACAGGTGGAGATATTTGGAATTGCTGTTACAGACTACAAGAGACGTTCCTGGCAGATTACATAATGGCACAATATCTAAAAACCGCTGGATAAAGTTTACAGTTTATGCATGTGGTCTTTCTTATTTCTTAGGGCCGCTTTTGACAAAAACTGAAGAGAAGTCGGAAAGTCAAATGTCCGAGTTGCAATTGAGACACATTCGAAATGGCGTAACCTCTTGCTTTGAGCCACAATGTGGCAATTCCCAGGACAAAAAAATGGATGACCGCCTGGATTTCGTGGCAGTGCAGGAGGACCTCCATGTGGCTGAGTCGGGGTTGACAGGCGCCGAGGCTCGTTATCAGGTGTTGGTTCGTTTAGTCACCCGGACGGAGCATGAGGAATATTTCTCCTTGTTTGCAGTGGCATGGCGGGGGGCGGGATCTGCGTTTGGTGAGTGATTGGCAGGGGAGAAGTGAAGAGTGCCAAGTGTAGAGAGAATTGTCTGTGATGAAGGTTGAGGGCAGCAGATGCAGCCATACCAACCAATACTTGTACGGAACATGAACTGTCGTTTTAAACACATAGCAACACGACTCTGCTCAACTCTAAAGCTCCAGGTCTCTTGGGGACACTCAGGGCTACAATATAGAGGAGCTCGCCCGGATCGCCGGCACCCAAACCATGCATGTGGTACCATGTAATACACGCATGTTAGATGCACATACGTGGTCCTGCTGCGCCTCGCATTTTCCGATTCCAGCGAGCTTCCACGAGTGTCTGTCCACTGCTGTAGCGGTTGGCGGCCGCCTGTGGGGGATCCGTTAGGGGACCTGAACCTTTTTGGGGGCTTGGCGGCATGTGTTAGGTACAAATCAAGTATCAAGTGTCGAGTATATATAAAGATTTCAAGGAAGCTCGGGAGACGTTGCACGACATCTTTGAAGTGTTGGATAATTGACCGTTGATACCTATTATCCGCACGAGTAACAAAACTCCCTACAATTATTGTCTGCCCTCTCCTATTTCGCCATCGAAAAGGCCCGTCTGTTGTCGCCGCCGAAGCAGTTAGCAGGGGGGGTCATACGCTAAACCACCCCTCCTCCTCCTCTTTAACGACCACCTCCTCTCCTTCGCTCACTCTCACCTCCTCCTCTCCATCAAACATCTCGACTTCCTATAGCCAAGAGCTACTCTCATGTCCGACTACGCTCCTCCTACAGGGCCTCCGCCGCCTAAGGCCCCCGAAGTTCCCGCTGGCTGGGCCGCTCGGTGGAACGACCAGTACAAAGAATGGTATGTTAGCCTACGTTATCCCATTAATAATTCGACATCTGGCTCTTCGCGACAAAGACCCTCTCCGCCCCCCAACCCGGTGATTCCTCAGCTCACTCGCCTCTCTCAGGTTCTACGTAAACATCTACACCAAAAAGTCCCAATGGGACAAGCCCACCAGTCCTGTCTTCCCTGACGGAGACGCCCCGCCTTCCGGGCCTCCTCCAGGCTACGACGGCCACGACGCTCCCCGCACGTCCGATACCAAGACGAACCCCTATGGCGATCAGAGCAACAACTTTGGAGGCTCATCATCAAGGCAGGCGCAGGAAGACGAGGATGCTCGCCTGGCAGCCAAGATGCAGGCCGAAGAAAACGCCCGAGCTCGCAGCGCTTCTTCCAACCCTCCCGGATACAACAACTACTCCGGAGGTGCTGCCGATTCGTACCGCCAGCAGAGCACCAGCCCGTACCCTCCTCCGCAAAACAGCCCGTATGGCACACCTCAGCCGCAGCAGCAACAGGGCGAGTCGAGAGGTCTTCTGGGCAAGCTGACCAGCAAGATCGCTGGTAAATCTCCCGGCGGCTTCCCCGGTGCCCCCGGCGCTGGCGGCTACGGTGGCTACGGCCCTCCTCAGCAGCAATATGGCGCCCCTCCGGCTCCATATGGTCAGGCTCCTTCTCCATATGGAGGAGCGCCTGCTGCCTACGGAGGCGGATATGCTCCTGGATACGGTGCTCCTCCTCCTGCTCCTTACGGCCAGCCTGCTTATGGCTATCAGCAGCCGCAGCAGCAGCCTGCGAAGAAGAGCGGAGGTGGTCTCGGTTTGGCCGGAGGAGCTGCCCTCGGTCTAGCTGGTGGTGTTGTGGGTGGTCTGCTGATAGATGACGCGATTGATCACTTTGAAGACGAGGGATATGACCGCGGCTATGGTGAGTGACTTCCCCCCTTTTGGAACGAAGGCTTGGTTGAAACGAGAATCTTGACTAACTGATATCGACACAGACCAAGGATATGACAATGGGTTTGACAACGGATACGATGATGGCGGCGGTGACTTCTAATTAGTGGCTGAGCGAACTACATTCATATATACATGATGCGTGGCTGGAGGAAAGAATGACGTGTGGTAATTTGTTTGTTTGCCGGATTGGTCTGTTTTTAGCTATTCACAAGACAAAGACTTGATATTGTCGTTTTTGGCTAGGATTAGGAGGACGGCGTTACGGAATAACGCCAATCACATGAAGCATGAAGCTGATGATACAACATAAAAAAAAGCCCTGAGATTTTTCAAAGTTCTTCAGAGCTCTGCCTTGAAATCAAAAGGATTATAAAGCATAGATGTACAATCTCCCAATCCCCATCTCTTATCTACGTTCCTCACATTAAGACCTCATTTCACCTCTTCACACCCTCCTTTTTGCCTGAGCCTGCTAGGTAGGCCGCCATGTCGAAGTTGCCAAGCGGGTTTTGGCCAGCTTGAGCGTTGCCCATGATGGCGTTCATGGGGTTCTCTTTTTGTCGCTCTTCAAACTCGGCGCGCAGCTCAGGGTCCACTGCCATAACGTTAGATAGTCCATAGACAGAGACTTCATTCCTCTAGAATCAAGGCGTGAAGATGTAAAAAGACGTACTGTTATCCATTAGGTATGGCATGCCAAAGACAATACCCATCGTAACCAGACCCATCAGGATCATGGGATTCTTGAGAATGCTGAAAACGGAAACTATATGAAAGCACATCAGTCAGTCAGTTCAATCAGTCCAGCTCCATATAGAATACAGAGCAAATAGTGTCCAGGGACTTACACGCCGGTCTCTCCACAAAGAAGATCTTGGATCCCGCACCCTTGACGCTGATGCCCCTCGCTCCGCCCTCGCTCTTCACCTGCACCTCCTCGCCCTTGTTCGCCCACTCGTTGCCACGATACGTCTCCCACGCCTTGACCTCGCCATCCTCGCCGACGTCGACCCGCAGCGGGTGAAAGGCCTCCGTGGCGCAGTGCACGTCGAGCAGGTACGAGTCGGCGGTGACGTTGTGGAAGTTGAAGGTGTTGACTGTCGTCAGAGGGGCCTCGAGGCGCTTGTGCAGGCTGGACAGCGTGGCGTGGGTGCTGGGGCCGAGGAGGAACGGGTTCGGCTTGGCGGGGAGGCCGACGGTGATTGTCAGCTGGGCGGCGCTGAGGGCGGCGAAGGCCAGGCTTAGGAGAATCCTCAAGTCCATGGCGAGAGTTGCATTTAGCTTGGATGTTTGGACGGAAAGATGGATGACGATGGTGGAAAACAGATGGCCTATCTAGTTGGAGGTGGGATTGGCGGAGTGGCTGGTGCGGGATGTATGTGTGGCTTAGTACTGGTTTCCTCCACCCAAAACAGCGAGCAGCTAGGCGCTGTGAGGCTTGCAATTGGTTGAGCGCCACAGCAATGTATCATTGAGCTTTGAGCTCCTGTGGACCTTCCAGGTTGTCTGGAATACCTACAGCATTTATTTCTTCATTCAATTTTATTTTTGTTTTTTTATATCTCCATCTTTCATACAATTAGAATATCATGAATCGCCAGTCCCCTGAGATGGTCCTATGCCTTCCACCCCCGGGCTCCATCCTCTGCCCAGCATCTCCAAAGTCTCATCTCTGCTTTTCGAATTGCTTAGCCTAAACACCATTGGCCTCCTAATATCTCTTGAAGATCTCGATATACCATCGTCGGTGAATCCGAGCTCACTCAGCCCGTCCAGCTCGCCAGCCTCTTCCATTGCATCTGTTGGTGGATCTGCTTCAAAGACAGCTTCGATGTCGCCATGCGGGTTGAAGCCGGTGAAGCGCCACCTGAGAAGTTGGTTCGACTTGACGCTGCGAGTTGATTCGCCAACTTTGAACAAGTTGCGTTCATATAAGCTGATAAATAATAGAACAGGGAAGTTAAGAACCCGCACGATGGCGACGTGGACGGTGTGAAATGTGCGTGCCGAGACGAGGAACTTCAGGGGCAGCATGAAGATGAGGGCTAGCATGTTGGACGGAGGCGGATAGGCAAAGATGGCATCGCTCCTCACGCACTCAAAGGTGAGGACTGCTCGACGAAACTGAATCTCGGCGGCTTCAGCAGCCACAATGCGCGAGAAGGTGTTTGTTAGCACGGCGACGAGAATCGTCAAGAACAGCGTGTTGCCCAAGAATGCAAATGCCACGATGAGGGCAGGGCCAAGGACGACATGAAACTGCACAGACTCTTGAATGCCCGTGCCGTCGAGCCCGAACCAGATCCACAGAAGCCATTTCGCGACTGTATACCACTTGGGCTCCGAGCCCTGGCCTGTCATCAAGAGCCACTGCAGTGCCAGGAAGAATCCTCCCACGCACCACAGGGTGAGAAAAGTCAGCACAAGAAAGTCCTTCATCATGGCATGCATCGAGATAAAGACGATGTTGTCTGGCATGAGGCTGAAAGCAACTCGTGTGAGCAGTACTGGAGCTGCGACGCACAGAATATGTAACGCTGCAGAGTTTGTTCCACCTGTGTCTTGAGCAACGGGTATAATAACATCATATACCCGTGCAAAGAGATAGGCACAGAAGATGACTGTAAATGTCACGTCCAGGAATGACCACGTCTTTTGAGCGTGGACCGCCCATCCATGCTCGATGATGGCCGCAAACTCATCGAGAATCCATCCTAGCGAATAAACGGCAAAGAGGCTCTCATAGAGTTTCAGAGAGCTTGGGCTGCCTCGATTCACCATGGTCAAGATATACAGCCCCAGCAACACCATGAACTGTATTGATTCGAGCAAGCTCCTCCACTTTGGGACGATCAATCGGTAGTGGTCCAGCAGCGGCGCCTTGCGCGGATCATACAACGACACCGGGTGATGCTTGTAATGGTCCGGGAGGATATCTACGAATGATATCGGCGTGTACACAACTTGCCCCTCGTATACTGCATTCACCACTCGCAGACACGCCGGCGAACTCATCATGGTTTTGCTCTCCGACAAGATGGCCAGTTCTAGCGCCGTGAGCTTCCTCTCGTTGCCGCCGCGCTCTTGGACTGGCCAATGCGTATATCTGCCAGCCCGGGCGACGTCTTCGGGGGCGCCGGAGAAGGGATCGAAGCCTTGCACTAGAACGTTGGCCAGCCGGAGTAGGCCAGCGCTTCCCGCCTTTTCGGGGGAATTGACTTCATGGAACTTGCGGAGTATTTTGGTGGCGACGATTTCGCAAAGAGTTGCTCGAGCGCTGCTGACGCTTTGGTGTTTGGCGGCGGTTTGCTCTTTGAGGAACTGGAGACGGTTGGCCAGGAGGCAGTACACTATCACCCCGTCATGTGAGCCATGGTATCCGGATTTGTTTCTTTCTTGAAGATGTGTCTTTGATTCAGATACAGAAACATGGATATTGATCCAACAGGTGCGCAGCGACTTGCAAATACATGGCACGAGCGAAGGGTGTTAGGTGAGCAGACCTATGGACATGTCATCAGGGTCATATAGCCTGTCTACTAATGGGCGAACCACGAGCGTGTTGACCCGTGGGCTTGTCAACTGGTCAAGGGTGTAAGGATCCTCTATCGAATTGTTAATCTACTGCTGCAGGATTGATATATGATGAGCGCAACTCGACTTACCAATGCTAGCAATGATGAGGGCTCGCACGCTTGATCATGCACTGACCAATTAGCATGCCGTTTACAAGGAGAGCTTTATTGCTGATAAACCGGGAGGAATAATAAGAAAAGGAGCGATACAAGTGTGAAGCAATTACTCATTTGCTCAAATGGCTGTTCCATTATAACATGCACTTACCGATGGATGGAGGTAAATACATCTGGAGGCTGTAAAGGCTGGTCCTCATCAGCGAAAAAGCTATCCGCTCCAGTCTCGACAGCCTCATCAATCTCAGGCATGGCTGCGCTTAAAGCATCGTCACCACTGTTCATCTTGCCTCTTGCTGAATAACTGAGAGAGTTGGAATCGATGAAAACCAAGTTTCATCATTGAAATGGATTACGAGTGAAAGGGCACTTCAAGGTTGCACATAGGCAGGTAATAGACGCTAATACTCTCGACATGTGATACTGTATAACTGGATGTGCAACGATAACTCTTAAAATCCGGCTATTCTAAACGGAGGCCTCACCCTTTGCCTTTCACAAACAAGGCTTGAGGTAATTACACACCGACTGAGATCTGCCGTCGTCAGACCAATCGAAACTTTTCCCTGCAAGGGAACCTTTTGGCACATTGTAACTGCCGTCTGCGTGGCGCATGCGTTATTTTCATGGGCATCTTAACTCGCTCTAGGGTTTAAGTAAGCGGGAAAGCAAGATGACGCTCGGGGTGCCACAAAAACTAGCATCAAGTCACGATGGACAAAACAAAGCATAATTAAGAGTACCGTTTTTAACGACGATTGAATTGTGAACTCTCTCTATCTCAAGTTCTCTTTGAGCTTTGAAATGCGTTAACGCTAATATTTCATAACCGAGAAGCGTAGTGGCTTTCCGGCTTTGGATTTGACAAGACACCGACTCCCGTTATTCCCATGTCCCAAAAGATAAAAAGCCACCCGTCGCGTTCTTTTTACACTTTTTTCTCCGCAGCGCCAGTTTCGGATGGGAAACTCGGTAGTCGTACGTTAATACGTTGTTTTTTGCCATCATGATTCGCGCGACACTTGTGGATTCATTTCGTTCATCATTGCTTGTTATTTACATTAAACCAAGAAGGGGACTAAGTCTTAGTTGCTGAGACCAGCGGCCTTGAATGACTGTTCAAAGTCGGCAATGATGTCGTCGATGTGCTCAGTACCGACGGAGATTCGGATAAGATCCTAAGAAAACATCAAGTCAGCTTATTTCGCGCGAATTCGGTCGTGATTTCTGCTTACCTCAGTGACACCAGAGCTAACTCTCTCCTCCTCACTCAGCTGCTCATGGGTGGTCGTCCAGGGGCTGTGAGAGGTTTCTGTTAGTTTTCTTTAGGTAGTTGCCGGGTAACTTTCAAACACTTACTGGATGGCCAGGGTCTTGGAATCACCGACGTTGGCAAGGTTGGTGATCAGCTTGAAGCCATCGACAACCTTGCTGCCAGCAGAGCCGCCGCCCTTGACACCGAAGCTCAAGACGCCTCCGAAGCCCCTCTTGAGATACTTCTTAGCAGTCTCGTGGTACGCGTGGCTCTCCAAGCCAGGGTAAGAAACCCAAGAGACGTAAGGGCTCTTCTCCAAGTGTCGGGCCAAGGCCAGAGCGTTCTGGGCGTGTCGCTCGGCACGGAGACTGAGAGTCTCGATACCGAGGATGAGCTGCTGGGCGGCGAAGGGGTTGAGAGAGGCACCAATGTCTCGCATGAGCTCGACTCTAGCGCGGACAATGAAGGAGACGGGGCCAAAGGTCTCCCAGAACTTGAGGCCGTGGTAGCCCTCGGAGGGCTCGATGAACTGAGGGAATCGCTTGCCGTTCTTGCCCCAGTCAAACTTGCCGGCGTCGATGATGACACCTCCAATGGTGGTTCCGTGGCCGCCGATCCACTTGGTGGCAGAGTGAACGACGATGTCGGCGCCGTGCTCGATGGGGCGGACAAAGTATCCACCGGCACCAAAAGTGTTGTCAACCTAGTTTACTGCTTGTCAGTTTGAATATCCCAAAGACCACGGCTTGACTACTTACAACGAGGGGAACGCCCTTATCGTGGGCAACCTTGGCAATGGCCTCAAGGTCGGGAACGTTGTATCGGGGGTTGCCGATGCTCTCGAGGTAGACGGCCTTGGTGTTGTCGTCGATGGCAGCAGCAATGTCCTCGGGCTTGTCGCCAGTGACAAACTTCGTGGTGATGCCGAAGCGCTTGAAGGTGACCTTGAGCTGGTTGTAGGTGCCGCCGTAGAGGTTGGAAGTAGAGACGATGTTGTCGCCGGCCTGGGCGAGGGCAGTGAGGGCAATGAACTGAGCACCCTGGCCGGAGGAGGTGGCCAGAGCAGCAACACCGCCTTCGAGAGCAGCTATCCGCTTCTCAAAGACATCGACGGTGGGCTGTGTGAAAGAGAGTCTCGTGAGTTTTTGTGCCGATTTGTCAGAGACCCGGGGTAGCTACTCACGTTTCCAATACGGCTGTAGATGTTGCCTTCCTCCTTGAGGCCAAAGAGTCTCGCGCCGTGGGCGGAGTCGTTGAAGGCGAAACTCTGCAATACGGGACTTGGTCAGCTTGCTAAGAATTTGGCGAGCTTGTAGCTTGAGCCATGAGCGCGGATTCATTCTCACAGTGGTAGCATAGATGGGAACAGCTCGAGCATTGGTAGCCGAGTCGGGGGAGTGTCTAGAAGATGAGATGAAGTTAGTATTGAGATGTTCTCTCGATTATCAGTTGTCTTGAGTTTTCATGTCTTCATGTGGTATTGTCTTCACACAGATACAGAAACCCAGCATCGTGAGTCTCTGTGCTCAGTTACAAGGCAACGAATAGCAAGCTGAGCGCAAAAACAGATGCGCAACTGCCCCGCGCTTGTTGAATTGACTTTTGAAGATTGACGTCAACTTACCCCGCGTGAAGCTGGAGTGTCTCAAAGTTGGTGCTGAGCTTGTCCGCCATTGTGAATCAAAGTTGAAGCAACAAGAAAAAAATGTTGACAAAAGGTACGAAAAGAAAAAAAGAAGAAGCTGACGCGGGAATAAAGATTGAGCCGAAGGGGGGGGGGGCAGCAGGAAGTTCGGCTCAACAAGAGCGCGGTCGAGTATATTTATATCAAGCTTCCACTAGCACCGCCGTTCTTAGTAGTTGCTCTCGGGGACTTAGTAGCTGCTCTCGGGGTCCAGCCGCCCAGCCACTAGATACCTGGATGTAAGACATGAAAAGTGACTTGTGTGTTACTATGGTTGATTGCTAGCTATCCTTGCTACAATTACGGGGTAATACTCGTTAATTGTACGGTTAGACGCGAGTTGCGCTCGACCGATGCAGACCCCGAAGTGTGAATGTGAGTGTGGGGGTCCATGAAGCCGTCCCGAGCACGCAATCGCCAATTCTCGCGTCATTTCACCAGCGGACAGAAAAAGGGCCTCTTGGAGGGGTAGATGCTAATTAATTGCACGTACATGTAATCCTAACCTAAGGAAAACCCGTTTAGCCCCTCATCAATCTCTTGTTTCGTTTCCTGCCGTGGCCGGTTTCGCACTCTAGTATCTGTATATCCATCAAAAAGGCACATTCCCGGCTCTTATAGCCCGGATTTAGCCAGAACATCAAATTTGTCTTGTGTGGCGAAAGAGCTGCCATGATCTGATCATGGGCAGTTAAAAGCAAAACAAGAGGCTTTTGCTTGCCATATACGAGAACAGCTTTTGCCCGCATATCCACGGCACTGCTTGTTCGAACATGTCAAGTCAAAAGGGTGGTTGTCTCAAAACGACTCTGACTAACCGCATCTGAAGCTCGTCATGCACCACGTTTGAAGTCCCCAGCCTGCGGCCAGCCAATGAACCAGAGCGGTTGAAAATTGCATACAAATAGTCCCGATTGCCTCTTTCAGCGAATTAGGAAAATTAGCGAGAATTGGTGACTGGTGTGACTGGAGACGAGGCGCAATAGACAGAACTACGAGCTATACAATGTGATTCGCGGGATCACTGCATGATTAGCAAATCACTTGCCTTTGTTGGACGGCCATGGAGACAAACTATCGTGGACTGCTGAGTAATGAACATGATATACGACATGCGCCCTTGTCAACTCTGATTTCCACTGCGCTGTATTCTCTCTTTCTTATCTCTCATTCGATTATTAAACATTCTGGTAGTCTTGCTGCGAGCTGGCACAAATAGCCTCTCAAGAATTTTAACGATGGCTTCGATACTTCTCGTCCTCCATGTGTGGGGATGTCATAGATAATAATTATAAGGATTACCAAATATCAACAAGCAAATAAAAGACTTTTTCAACTGCATACATAAACTACCTAGGTAGCTACAAGTACTTCACCTATCCCGTCTCAACCAGAATGCCGCCAGAGCTACCGAACTCGCATGCTACATGTATTTGGCCGCCATGTTTCTAGTCATAACTCATGCTACTCATAAGATGAATGTGCCCAATAAGCCTCTGTCTAGGTATACTCATTCTGCAGTCTGTACGGTCCCTCTCTCTTCCCACTCATACTCTCCAATATATGTATGTATCCCATACTTGATCAAACGCGCTCAAAGTTCCTCTGGGTGTTTCGTCTCCTGCTAAGCAACTTCGTCCGTCTCTCATCCCTGACCATGGCCTTGGCCGCAATAATGGCAGAACCCATCCACAAGCTGAATTGTGCCGCTGCAAGCACTGCAGTACCACGGCCTGCCATGCAGACTGAGCCGGTGCAAAAGGCCAGATCACCCAGGCAGACGGCCACAGCAATGAATCCTGCAAAATAGAAGATACAGTTGATGGCTTCAACGCTCAAGGAAATCTTTGGGTGGGTAGCTTTCGGGGCAAACCGTGGCGCGAATACGAGATATAAGATGGAAAAGACGGAAAAGATTGAAGAGAAGAGGAAGAAGCTGATTGAGGGTGGCGTCGAAAGGTGCGGGCCCCTGAGATGCCAATTCACAACTGCGAGGAGCCAAGAGTGAGCCAACAGGATTCTGAGAAGCAGATTGATTGAAGTAAGCTTACCGTATGCTGCCAAGCCGATACCAGCAGCAGCCGCGAGGGCTTGAAAGGCCCGAAAGCAGAGGATGAGAGTTTGCGACATGGCAAAAGACCGTTATGCGAAGAGATTGAACAATGGTGAGAGTCGCGAAGCAGGTCCTGCCAAGAAATAGTTGGCGTGGAATTCATTTATTATTAGCACCAAGTCTATCGAGTGGCAGCATGAGGTTGCCTACGCGTCTGCGGTATGTCTCAGACATGTAGAATTACTGGTTGAAGGGAGACGAAAAAAGGGCGGGTTAGAGGCCTGCCCAGCGTGGAATGAGGATATACGCAGAAGGAAAACGATGAGCGCTTTGTTCAATTGTTTGCGCCGGAATAAGCATTATAGGTATCTAATGTGATGCATTTGATGTTTTAAGGCTCAGGTGCATCGTGATATAGTCTCAGATCGAAATGGATGTGTAAAACGTGGAAGAGCCACATCACACAAATCTCGACGACGTGTGCTCACATGTACTGTAGTTTAGAAATAGCAATCGAATATTATTATTAGAATCACGATCTTGTAGGAACTTAATGAAATACCTCAAAGTGGTGGTAGTGCTTGTTGAATTCCTGTAAAACGTATATACAGATATTATCGCTGCGGCTCATATTTCTATAGTTGGGCAATGTATATATGAACGAGTACGACGACTACTGAATCTGCAGCTGGGATTCTCTTTAAACCGTATTATGGTACAATACACGTCATCAGTTAAGATAATCCATCCAACAAAGAAGTTTTGCGGGCTGCATCAGCTGTATCAAAAGTTATCGTAGTCGAATTTATTGGCAATTGTTGTTGTCAGATTTCTATAAGACGGGCATCTCTTACCCCAGAGCATGCTTATTAAGCGGCGCAGTGGTCGTGATGGCCTCGGCTCTCAATCTGTGCGACAACGCGGGGAAAAGAGAGAGCGGAGAAGTTATCGACTTTGTACTTCCGAGCTTGCGTCCCTTCAACCACCGGCACTACTCCGTAACAGGACACGTTTCAAGCTCCAAATCGAAGGGTCAATTCATCCGGCCGAAGTAGCCCTTTGCAGAACGCCGTCCGCAAGTTCTTGCCTCTGAGCTCGAGTTTCACATGCCGAAACGAGACGCTATATGGAATAGCGACGGCGTGATTGGCCGGGGCGAGGGGAGAGTGCCCTGGGCCGAGGCCCACCGCCGTGCTTTAGCGGATGAGCCAAGCTGCGAGTCTCCCCAGATGTGCCCCGGATTCCGCTGTGCTGCTTTTGAGAGAGTGTTGAGTGTTTTGTTGATATAGAATTCAGTTGCTTGGGTTAGAAAGGATCAATACAATTACAGCGAGGTCGACGGAGAGACAAAATAGCATCCGGCTCGCCTGCGTTGGGAACACAAGAGTCGCCACTGAGTGGTTATTATTCCCCGAAACAGCCGACGTCACTACGGGATCCCGGACTTTTCAGTTTCTTGTGCGACGGAGTGTGTATGTACTCGTACGGATACGCTTTTCCGTCACGATGGGATGATGTGTGCTTACGTGCCTTGACGGTGTTGCACTACAAGTACAAGTAAGCCGCCAATATAGGTTCATCACCTTTCAATTCGCGTCGGCTTCAATCTTGGGGTTTTGTTCGACAAATAGTCGGCCTCGCTAGGACGTTCTTCTACAATAGTGTCCACACTTGATAGCAAAGTCAATGAACTGTCAACTCCTACAACTACCCAGGACAGCCGGGCTGGGTAGTTGTATTACTAGAAGACATTTAAACAATAATTAACGCCGTACCAGTACATAATACTTCTATCTAGGTTCAAATATGCATGGGTGCAGCGTGTCAGCTCTTGTCTATCTCGCCCTAAGGCCTATTTACTCGGCAAAAGCCATATCGACGAGCTCCTATTTGATCTATCTTATCAACTCCGTTTCTGACGGGCAGATGCTGACGGCTAGCCGGCCGCTGTGAGAACCTTGATTGTCAGCCGCCGGCATACATGTACAAGTATTACTCGTACTACCAGGACGCAATCTTTGGATTGACATTTGATCGGGTTGAGTCTTTCCGAGCCCGTCACAGCGATGCCAGAGCGCTATCCACGGGGCACAACTCTGCTGTAAACTCCGCGGGTGGGACGCCTCAGTGGATTTCGTTGGGGGCTGGCCGCTAGCGGTTTAGGCACTCCGACACAGCGCTAGCATCGCGCTTGTACCTGTACGGCTTCTGCGATTTGGCGGGCTGGGCCACAGCATTGTATGCTGGGCGCAGGCCATGTACATGGACCAAATCCCAAATCTGGGGCTGCCGAGGCCCCGCGAACCTCGGCCGTCCCTTTCAGCAGCCCATGACTTTGGTTAAACCTCCACATCCCGACCTCATCGCCAGATTTCTTTTTTTCCCTTTCCCTTGCAACCATCCTCGCCTTTTCTTTTTCCCTTCCCCAGGCCCCTACACGTCGCCTAATCTTCCCTCCCTTTTCACATTGTCTTCTCAATTCTCGTAGGCATCGCGAGCGTTGCGGACCCTTTCCTTTAAAGCTGTAAAATATCAACACGCGGTCAGCCACTAGTTCATCCCCCTTCGACACAATGGCACTGGCTACCAAGGACACGGCGGCGTACATCAAGAGCTTGACGACTCCGCCTGCGCCCGGCGCTCCTCATGGTGTTGCCATCGCAGGCACAGAACGGCCCGGCCGTACCGCCATCTACCGCCATCACAAGATTGGCGATGGCCCACTCCTGACCACGTTCAACCCCGAGATCCAATCGGTCCACGATCTGTTCGAAAACGCCGTTAAGAAGCGCCCCAGCAAGCGCTGCCTCGGCACCCGTCTCTGGAACCCCAGCACGCAATCATGGGCAGACACATATGAATGGGAGACGTATGGCGAGGTGGCCGAGCGTCGCAAGAATCTGGGAGCCGGTCTCGTCGAAATCCACAAGAGTGTCGGCCACACTCTAGACAAGTATCCCGTTGGACTTTGGTCTCAGAATCGCGCCGAATGGCAAATCACCGGTAGGCCAGCCTTGCGCGATTCCCCGCGCTCTCCCAATGCCCACTACATATCACCAACTAACACAATCTCGATTTGTAGATCTTGCTCTTGCGTCGCAGGCTCTCTTCACCGTATCACTATATGATACTCTTGGTCCGGACACTTCCGAGTACATCATCAACCATGCCGAACTCGCCTGTGTCGTCTGCTCTCTGCCTCATATCCCGACTCTCTTGAAGTTGGCCCCTCGAATCCCATCCCTCAAGCTGATCGTCTCCCTTGACGAGCTCGAGCAAGGCGAGCAAAAGGGTCTGACCAAGGGCGCTGTTTTGAACGACATTGCTTCTCAGCACGGCATCAAGATATACTCTTTCAAGGAGGTTGAGGAGATTGGCGCCAAGTCTGGCCGCCCCATGCGCCCGGCCAAGTGGGACGACCTCTGCACAATCAACTACACTTCGGGAACCACTGGTGCGCCAAAGGGTGTTGTCATCACTCATGGCAATGCCGTTTCTGCCATCTCTTCCAGCCGCCTGCAGGGTGCGGTGACTGAAAAGGACGTTCACATGTCCTATCTGCCTCTTGCTCACATCTACGGCAGAATGATTGATCAGGTTGCCCTGTCCGAAGGTGCCAGCATTGGCTTCTTCCGTGGCGATATCCTGGGCCTGGTCGACGACATGAAGATTCTCAAGCCCACCGGTTTCATCTCTGTGCCCCGCTTGTTCAACCGCTTCAACTCGGCAATCCGAACCGCCACCATCGAGGCCGAGGGTACCAGGGGAGCCCTGTCTCGCCAGGTCATCAACACCAAGAAGGCCAGCATGCGTCTGCCACCAGGCAAGGCGAACAACACGCATTTCCTGTACGACCGTATCTGGACCCCCAAGGTCAGGGCTGCCGTGGGCTTGGATAGGGCCCACTCGATGATCAGCGGCAGCGCACAGCTGGATCCTGATGTTCAAGAGTTCCTCCGTGCTGCCTTTGGCAACAACTTTTACCAAGGTTTTGGTATGACCGAGTCATACGCCGTTGGTACCGTTCAGATTCCAGGAGACTTCAGTCTCGGCAACATCGGACCCCCAACTGGTTGTGTCGAAATCTGCCTCGAGTCCGTGCCCGAGTTTGACTACACCGTCGACGACAAGCCCAACCCCCGCGGTGAGCTTCTTCTCCGAGGCCCATGCATTTTCCGCGAGTACTACAAGAACGAGGAGGAGACCAAGAAGGCCATCGAGTCCGATGGATGGTTCCACACCGGTGATATCGCCGAGATTGACAAGATGGGCCGCTTCAAGATCATTGACCGCAAGAAGAACGTTCTCAAGCTGTCCCAGGGTGAATACATCTCTCCTGAGCGTATCGAGAACGTCTACTTGGGCAACACCAACTTGGTTGCAATGGCCTATGTCCACGGCGACCCCAAGGAGTCTGCACTCGTCGGTATCTTTGGCATCGACCTGGAGAACTTCCCACCTTTTGCCAGCAAGGTCCTTGGCGAGACCGTCACGGCCGCTGACCTCCCGGCCCTCAAGGAGGCTGCCAACCACCCCAAGGTTAAGGCAGAGTTCCTCAAGGTGCTCAACAAGATTGCGCAGAAGCAAAAGTTCAACAGCTTTGAGCGTGTTCGCGCTGTCTATCTTGACATTGAGCCCTTTAGCATCCAGAACGAGCTGTTCACACCCACGTAAGTACAAACGCAAAAACAATCAACCATAAAACTCAGCCGCTAACATGACAACAGTCTTAAGCTGAAGCGGCCTCAAACTGCCAAGGCCTTCCGTGCTCAGATCGACAAGATGTACGAGGAGATTAACGCCGAGACTGGCCCTGCCAAGTTGTAAGAATAGATAAATGAACAGGCATGATGTTTGTTGCTGAGCGAATTTTTCTTTGGGTTTTTTAATGTTTGGATATATAGCTAGTTATCAGTTACGGTTATCTGCTAGCTAATAGCCGTGGGCGGTAAAGAATGTGGAGTGTGTGTGTGTATTTGCAGAGAGAGTACGGCGGCAAGCTTCCTTTTTTGGGGGAGTGTTTTCGCTTGTCAGTGCGAAAGAGTTATGAATATAAAACAGACGAGAAGGAATCAAAGATAAATTAATAAAGGGGGTCTTTTCTTCTTTACGATGCCTTTCGGACTTGGTCATTCATATGCTATATGCGATGTCGACGATTCCTTTATGTCAGGAAGCTGGAACACAAAGAGAAGAGTGGTGAAGTCGAAAAGTGGGACAAGTAGCTAGCTAGCTACGATTCTGCAGCTAAATGCTCAATAAAGACTGTGCTTATCTCTGAACTCCTTCAAACAAAGAGGAGAACCTCTTCCTCGTAGTTCCCTTTCAAGCCACAAAGCCATAGCTCAGACCTAGGCTTTTCCTTTCAGCGTTTTAGCTTCTAGGCGACTGACACCTTATGAGTGACTATCATACAACAATGTTGGACTGATGCAGCCCAGATGGCCTAGAATCCACTCGCGATCAGGGTTGAATATGTTCAAAGCGGTCAATAGTTGTAAAGTCAGTTGCGAAATGCACGCTCTAACTAACGGGGCTGTCCAGAGATAATGTCAGGTAAGAGAGTGAGGCGTATTTAAGCCTACCTAAGTCGATCCGTTAAACCGCGGTGGACTGAGGACATGTGTGGAACTCGGTCTTCTAACATGTCACTTCGTTCCACGGGTACCTAACCTAGAAAGCAAACAAAACTATTATTTATAAATAAGTAATAAGAAAAGATATACGCGAGTTACCTAATGTGGTGGTTAGAATTACTTTTAAATGTTTAATTAAAATATTATCAAGCTCAAAGGCTAATTACAACATGATATTTATTACAACACTCATTTTATACGCTGCATGCGTTGCTTATATCGCTGCTCATGCACAGTGCACGGCAGGCGCGCATTTCAATTTAACATTTCGAGCTTGCTCCCCTTGCTTCCTATTTGTCCAAGATATTATCGATACTTCAATAACGCAAGGTACAATACGACTACCCCATGGTAGATTAAAGCTTTTCTAGATGGCCTAATGCAATACCTGGTGATGTTACCCGAACAAGCCGCAGAGATAGTGTTGACACGACTAGGATTGGAGGTTACATGCACGGTGCACAATTGATATGGCGCTTTAGAAATTGTTTAAGGATTTAATTACAGGTACCTGTGATAAAAATTGGAGTGCCTCTTTTTATAGGCTGCGTGGGACCTGCATTGTCTTTAACCGAGAATTAATATCTTGCATCTGATGAGCTTGTCATGCGTGTCGCGATCGCGATCGCAATCTAAAAGGATGCACAGATCTCATATTGCAACAGGGGTTGCATGCAATATCAGCTGTGCTCTCAATTGGCCAAACACAAAAGATGTTTGGGTGAGACGCTTTTTTTCTAACGAGTGTATTGGAATACTATTGTTTAGCTAAATAGTAGAATTAGAGCATGTTTGCCTATTGAGAGGTTATATTAACAGGCGAGAGCTCAACGCGCGCATTTGCTTAAAGCGCGACAAATGATATCGTACACGCGTTTAACAAAGAGATGCTTGGTCTAATTATAAAATCCAGTGGAAATCAATTAAGCTGAGCTGAAATTAACTCTAGAGATGAAGTCGAATAGGCACATTTAATAGTGTTAATTTTGGCATACTGGTATTATATCTATATATATTACACTACTAACCTATATTATCAAGAAAATATAATAATTAAATCACCCTAACACATTTAATATTTATCTTTTCCCTTTGTTTAAATCCTTTAAACTTTCTAAGAAGCTTTATATATGTTGCTAAGAGATAATAGCTGTGTTTATATATTACGTAAGATTATATCACGTGACCCACTTATTATTAGTTCCCCTCTAGACGTGTTTTAGGAGCCCCATCCTTACGTATCCCTTGTTTAAAGAGGAATCCAAGCAGCTTGAACGTGTGGGCACGCGATGGGGTAAGTTGATAACCTCAGCCGCGTTTAAAGAGTCAGAGAATCTGTTTGGCCTGCTTGAGATGCTCGCCCGAGGCTGGCGAGCCGGTCGTCTCTATGAGCCTCGTGCTTACCTCTCCTCCTTCCAGGCCCATGGTCATCGACCTGACTGACACGCCATCGCCGCCACCAAGCCATATCGCAATCACAAACGGAAACGGAAACGAACAGCAGCAACATCGTCTTTCCAATACGCAGCGACGGCAGAATGACTCTCAGGATGAAGGGCCGCCGCCAAAGAGGAGGCGTGTTGACCTTAATTGGGCTGGGAAACAGGTCTCTCCATATGTGAGCCGGGCCCTGAGGGATATGCCAGCTTCCGAGTACATACTTGATGAAATTGCGATAAAGGTATGCATTATTCTAAAGATCGGCCTGTCTTGAGCATACAACTGACAAAGAGCACAGGCCGTTTCCATGTTTGCCAAGGATCCGCTCTTTGTCTCCCGATTAGATGAGAACAACGACTACAAGCTGCCGGCCGATGATGAATGGACTGCTACGAAAGCCAAAATAATTATTAAAGAGCTATCTGGGAGACCTGTAAGTGGAATAAGAACATACACCTAAGTTGAACTCAACTGACATGATGCTTAAGGAATATCGTGTCGCCCCTATAAAAATGCCAAGTTCGAGCGACTACAAGTCCCATTACCCCCCAATGAAGGTGCAACCTCTTGCCAGATTGGAACAGGTTCCACTAGAAATAAAAAAGATAGCTGCTAAACAGCCGGAAACCTCAATACCCAAAAGACAAGAGAATACGCCGAGAACAAGATCTGGGCGTCGATGGGAGCCGACCAAGTGCGGACCATCCTCAAATACATGGTTTGACCTCGAACACCGGCCTTACCAATCAGCATCAGATCGCGAACTTATTGCCAAAGGTGCTGATCGCTTATACCGCGACCTTGTGGAAGAGCTGAAGAGCCCAGCTGTGTATCATGTGGACTTTACATCTGACGAAATTCGGCAAATCATGGCATGCTTCTCAATGTATCTTCCCGTGGGCTATCCTGCGACCCCTGAACATTTGGCGCGACTCTGCCCCCAGTTCAATGTTCCGTCAATTGTTAACAACAGTTTGCCGCACCGGACGGTCGAAGATGTACGCAATTACTGTTCGGATCTGCTTGCGGGCAAGGCAGTGCCGCCAAGTCGAGCTCAAATCCTGAGTCTCGATCCCAGAGCGAATGGATCTCGTTTGCAACAGGAGAAGAGACGTGCCAGTCGACTATCATCCTTGCTTTTAGCTCGTGAAATGGTAGGAAACCGAGGATTTGCCCATATGCGCCAGTATGAAAACTTTCAAAACGAGTTTCGCAAGGCGCACGAGGATAGCTTGGACTTGGTCGCAGAGTACACAAACTGTGCCGGAGACATTGCAACGACAACTTGGATCCCGGATGACAATGTTTTGTGCGGCACAACTGCACACTCGGATAGCCATAATCAGCAGTATAATAAGCCAGGAAATTTACTTCTTTGCTCGACAAAGCTGGGGCAGCTTAAGGCGTTTCCTGATCACCGAATCCCACGACCCCTTGTTGAAAAAGGAGAAAACTCCACGACAGCCATGCGTGAAAGCCAGGACCCATGGCTGTATTCGTCGGTTGTATGCTCTGATTACGATAGCGTTCTAGGGCTGGCATTCACCTCCAGTTTCGACAAAACAGTCAAAGTGTGGAAGGTTGATAAATCTGGCAGCAACATGACTGCGTTAGCCACCTGGTACTTTGGCGGCAACGTAAATTTTGTCTCCGTGGCCAAGGACGGCTCTGGACGAGTTGCTACTGCGGCCGATGTCCCTACAGAGGCCATTCGGATATACACAATCAACATGAACGACATTGCGAATAGCCCATACGTCTCCTTTTCTTGTACTCGGACTGACGCTGATGGCTCTGACAAGTGGGCATATTTCCCAGCAACAATGCAGTGGGGCCGTGACTCGACAAGCCAGCATCTACTAGCTGTAGGATATTCTCCTCGTAGCTTCTCTGGGGATGACCACGACATCCCCTTCGAAAAACAGAACTCGGGAGAGATTACTCTTTGGAATGCGGAGTCGAATCAGCGAGTTCCTGTCACAACTGCTACAACTGCCAACTTCTTTGAAGTGGCCTGGCATCCCACATTACCGAGATTCATTGCCGCAACCTCTCCCTCTTCTCAGATAAAGATATCGCCAAAGGTGCGAACTCAGATCCATTTGTTCAGAAGGCAAACTGTCCTCATTTCCAAACAAGATGATCCAAGTCCCCAGAGCCCCCAGAACCCTCAGAGTCCCCAGCAAGAGGGCGGGTTTTCCGAATACCATAACCTTGACTGTTTTGCGTCAGACATCAACGAGCTGACCTTTATGCCAAACTCGTACAAACATGAGTATGTGACTGCGGGGTGCACTGACGGCAAAGTATATGTGTGGGACACGGCGCAAGGAGACAACCCTGTGCATATTCTACGGCATGGCCGTCCTCTGGACGAATACTACCATGACCGAGAGAAGGAAGACACTGGAGTCAAGTTTACAGCTTGGGGGAACAACCTAGATCGATTCTACACAGGCTCTAGCGATGGGACCGTCATGGTCTGGAACGTGCGTAAGAAACACCGGCCATATATACGAACTATTTTGGAAGCACCTGGTCCCATTTCCTGCGGTGCCTTTTCGCCCAATTTCCGGAAAATGGTCGTTGGAGATGCGACTGGTCGGGTGTTTCTGTTTTCTATAGATAAAGAAGACGAGCCAGAGGCACATTTCATCAGGATCCCAGGCGTGGACCGGCCGCTTCGACGTCCCACACCGTTTATACCACACCCCGAACCAGAACCTCCATACCGAGATCCAGATAACCCGAACAATGTTAATGATGACGATGACATGCACATCGCCGACCTGGTGAAGCGAATCTATCTAGACACGAAGCAACTTGTTATCGACCCTAATCCTACTATTGGCGCCGTACAAGGGCCAGAATATGCCTCAACGGGTCTCTTCCGTCGAGAGGCACACCTAAACGAAGATCCCGTAGGCCATTTACTTAGCTATTTTGAGAGAAACCAGAGACAGAGCATCGCGGCAAGCCGGGGCCAGCTCTGCCGCTCTGTGCGAAAGCTACGAGACCCTGGCGAGCCAGATGCCCGGCTGAAAGTCATACATGCTATAAATAAGGCGCGAGATCTGGATATAGAGCTCCTGGCGGAAGGCGACCGGGATGATCTTGTTCAATCTAAGGCAGAGCTGGTGCTTAATGAAGTGGACTGCGGGTTTGCTTACGAGGAACTGCCTAGGGAGGCTGATGAATAAAAGAAGCCTCGTAGTTGAGGAATTCTGTAGCATATACAAACACACATACATACAATTAAAATATCTAATACAGGCCCGATATCTAGGGTAACTTATGAAGTAAGCCTGAATGAATATATTTGCTTAAACAATGATTGGCATCTTGATGCATGGTATAAAACAGCAGCAGCTAAGGAAGAGCTGAAATACTAACCTTACAGCAGGATTAACAAAACAGTTCAACTTACGATGCCTGTTTCAATCCTTTAATATACTGATTTGCCTGATTCATCCTTGCGGAGTGCAAAAAAAGAGCGAAATGCAAAAATAAAAGCACTGCGTCATCCGGAACTCGAATCCGGGCCTCAACTTTTCAAGTGAATGGAAGAGTTGAATCCTAACCCCTAGACCAATGACGCCTCTTTGTACAAAAACTCGCCGGAGATAGACACCTCATGAAGCTGTCTCCAATGTCAAAGATCATGAGATCCCTAGTCAATATTACACCAAAAGTATATAACAAAAAAAGATCTATTACAGTTTACTTGAGATAGCCTTGCCAAGAATAAATATCATGTGAGATTTGACCAGTAAAAAAAGGACTGTATGAATGGAGAAAAATCCAAAAAAAAAAAAAAAAAAGAAACGACACCTGCAGGATTCGAACCTGCGCGTGCGAACACAATGCCTATGATACCTGTTGATAGCAGGGCNGGAGGGGGGTTAAGTAACTGGGGGTAGAATAGCGAGAAGGAGGGGTAGACGGATGGATTTGACGATGAGACAAGACGATGAAGTCTTACGAAAAGAGGGCACACTAGATTGGAATCGGGGCAAAAAGATTACCGAGAAGTTATTGAGAGAGAGGGTGGAAGAGGAAAACGGGGAAAATGCAAAAAAGAAAAAGAAAAAAAGAAACCGACACCTGCAGGATTCGAACCTGCGCGTGCGAACACAATGCCTATGATACCTGTTGATAGCAGGGCATCGCCTTAACCACTCGGCCAAAGTGTCTAACCGTTCATGGAATTGACATGTCTTACTCGACGCTATCAATACAGTTTCTCGCAACCAACGAACACCATAACACACTTCTCTCTTTGACCAGAGGATTCATACGGGATTGCAACATTACAAGTTCCATCGTAAGACAACACGTCAAGCATAGCAGGTTTATAAAAGGTAGAGAAAATCACATTGAGAAAATATCATTGCTGTCCTATCCCCCTTGGGCCTTGCCGTAACAACATCTCCACTGCATGGCCTTTTTTGAGTCCCGATAATCCAAATCAGCTCTACCAATCTATCATCCCATTCAATCAAGTTCAAAACCCGCAGCAACGAGTAATAGCTAATAGGGAAAAAAGAAACAATCAAAAACAAAGAGAATAAAAAGCAGGCGTGCCAAATTCCAGAATCCATCAACATACATGAGCGGGCCCCAGCCTGAGCTTGTTTACTCATATCCGAGGTCCTCGCCGGTTCCTCGCCGCTCTCCAAACAGATATGCCGCTTCGAGACAGAATCGTCCATGGCCTCTCTCCATCCGTCGCTCGCTTCCATAACATATCAGAACTGCGTCGACAATTCCGCTAAGAATGCCCTCCATTGCGCCCATAACCGAATAGCCAATGAAACTGGCCATCATGCCAACCACGTAGGCATACGCTGATCCTCGTACGCCTACACCGTCTGGGAGCTGGATCCGCAGTTGCTTTGCGGTAATGACCCAGCCCGCGAATCCCAGCCCAGTAGCCATAATCAGTCGGGTGGCAACCAGGAGCAACTTGGCCAGCCGATAAGGCAACAGGCCGTTCGCCTGACCGCGTAGACGCAACGCCCTTGGTGTCAAGGTGGTAGTAGGGATCGCAGGTGATACAAATTCCATTTGATCAAGACCTCTAGCAGACGTGGCCAGGCCTTGAGAATGAATAGCTGCAAAAGTAATTGTGAGAGGGTTTGTGAGAGCCACAATAGGCGTCGGTATCCAGAACGAGGCGATATTTGTGATGATTGCACCTAGCCTTCTGGGCAGGAAAATCAATGGTGCTCTGATAAGGAGAGACAGAAGCGTTGATTCACAAATGCTGCCAAAAATTGTCGTCACGCCGTGGCCTAAAGCAGCCATGACGATTTCCTTTGAAGGCGTGGCAGGGCCTGCATTGCGATGAAAGTACCACTGGGAGACGGTGGCCGCAGTCGCCGCTCGATGCACCGCGTTGATGACAGAGAGCGTCCACATATACATGAAGACAAACGCGGCGCCGAGCCACCAGCTGGAGAATTGAATCACAAACCGAACCAAGGACTTTGAGAAATAGCCACCCATGAAGACACGGGTAAACATGGCCAGCCAAATCCAGGTCCAGACAACGATCAAGGCCAGGCATCCAAAGCCTACCAACAAGAGACCTGGATTTTGTGCCAGAATCTTGGAGGAAAATTGAAGAATTTCAATGGCCTGCTGAATCGCCCTTCGACCCTTGACAACAAGCCAGAGCCATAAGATGCATGAAGCTCCCGGGACGATGGCGGTCCATCTCATGACGACGTCCTGGAAGCTTGTCCCATGCGTCCGCCCTTTGAAAGAGGACGCAAAGGAGAAAATAGAAAATGAAAACATAATGGCCGGCACAGCGACCAGGATAACAGTCACGAGCGGTCGAACAAAGGACCGCAACGCTGCCAACCATACAAATGACACTAATACTGCCACCACGGTATCGACGGCAAGCATGTTGAAGGATTTCTGTAGCGTCGTATAAATTGTGTCTCCAACAGGGCTCTTCTTAGGAGTAGTATTGAGCCACACCAGGACAAAGGTTGAAATCATCCCGGCGAGACTGATTAAGAATATCCACGCGAAGAAAGGGTCGTGTCTGAATATCTCTCCCTCGACAAAGGCGTTTCCTGAGGGAGCTGGGTCAACCTCCGGAGGTTCTGTGTGTCGCGTGCTGTCCATGTCAGTGTCGCTTCTCGCCGATCTTTCCAGCAGTGGCGTTCGTCCCGACGGGTCTTTGAATCGTTGGAAAGCTGGGGGGCTGTTATCGGTTGGCTCTTCCAAGAGAGACTCTGGAGGATCATCGTCGGCGTCCTCCTGTGAATCAAGCCCGACATCAACCATATTCCCCCTATGGTGACCGCTGCTGCGATCGCTTTCGCCATCCCTGCTATCGTGATCGACTTCTTCAGCTTCCTCCTCTTCTAGCGGTGTATTCTTTGCGACTGTTGTATGATGTGAGCTCCTCGTTCCGTTCCAGCTGCTCTTGATGCCCCGGCCGAAACCCTGGGCGCGATATGGATGGTCAAACTGCCTCGAGCCCTCTTCGAGCGATCCTCGACTATTTGCGTCAGACTCGACGCTGTCGGCCAGTTTGCTCGCGGCGGCCACCCTTCGTGACCTCTGGAGTGCAAAGAGATCAGCAGCTTCCCTGTCGCGCTCCTCTTCGTCGTCCTCCTCTCGAAACTCGTCCAGCGTGCTGTGAAACAGGGGTGCATCTTGCGCAGCTGTTATGCGAGATCCAAACGCAAGCTGCCCGAAGCGCGAGCCACCACCGGCTCCTCCTCCACCGTTCTGATATGGGTTCCCGCCATAGCCTCTTCCAAGAAGGGATCTCTGGCCCCCATTCCCTCGGCCGGCGTCTCGATAGGGTCGGGTCGGGCGAGATGATGACCAGTCGTTTTGCCGGGACGAGTTGTCGTTGTCTGCTTGGGCAAAGTTCGACAGCCTCGACTGGGACTGCGCGAGAAATCTCGAGGCGTCTAGGGGAAATGGGTTAGCAGCAGCTTCATCAGACGCACGCAGGCTTATACGGCTCGATGTCGTCACGCACACTCGGAAAACATGATGCCCCTTCACCTACCGCCGCCCCCACGATAAGTGGTTTGGCACGGTTGTCACACTCGATGTCTGGCGAACTGCAGCTGCGTTGCGGCACTTTTGTCGATCTTTTTGTGTTCGTTGGAGCGGAGATGCGATGAAACTCTAAAGCAGGATGATGGGCGATGACGAACGACGCTTGGAAAGGCAGCAAAAGAGTTAGGCGGCTCTCCCTTGCATACAACAGGGAGAATAATAGCCCAAGAAAACAAAGACTAAGAATCAAAGACGGAAAAAAATATTACACCATGGCGAGGTATGAGTAATGTATGGTGGATGCTTGATTGAGCAACAAAGACTGTATGAAGTAAAAAGCAGAGGAGAAAAAGAGCTGAGGTCAGGCGACACAGGGCGGATGAGTCGGTTTGGTGACCTCGATAGACCAAAACTTAGTGAATGCCTGGAGTACAGGTGGGCGTCCTTTGCTGGCTAAGAGCCTAAGGTTGCTGGCGGTCAGCGCCTCACAGAGCCACATGCTAGTGATAAGGAGGTCCGCATGCGGTGCGCTGCCTGCCGAGATGGGGTACTGGTACCTGCGGAGTACCTGGGGACCTTTTTGGTTGGGTGAGCACAAGGGCGGCGTGCCGTCATTTGACCCCCCGGTCACCGAGGGAGCTGATGACTTAGTAGATGCTGTAAAGTAATAGCGAGTGAGGTATGAAGGAAGAACAGGAAAAGGTAGAGGGAGAAGAAATCAAATCATCCAAGAAGAAAATGAGATTCACCCTCTGTACTACCAATATATAAACAAATACCCATCTTAGGCAATGAGGCTTCATGCCGGGTCCAGGCCTCGACTTCGACGGGCAGCGGAGGGGAAGAACCCGAGGCTCCAAGGTCGTACCAGGTTGTACGGAGTACTTTACTCAGGTAAGAGTCGAAGACGCAGCATGAACCGTGTTATGAACCGTGTACCGTGAAAGAAAAAGGCAGCCAGCACAAACCGAATCGCAGTTGACAGCAGCCCAACTGCACATCATGCATCGGTACCTGTACACCAGCTGCGCACATGGCTGCCTACGGCGGTCCGTCCATGTACCGGCATGGGCGCTGACCTGAACCTTGGTGGCCAACTCGTACTAGGACCTAGCGGTAGTCATGTCATGCTATTGTCCACCTCTAAGACGCGATACATGGGAAGAACTTAGTTGCCGTTAGTGCTGCTGCTGATACGAGCCCCGGGTGCTCAGTGCGTGCGCTAGCAGACGCGGTACCTTGCGTGTAGCATCAGTTACTAAATACCGCTAGTCAAGGGTCCCCGTCATGATGCCGTTATCGCCTTCTTGCGTCACCGATAACACTTCCATCTGCTCAGTCTGCCTGCTAGGTATCCCTTTGTCCATATTGAAACTGCCAGAATACCCTCTTCTTGCATTAGTAGATGTTCTCCAACAGCAGCGTCTGCCTACAAAATACCTCGCCAATTCCCCGATCCAAAGTCCGGCCCCCAATTCCCTCTTCTCCAGCTTTTTTCGCGGGTCGGGTCACACACCTTGTGCTGGCCCGTGACAGCCCCATGTCCATCTCATCCCACACAAGGCAGAGCCTATCGTCACCTGCCTTGCAAACCGCTGCCCTCTTCTTTTCCTGTATTTCTATTCCTGTGTAATCGAATGTCTGGTGATTGCGTTCTCCCTCTCTTTAAACCACCAACCTCTCTTTCTTCCACTTCTGAGCCTTATCTCTCTATCTCTCCGTCTCTCTGCCATCCTTGTATTTCTTTGTCCAGGTCTTAAAGCCGCCTTTAGATCGCACCGGCGCACGTGCCGCTAATCGCAGCTCCAGCCTCAAATCAAACCCACTTGGATCAATTACACCTACATTACATTTGCGACCACCTCCAACCAAATTCCAACTCTAGACCTTCGTTCTTTGAACCCTCCGACGCCTCTCTCCCTCATTGTCTCTCCGTTGCTTTGTTCTCTCTCCAACTCCCCCTTCCCATCTCATTTCTCTACCTAATCTCGTGCGCATCACCACGCTCCTCTCCTCCCCATGTCCTCATCAGCTCCGTGGGACTACATCGCCAAGCTAGTCTGCATCGGCGACTCAGGATGCGGCAAATCTAGTCTCACCATCCGCCTCTGCGAAGGCCGCTTCTCCGCGCACCACGACGTCACAATCGGCGTCGAATTCGGCTCCCGCATCGTCCCCGTCGGCCCTCCTCACACGCCCGCCGGCCCCGTCCCGTCCCTGTCCTCTCCAGACGAACCCTCGTCCCCCGCAGGCCTTCCGGAGCCCCGGCGCGACACCAGCGGCATCCCCCAGAAGCATATGAAGCTCAGTCTGTGGGATACGGCCGGCCAGGAGACGTACAAGTCCGTCACGAGATCATATTTCCGCGGCGCAAGCGGTGCGCTGCTCGTCTTCGACCTGTCGCGCAAGGCCACCTTTCAGCACGTTACCGACTGGCTGAATGATCTCCGCCAGATTGCCGAGCCGGACATTGTCATTGTCCTGGTCGGCAACAAGGCCGATCTGACGCAGCAGGAGGACAACAAGCGAGAGGTCACGCGGGAGGAAGCGGAAGAGTGGGCCAGGCGCAATGGCATCCTTGAATACGTCGAGACGAGCGCCAAGAGCGGCGAGAACGTTGAGAAGGCCTTTATGAGGGTCGCCGAGAGGATATACCAGAACATCCAGGCCGGCAAGTACAATCTGAACGACAGGAGGTCTGGCGTCAAAGGGCCTGGCGCTGGCGGAAACCGGCAAGTGAAACTATCTACCGATGCCGCTAAATCAGGAGGTGGATGTTGTTGAGATGGATATTTTTTTTTTCAACTGTCTTTTCTGTATAATTCGAATCGTAAGCGAAAGTCGTGTGCGCATGTGGAGGAACAAGGAGGAAGGAAAGTCGGCAAGACAAGATACCCGATGGGCTTTCATCATATACACGACATTCAAGTCTGGAAGCCTTTTATGACATCCATAGCAAAGTAATTGGCAGCATGACACTGTATAATAGTTGTAGAATGCACAACACAACTGGCAGACACGAAGCCAAATGACGCTTTCTTTCTGCACCGGGCAATGGCAAAAATTGGGGAGATATATGTCTTGCATTAAATGCGGTGTATAGTATTTTCCGCCAACCCTTTTTTCCCATATCATCTTTTTATATGACTTGCAAAATCCTTCCTACCCTACCCGTGTCTTTTTTCTTCATTAATGTGAGAAATCTCCATACACCTCCCACGTCTTTACAAATCTTACAGAGTGTGCGCGAGTGTTTTTTTGGTTGTTTAACAATAAGCAGCCTCCCTCGACCATCATCCACTCATCCATCTACCCCCAAGATAAAAAAAAAATCCTATGATGATGAACACGGGTTAAAAGTATATGTTCGCCATCATGGTGTGTTGAGTTGGCTAGTCGGAAATACTGTTTAATCGCTGATGCGCCAGTTGTCAAACCACTTCAGGTACGAGTACTGCTGGTTGCTTCCAGTCATACCCCAGCAAATGGGGATGAACAGGACGTAAAGTCCAATAATGACACTGTACAGGACGCCATAGATGACGCTCTGCACAACAGCATTGCGGTTCCTCAGGACCCAGTCGACAAGGAAGCCCAGGGAGAGGATGGCAAAGTACAGAGCAGGATAGTAGTGGTGAACGTAGGTGACACGCGCCATGATGACAAAGGGAAGGTAGTGCAAGAACCAGCCGATGACGGGGTAGATGCCGGCGTAGTGAATCTGCTCAATCTCAAAGTTGTTGAGCTCCTTGAATCCGCGCTGCCATCGCACAATGTACCATGCCACAACAAGTGCGACAAGGCCGAGAGAGGCGGTGGAGACCCAGTAGACGAACGGGTTACCCAGAAGGAAGTACTTGACAATGTTGTCATCCCAGCCGCACATGCGGAGGCCGACATTAAGGATTGGCCACTGCCACCATTGAGAGGCCAAGTCGTCCTGCTTGTCGGGATCCGGCACCAGGGCGTTGTTGGAAGTCATCATGGCAACATTGAGGTGGATGAAATCGTGGATGAAGGGCGACTTGTAAACGCCGGGGTCGCTGGCAGGCACTAAAAGATCAAGAGGGTTAGTCATGCTAAAATGCTAGAATAAGAGTAAAGAGTAATCGTTCACTCACGCTTGTCGTTCCAGTGAGCCTCAACGTTCCAGTGAGTGTAAGTGTCGCGGGGGTTGTTTTGCTTGTCGCAAGTAACCTCGATCTGCTTGAAGCCCCACTGAGGAAGGTTGACGTTTCCAGCGCGGAGGTAGCAGCCCAATGCAGTGTGCTTAAGGCGGAAGGCGGTCGTGAGAGTGCGGATTCTGCTGCGATCGCGGGATGCCGTATCTCGGACGACCTCAATGCGCCAGTGGTCCTTGTCATCACCAACAGTGAGGTTACCATAGCTGGACACTTCGCGGTGAGACTTGGTGACGGGGGCATCGATCTCGTGAGAGTGCAGGTTGCGGCCAGTCTGGGCGTGAATGAGACGAATGACGGATCCATCACCAATGAATCGGAGGTCGGGGGACTCGGCGTCGTAATCGGCTTCGAAGCGGTTGGGGTAAAAGAACCAGTCGTTGTTGGCATCCTTGTGGTGGTAGCAAGTAACCTGCTGCTGGCCAGAGCCCTCGGGATAGGTCTGAACGTGAGAGTGAAGAAGACCACCGCCATAGCCCATATTCTTGATGGTAGCACGAGATCCGATGGCAATCTCCAAGGGGCTGTTCTTGCCGACTTCGGTTCCCTTCAGGTTGGCTTGGAACAAGGAGCTCATCTGGGCATCACCAGGGCCGGTGGAGTCGAGGATGGCAAAGTGCAGAGCAAAGGAGATCATGTAGATGAGGAAAGGAACAACGATGAGACCCACGACGCGAGCAGAGAAGTGGGCGGCAAGGACAGGCTGCAAAAGTGTAAGCCAACGGGGATCCGTACTGGCATAACGGGGGTTTACTTACAATAGGCATCTTTCTGTCACCATACTTTCTCCACAGATCCTCAATTGTGTAAAGACCAACCAGGGCAGTGACAAAGAGACCGACGAGCTTAACACTGCAAACGCATCCGATGCTCACACCTGTCATGAAGAGCCAAAAGAACCATTCGGGCTCGAAGCTGTTGTGGCGCTGGTTGTGGAATTTGGCCCAGCAAAGAGTGGTAGCAAAGGTTCCGCAGAGAAGCATGGAGTCGAGGAGAATGAAGCGGCTGATGGTGGTGTAAGAGTTCTCGCAGAGGACCATCAGGGTAACAAACCAGACGGCAGGTCGGGTCAGCTTCAGCTCCTTGGCAGTAAAGTAGGCCATGGGGATACAGGCAATGCCAAAGGCGGCATTAAAGGCTCGCATGAATGTATAGTTGACATCTTCGGGATATTTCTCGCCAGACTTGAATTCGAAGGATCCGTTGTAGCCGGCGAGGACTCCGGAGAGACCTACCAGCATCTTTCCGAGCGGAGGGTGGACGTCGAAGTAGTATTCATGCTTGATGTAGTAGCTTCCAAACTTGCCAAAACTGTCAAGAGTCACAAGTCAGTAAACTCGTTCCACTCTAGCACGCCTCTCAGGCACATGGCGACAAGGGTTACGTACTGAGCCTCATCCCAGGTGACGATATCGCTAATGCCAATCTTCCACAATCGAGTGAAGATGGCAACGGCTGTGAAGATCAGCGGGGCAAGGATGGACTCCAAGTCTGTAAGCACTTCAAAGAGAGATTTCTCCTGCAACCGCTGTCAGCCTGATGCTCGCACGCAATTGAAACTGCCGGGTCTCGCTAATCATATACCTTCTTTGCCAGCTTCTTCTTGTCCTCCGGCTGGGCAATGGGCACGGGCGCGGCTTGCGAAGCCACCTGTCGCAGCCTCAAGCCTTCGCCCTGGTCAGCGCCAGAGGCGAGGACGGCCTTGTCGGCAGCCATGGTTTGAAAGAAAACTTTCTGTTCCCCGGGGAACTGGTGAATAGAGTCAAGAAGGAATCAATTGAAGTGGTTGAACGGTTTCGAGATACGAGGTCGGAAGAGAAAAAGGGGAGAGGCGACCAGCTAGCTCCAACAGAAGCAGGCTGCGGCACAATTTGTAATGACTGGACGAGTTGGACAGACTCAAAGATAGTAGAACATCAACGACGACGATGCTGGCACCGTCGACAAGAAAAGGAGAAACAATCCTGATGGCCAAGCCCGGCTCAGGAGAGGGAAACGAAATGGAGGACAAAGGAGGTGTTTGTGGTGGATATTGCTGTTTGCGTCGGGATTCCAAGAATACGACAGCTTCTAAAAAAACCCCCCTGGTTCAGCTCTAGGAATATTGGCCACCTTGCAATCCCCTCCAGCCCAGAAGTGCTCAGCCGCGTGGCTAGTGCCATTCTTGGAAAACGCCGGGCCGGTACGTACCTGCGCCGGCTTTTGGCTGCTCCCGTCCACCAGCCACAGCAAGTCCAACAGCAGTTCCAATAGCTGAGCGGTTTCAATGTTGGTTGAGCCACAGGGATGGAGCGCTAATATTTCGACGCTATTGTTCACTATTGGTACTCAGATGAAAGCGCTAAAACACGCACTAAAGCGGCCTTGAAAGTCTCACCCAGCATGAATCAATTGGAGCAATCACATGCAAGCGTCTGAGACCACAGTCAGCACATCAGTGGCTCACCATACTCGTACTTGTACCTATGGAATACTAATCCGTCCAATGCCTTATGTCATCCTTGCCGAACAACGGACGGTGGCCAGTGTCTTCCAACATCTCGCCGAACTCTGGCCATCTTCTTATTCTCCTTCGGTTTTTGCTCTGGTCAGCCAAACAGATGAAACACCCTCGCCAGATGAACAGTTCCGGTTGCCGTCGAGTTTGACCTTGCGTGGGAACCCCCCGTTTCGTGCTTCTTTTCTTCCATTCCTTCTAATTAAATTCCCTGCTATCACCGCCCTTTCCACGGTACTTGTATGAGCTGGGTAGCCTCATCCTAATTTTAAAAAGCATCCCCCGTCTTCAGCTGCGCCTCAGCAGCAGGCGCTGCCGTTGCGCCAGACGCAAGCAAGCCAAATGCCTTCCCTTGTCTCCGAGTTCATCATCAACCCTGTGCTGCGACAGGCTCGCCGCTTTTCCGAGATCTCCCGTGCAACGTTGGCCGGCGATGAAGAGACGCCAGTAGTTCCGCCCGACGCCGTCCACGATTCTGACGACGCCGACGATGTCGGGCAGCAGGGGCCCGATGCATCGCCTGAGCAACGACGCTCCCGGCCTCTGAGCTCCTCCACCCAGGAGACGATCGTGGAAGAAGTCCCGGCCGGACCAGCCACGGGTCACGGACCTCTGCTGGACCATCTTGGCTTCCCGATAACACCGCCCAGAAATGCGCCGACTAAGAATGGCCCCATTCCCGAGGACGACGGTATGCGAGAGCTGCGTTCCCGCATCCAGGAGATCAACTCTCGGGAAATCCCATCTAATGAAAAGGCCAGGCTCATGCACGATACCCTGTTGGAGGGCTATCGTGCCTCCGTGATCGCCGGCTCGCCCCTTGCCAAAAGCGATTCGGATGACGGCTCCATCGGCCAGACATGGGAGCTTGCTAGCCCTGTCGGGCCTCTGGAGTCGCTGAAGTACTGGCAGAATCAGTTTATCGGAGAGTCGTCAGTCAAAGAGACATTTGTCTTGAGCGAAAGCGACATAGCTCCGACCTACGCTCCTGTTCGACACTCCAGGACACCAAGCACAACAACTCCAACGCACTCGGCTGCTTCGCTTACCGAAACTCGAGGCCCGCTAGGATGTGAGCACTATGAGCGGAACGTGAAACTGCAATGTTCCACCTGCAAAAAGTGGTATACCTGTCGGTTCTGCCATGACTTACACGAGGACCACACACTGATCCGCAAGGATACAAAGAACATGCTCTGCATGCTCTGTGCGACGCCGCAGAAAGCATCTGAGGTCTGCAGTAACTGCGGTGTGGTGTCAGCGCAGTATTACTGTAACATATGTAAGCTTTGGGAGAATCGGGCCAATAAGCCCATCTATCACTGCAATGACTGTGGAATATGTCGCCGGGGTATGGGGCTGGGAAAGGATTTCTTCCATTGCAAAGTGAGTTCGATCCACTCTCCATTTCTTCCATGTTCTGTGACTAAACAACATCGTAGACATGTCGAGCATGCATCACCACATCCATTGAGAGTTCGCACAAGTGTATCGAGCGATCAACAGACTGTGACTGCCCGATTTGTGGCGAGTACATGTTTACATCACCAAAACGGGTTGTCTTCATGGTGTGCGGCCATAGCATACACAAAAAGTGTTATGAGCAGCACACACGGGCCTCGTACAAATGCCCAATTTGCAACAAGAGCCTCATGAATATGGAGACGCAGTTTCGCAATTTGGATCTGGCCATTCTGAGCCAGCCAATGCCACCGGATTTCCGTGACACCAAGGCCAAGATTCTGTGCAACGATTGCTCTGCCAGAAGCACAGTGGCATATCACTGGCTTGGACTTAAATGCTCGATATGTCGGTCATATAACACGGTAGAATTGCAAATCTTGGGGCAGAATGCCGAGTCGCTCCAGCCGGCAGCTGGTGATCAGTCTCAGGCCGTGCGGGAGGCTGGTTCGGAGGAAGCGGTGCCTGGGGCTCGACGGATCTCAATCACGACAGGCTCGCGGGCGCCCAACAGGCGGCGACACTCCTCCAATGCACCAGAGCCTCCATCACGTATACTCGAAAGATATGCCCGGTCCATGTCACCTTCTCATATGATGATGGATATACCGCAGGCCGCCGTTCTGGAAGTGGACGGGGAGTCTGACGATGACATCTTGGGCTTCTGGAGAGGTGGCGAGGATGATGAAGATGACGAATCAAGCGAGGATGAGTACGATTCGGATGAATCGAGTGATGACGCCCACGACGCAGATGAGGACGAAGAGGAAGAAGAGGATGAGTTCAACTTGATTGGACACAGGTAACGACTCAGGCTTGCAGCTTGAGTAAGGAAGCTTTCAAGCTTGTGAGAGCACATGGAGGTGGTTAATGACGCATGACGACATATGAAAATACTTGCCATCCACAAGGGGCATTCTACGGAGTGGAGTTTGGTTCTTCTTCTATTCTGTTTCTTCTCTAGCTTTGGGATACCATGTATCTTGTTTCTTTTTTCCCTTGTTTCTTCTATGTCTCTATATTTTGTCTTCCTTTTTCTTCTTTTCGTTTCGTATCATATGTTAGCTTTGGCGGAGTTTCTTTAAAGTCACTACGACGGCATGGCGCTGATATGGGCATTTGCATCGACAGAAAAAGTTGGACCATTGGGAGGAAAAAAAGGGAAGATGCCACTTTTGCATATGGAAATGGGAGTGTCATCGGGGCAATGCTCCGTCAATTTAATATTTACCATGTACAGTAATAGTCGTCCAAAGTGGTAATATAGTATTTGTACACGCCCTAAGCGCCATGAATAACAGATGAAAATCCCAGCTCAAAAATCAAGCAAAACATCAAACAGAAAAACACAAATTACAAAAGGGTAACCCAGCGGATGAGGCAAAAAAGGGTGTGTGCACGAGTGTGGTGAAAGTGAAGGCTTCACCGATTATTAGCGGCGGCGGCCTCTTGCTGTTCCCGGCGCGTGTCATCGGCAATCTCACGCAGCTCCTTGATGACTTGCTAAAGAGGAGCCGTTAATAATTACGCGATAGCTTGAAACGACGGCTCGCCTTGAAAGGAGGGGGAAAAGGAAACCGGGGATTTGCTTGCTTACCACGAGAGATTCTGGATGGACGCCTTGCTCGATTAATGAGATGCATGTGGACAGCATGCGGCGGTCCATGTGGCAGTTCTAGTAAGAGGTTTAGCACTGATGTTTTTCCTTTTTCTTAGTAGAGTGAGATGAGATGCGTACTAGCATGGTTGAGATTTCTTCGAGAATGTCGACGGCTTGAGAGGCCGCGACGTGTTTGTCGGGTTTGGGCATGGCGAAAGGGCTGATTTTGATGACGGTGGTTTAGATGCTGGAAGGATGTTTGGCGTGGGTTTAGGTGTTGTATGGATGTCTGGCTTAGTGGGGCGTTGACGCGCTGCAGCTAAGCTTGACAGCGGTTTTGCAGCGCCTGTTAGCGGTTTGCACATGTGGCTGGTGAGCATCAAGACCAGCGTCAGGTATGCGGGAGGTAAGTCGTGGCTTTGTCTGTATTTGAAGCTCGAGATGTACAATCATCAATTCCTTTTGTAGTACTCTGTCACGTTCAGGTGACATTACAGGCCGATTTTCGAAACCACTTTACACGAGAGAAGAAACCAAAGTTCAGTGTCCATATACATCATGTAAATCATCAGCTGCGGGTATCTAACACACATATCATCGTAACAATCAAACACCCCTCCCCGTGGGCTCAGGACTTTACGGCCTCCACAAACAGCTCTCTCATTCCCTTCAGCAGCACAACCAGTTCCCTCGACTCGTTCACCTTATCCAGCACCCTCTCGACGCTCTCCCGCTCCAGTTTGGGCCTGCAATGCTTCACATCGTAATCCCTTGAGCTAGTCACCAGCTCGAACCACGCCTCGCGCTCCCAGTTCTTCTCGTCAATATGCGTGTACACGAACTTGAGCCGGTCGTCTTTTCCCGCGCCCTCAATCCGCAGACACAGGTTTGTGATCCAAAAGTCCAGCTCGGGGACGTTGTACCGTAGCTGCGCCTCCTTCTGCTTCATGTAGGCGCGTTGGGCGGCCAGTCGAGAGTCTATCTCAGCTTGGGTCTCGGCAATCTGGGCCTTGAGGCTGTCGCGGGCGGCGATGTGGCTGTCGCGCTGGGCGGCGAGCGAGGATATTGAGCCTTCCATTTCGCGCTTCTCGGCTTCTTCCTTCTCAATGGTTTGCTGGTACGTCGACATCTTGACTTGGGCAATTTCAATATCCCTCCGTCGCATGCGTTCATCCTCTGTGTGAAAGGGTTGTTTAGTCTCTTGTTCAAAGATGGTATTTATATCCATATGGCATTTTGCACCAGCGCATACCTTGAAGCTCGGCCATGTTGACGCGGAACTGATTGCGCTCTTCCAAGACACGTTTGCGGCCCTGCTCTATAAAGGCATCGAATTTGGCCGTAAACTTGGCCATGCGCTCGCGCAAATCGTCGAACCCAAAGTCGATGCTGGGCAGCGTGTCGGCGGCGGAGGGGCCAACGGGGGCGATGGTCTGGCGGCCAGGGCCGATTGACATTGATGGATCGAAACCGGCAGCCATTGTGTGTGTGTGTCTTTGCTCGTCTTGTTTTCTGGGCTTCTGCTCGCAGAGTGTTGTAGGTGGGGTGAAGCAAAGCAAAAACGCTGCTTGGTCGGTTCCAGAGCTCCGGGTTGATGGTGTTTACCCAAAAAGCACGTTGCTGGGTCGACACAGCCAAGTGTGGCGCAAAATTAGAGTGCAGGCTCAGTCACGTGGCTGAAATCCAAGAACTCAAATCTCAAGCAAGTCAGTCTGTCGTGACATGCTCAGTGAAGGAAGAGGGCTGAGAATTCATTATTTTTCTTTCTTTTTCTTGAATAATTTACATTTATAACATTCTTCACTTGTTACACTTTCTAATGCCAATCTGAGCCACACCACTGCCTCTATGTGACCCCGAATGCAGGTACGATCTGTCTCAGGTGAACTCGAGATGAAGAAAAGAAAAATCAACCTCTTCTCATCGCATCGAATACGATAACGGGCCTCAAATGGCGGACTGGTGGCCTCATCCCCTGATGGGCCTGGGCACTCCAGGCGAATTGAAATATATTTCCAGCGAGCATCCCGGAAGAACACTTGGGATATTGGAGACATCCCGGTTCACCTCAAGATGTAAGTGAGAAACTAGGGGGTGCACAAAGAAACAAACAGAGAATCGAAGATAAATACTAACATCGGGTACTAGGGCCTCACTTCAAGATTATCAGTGCTTCAACCATTACTTATTCAGCTTCGAAAAGTCGGCCTCCGGAGACATCCACCAGGCTCTGGAGGGAACGTCAAAATCAAGAACGATGGCTGTTCAAGTCTCACCCAGAAATCGCCATGGGCAATTCGGCATATCAAGACACTCTCAAAGCAGACATGGAAGCGCTCAACATCTCAGATGATGCCCTTAACACCAGGCCTTTATTCGCCATTGGGCACGTCCCCGATGCCAGTGTTAAGACAGGGTCTTTAAAGTCCCCTATAATGGCTGTTGCTTGTGGGGAATCCGGAGAGCTCTTACGGCTGGCCCGCATGGAGGATGTGCCATTACAATGGGGGAACAACGCAAATGCATTTCTGAATCTTCAGAGCATCGATCCGGCCAACAGGGAGGCAGAATTAATATGGACTAATGACGGACTCCCCATCAGGCAGATCAAATTTGCTGGGAACCACTCGAAAGACGACACACCTCGGTGGCTTCTGATTCAAAAAGAAACAGCGACAACCATTCTCAAGCCGGAATTCCGTCAGGTGCCCACCACCTCAAATCAGCCAACGAGCAGCTTAATTCGGGAACGACCATCACTGATAAACCCAAATCCTTTGCTAACTATTCAGTATCATCAGACGGGAGGTAATGCTCATTCTGATGTCGCCTTGTTTGCCACGGCATCTGGCCGATCGCATCAACTTGCCATTATAGATGAGGGCGGGTATTGGAGCATATGGGATGATCCGGGAACTTCGCAGGTCCAACGAAGAGTGGCTCCCCAATTGACTCTCAATAAATGCGGACATATTTCTCGTGGCCTACTCAACGAATTACCGTCTATGCCTTCCTATTCAACCGAAAGACACGGGATTCTGATTTTGGAAGAAACGTGGTCTGGAAAAGTAGAAAGCTCACCGTCCCCCTCCTCCCGCAAGACGGCAGACGCTACCACGCGATATCTTCTGATGTGGAATCATGAGAGAATGGAAGTCCTGAATTTAGACGCAAACATCTTACTTCCAAGGCTCGGCCACATCATTCGGGAAAGGGGAAAGCTGGATTGGATCTTGGATATTCATCGTAGTCCAACTGAGCAAGGCCATGTTTTCATCCTCACGCAATATCATATCACCTGGGTCGATGTGTTTAGCCGTGATGAAGGAGGATCGGGGCCCCTGAAGCCGTCAATATTGCTCTCGTGCCCCCATTTGGGAACAAAAAATGACGACTCGAGGATGTTTGTCTGCCGAGCATCAGATGATGACCAAGACACATCTCTAGTCTTTATCTACTATCCACGAATGGGCCAACTTTGCATATTCTGGTTCACATTTTCACCTATAAACAGGATGCCTCAATGGCATCGAGACATTATATCACTTCCGGGGAGCGAGGACACGGAATTTCCAGCAAAGAATGTGATTGAGTATCTCAGGGTCGACCCAATCCAACTCGCAGTCTCAGTCAAAGAAAATGCTTCAAGTCCTGGAATGGACTATTATAAAAAGGGTGCCCTGTTTTATCAGTTGACTTTCTTGGGCAAAGATTTAAGCCTACAGCGTTGCCTATGCGCCACGTCTGACGATCCGACGCTCGAAATTCAAGACCCCACGGTGCCTGCTGCGTGGGCTGAAGCCAAACAACAAATGAAAAAGCAAAAGGGGAGAAGAACTGCCATGGCGCATATTTCTGGGTCATTCATCTTTCCAGATGAAATGACTGTCGACGACGTTGAGATGCTTATGAATGGTGAAGAGGTCGAAGATGACGGAGAGTCTGATGATAATGTTGAGAGCCCAGCACTCGCCCGACCGACTCTTATCAAAATGGATAGACTATACCAAGCCCTACAAAACTCTCTAGAAGCTTCAATACACCAAGGAGAAACTGGCCTCCCGTCTCAATTGTTTGACGCCCTCGGACAATGCCTTAACGATGGGTTCGACCAGGGGAGGCTACCATTGATAACATGGTAAGTAACTGAGCTTGAGCTTGCTCTCACACAGAATATACTAATCATGTTATAGGGGCGAAGTGGCTGAAGTGATGCTGCAAGATCCAACATTTGAGCCCGCCGGTGACCCTCTGAGAGACGAAATGGAGAAGATACTGGATGAAAACACCGAAAAGGTTGTCGTTACTCCACTTCAGCTATATAACCAGAACGAAATGCCCATGTCACTGGTCAGCCTGCAATATCTACAGCGCCATTTTTCTGACATATGGATCGGTCCCATAAAGGGCATTCTCACTGAGGATATGCAACAAGTTCGGCGAATATGGGTTACCGAACTAGCCCGAGAGGCCTTTCTGTCCAGCTACGGAATCATGTACCAGGATATTCCCTTGCTTGGGCCTAGTAGTTCTGAAGTGCTGGAGGAGGAGGAGTCTCAGAGGTCTCGGACAGGGCGTCAGATTGGCAGCTCTCAAATTATAACCTCGTCGAGATCAGCCTCCAGGGACATAGGATCTTCGCCTGCTGCCTCACCCGCTGCATCGGCAACCTTCAACGGGCCAGACGAGGCGGTTGAGCGACTACGACTATTGGCCCAGTCTTTGGACACTAACAGGCCGGACGTTTCAAAACGGTCCAAAGTGCTATCATACTGGCCCAAGGAACGGGGTGTCGATCCAAACAATTACATTTCAAGCGTAGCAAGAGCCAATGAGGAGCTCTTCAGGGACGCCAAAGAACGGCTACAGAGGATCGAAGCGAAGCGAAAAGCGCGATCGGAAAAGTTTAGGCGACCAGCATTTATGAGACAAGGGCTTCCCGACATCAATCCCCTGGCGTCAGTGCGACCGCCGCCCGTGCAAGTCATGTCCAGCCAGGCGGCTCCAGAAGCGACTCAGCAGCAGACGGCTGTGACGATGAGCCAGCCTGTTTCTGGACCGTTTGGAGATAGGAAGAAGAAGAAGGTGAAGAGGAAAGGTGGCTTCAGATGATTTTTTATCTTTATTAGTATTATTTCACTGGCTGGAAGGAAGTTTTGAAAATTTGGGTTGTTTGCTTACAGCTGCTGGGTTTGTACTACTTTGACGATTTCATTGATACCCGCTAGATATGAGATATTAGATGGATGCGTTTTGCTATTTAAGGGATCTTTGGTATTCATAGGAAGAAAGAGGAGTTAGTAAAATAGCAGAAAACTATATAATTTCTACATGTTGTTTTATAAAGGCGGTGGTGCTCATCTCAGGTAAGACTTGGAGTCGCTCAATTTAACGGCTAGCTGCGGGGCCTCTGATGCTGTAGCAAACAAACCATCTACATCATCGAATCAAAGATTTTATTCCATCCCGCCATCTACATAACAAATCCCATCTCAGATCATTATTCCTCGATTTAACAATATTCACTCAATCCATCGTCAAATCCATTGAAGAATCGAGAAATAAGCATGTCCCACCACTGCCACGACGAGCACGACCACCATGGCCATTCTCACGACCATGGCGAGCACGACCACTCAGACGACACCACGCCCGCGCTGCAGTCTTCGCTGTACGAGCAAATCAATTTCGATGAAATCACGACGCTCAACGAGGCGCGCAGGGATGCCGGCAAGTTGATTGTCAAGAAGACGTGGGCGGAGAGGTTGAGTGCCGAGCCGGAGCTGGAGAGCGATGCTGATGAGCAGCTTCTCATGACGGTGCCGTGAGTTTTTCTTATTCTCACTATCCTCTTCTCCCAGCTGCTATATGTATATGCATAATCACATGTATACACTTTATCATAATCTAATTTACTCCTACTTTACGACAAATAACTTCGTTTCTTATTTTCTAACCTCATTTTCAATAGATTTACAGCCCAAGTCAAGCTACACTCCATCCTCGTCCGCACATCACCATCCCTCTCGGCCCCCAAAACGCTCCAACTCTTCATCAACCGCGACGACATCGACTTCGCCGCCGCCGAAGAAGCATCACCTGTACAGACCCTCGAGCTTTCGCAGACGTCCGACATCCAAGAGATCCCCGTCAAGCGCTCGCTGTTTGGCAGCGTGCACCGACTGGTGCTCTTCTTCGTGGACAATTTTGGTGAGGGCGATGAGGACGTGTCGCGGATTAGTTATTTGGGCTTCAAGGGGGAGTGGACGAGATTTGGAAAGGCGCCGACGAATATTCTCTATGAGGCGGCTGCGCAGCCGGGGGATCATAAGGTGAAGGGGACAAGTGTGAATGAGATGGGGAGCGGGATTGGAGGGAGAGGGCCGGGAGTGTAGATGAATGTATACGATGACGACGACGACGATGAAAACAAAAGAATAATAAAAATTCTACATGTGAATAGACTTTACAAGGAAGCATTTTGATTGTAATTTGTATCTATATCCCATATAACAAATACATCACATTCATGAGTTGAGCTGCTCTGCTTCATCCACCTCACAGGTACGTACCCCGCGAGGCTGAACCTCTCAAACTCAACCACCCCGCCCCGCAGAATACCCGAGCCTGCATAGCCAGAAGCTAAACTCCAAAATTTCCCATCATACCATCCAAACCAAGGCGAAACTCCGCCGACCCAATCCACAACCACCTAATGATATCCGCATAGGAAATCACACACAGAATCGCCTCAATGCCTCCCAGGATACCAATTCGAGTGGCTCTGCCACGCCTCGCCGCAGTCAACCGGCCGGCGCTCCTCCTCCCGCACATTCCCCAGCGAGGCATCAAGTACGGCTGGTCGACCGCACCGCCGCGATCCAAGCACAAGCGCTTCAACCAGCCGACTTCTGGCCTCCCAGCCCTGACGACCGGCCCCGCGGCCGCGCTCAAGCGTCGCGAGAACACAACCCCCCTGCGGACGGGCGTGCTCGCCGTCAAGAAAGGCATGACGAGCATCTTCCAAGGCAAGACTCGGGTGGTGTGCACGGTGCTGCAGATGGACCAGGTGCAAGTCATTGCGAACAAGACGCGCGAGAAGCACGGCTACTGGGCGGTGCAGATTGGACTCGGCGCTAGACAGGGACGCAACGTGACGAGCCCGATGCTGGGGTACTACGAGGCAAAGGGCATTGCGCCCAAGGCCGAGCTGGCCGAGTTCAAGGTGCGCAACGAGGAAGGGCTGCTGCCCGTCGGCGCGCAGTTGCTGCCGGACTGGTTCCAGCTGGGCCAGCACGTCGACGTCAAGGCCCGGTCAAGAGGAATGGGTTTTGCGGGTGGTATGAAGCGCCACGGGTTTGCCGGTCAGGAAGCCTCGCACGGTAACTCCAAGAACCACCGAACAATCGGTTCGACGGGTCCCTCGCAGGGCAGCGGAAGTCGTGTGCTTCCCGGAAAGAAGATGCCCGGCCGCATGGGCAACGAGTTCGTGACGGTGCAGAACCTCAAGGTGCTCAAGGTGGACAACGAGCTGGGCGTGGTGCTCGTCAGCGGGCCGATTCCCGGTCCCAAGGGCCGTATTGTGCGGCTTCAGGATGCGAAGAAGAGGAAAGCCCCTGCTCTGCCGTACAGAGAGAAGGCGCGCGAGGAGCTGGATCAGAGACAGCCCGATTTGGAGACCAAGTTGGAGGAGGCGAGGTTGAGGCACATGGAGATGCAGGCCCAGAGGAGGTCACACATGGCTGAATTGTAAGAAAAGAAGAATACCAATTTACACGGGCGGGTAACTGTAACGAGTACATTGAGACAGGGTGAAGAAACAAAAAGGGAAGAAAAAGGCAAAAGAGGAAAGCGGGCTTTTTTTTTGTATTTATAGGAGTACACTATACACATCATGACACTCATGAAGACCAGACTAAACCAACCGAAAATTCTACTTGTACAAGAGCCATGCAATTCCCTCAAACTCAGCTCCATCTCTCGGGCACAACACACAGCATCCATCTCATCACCTATTGTACGCACCCTGCTGTCTAAACCCCTTCGTCGACTCATCCTCCACCAACGGCAAATCATCCTCATCCTCCCCGCCCAACAACCCCCTAAACGGATCATTCCCATCCAGCAAATCCACCTTTGTCCCGTCCTCCAGCGTCAAGCTCCACTCCGTCGTCTCGAAGAGCGCCTTGCTCGAGGGCCGGTGGCTAGCGAAGCGCATGACGCCCGCGCCCCTTGACCCGCGCACGGAGAAGCTGATGTCGATGCGGCCCTTGACCTGGTTCATCTCGCCGCTGATCCAGGGGATCTGGTGCTTGAAGTAGATCTCGTCGCCGAGCAGGCGGTTGGCCTCGGGGGAGGTGCGCAGCGCGTAGAGCGTGGACGAGATGATGGGCGACGAGGACTTTTGGTAGTTGAAGATTGTGACGGAGCACACGGCCACGACGGCGAGGAAGATGGGCATCGTGCGGCGCCATCCTTGCGAGACTTGGCCGACGTCTATACAATGGATTCCCCATAGTCAGTCAACTAAACAAAGAAAAAAGAAAGAAAATCTAATTCAATTGATCTGTTAAAGGTGCTATTTTCAATCAAGAAACTCACCGGGAAGCTCGCGATCGGCTCGTCTCGACATCATGGGCCCATCGCCGGGCTTCGGCGCAGGCGTCATCCACCGTCTCTGCACCGATCTGGCATTCCAACCCGCACTCTCACCGCTTCTGCTGCTGCCGGCTCGCCGAGAGGCCGCGGCACACAGCCTGCGACTTGCAATCCGCGATATCATGCTGGGAGGGGTTGGTTTCTGTGTGGTCTGGTATAGAAGGGTTTCGGATATTCTCAGGTCAGACCATGTTTGGCAGGAGGCTGAAGGAATTTTAGTGGGGAGACGGTAGTGGGGGAGGGACTTGGTACGTACCTCTCGCTGTCTGCGTTGTGGCGTCATAAGGCTGAGAGAGAGCTGCTGAAATGCTATCAAGGTGTTTTGCTGGTTGCTGCCTTGCCATCTTGCCAGCTTCATCATCAGCGTCGTCATCTACCTCTCTTTGTCTTCTTCTTTTCTCATCTCCAACAAAGCTGCATGACTTCACTCAGCCTTGCTTCCACCTAATATCCATCAACCCTCTCATCAGAAGCTCAATCACACTCTCTCCTCCATCAAGCTACAAGCATCGCACTTCACAATGGCCTCCCTCGCAGACACGCCCACCACCCGTCTAAGACGAACCTTTGCCTACCCCAACGACTCAGACTCCGACTCCCCTGAAGCAATGGACGAACAAGGTAACTCTCATCTCCAATCCCCCCCCCCCCCC